>NW_028270182.1:16543002-16843002 GCF_037043375.1 Chiloscyllium plagiosum
GAGAAAGGAGAGAGAAAGGAGAGTGTGGGGAGGGGGAGAAAGGAGAGTGTGGGGAGGGGGAGAAAGGAGAGTGTAGGTAGGCGGAGAAAGGAGAGTGTGTGGGTGGGAGATAGGATCTCATGGGGAAGTGGAGAAAGAATGCAGAGTGAGGGAGAAATGATAGCGTGGGAAGGGAGCAAGAGAGTGCAGGGAGGGCAAGAGGACAGTGCAGGAAGGTGGGAGAGAGTGCAGTGAGGAGGTTCTGAGGAGATCATGGTTAAGTTGGGAAATAGAGAGTGGGGAGGGGAGAATGGAGAGTGTGGTGAGGGGGGAAGGAGAGTGTGGGGAGGGGGGAAGGAGAGTGTGGGGGGGGGTAAGGTGAGTGTGGGGAGGCGGAGAAAGGAGAGTGTGTGGGTGGGAGAGAGAGGATCTTATGGGGAAGTGGAGAAAGAATGCAGAGTGAGGGAGAAAGGATAGCTAGGGGAGGGAGGAACAGAGTGCAGGGAGAGCAAGAGGACAGTGCAGGAAGGTCGGAGAAAGGAGAGTGCAGTGAGGAGGTTCCGAGGAGATCATGGTTAACTGGGGAAAGATAGTTTGGAGAGAGGTGAGTTAGGAGAGTGTGGGGAGTGGGAGAAAGGAGAGTGTGGGGAGTGGGGAGAAAGGAGAGTGTGGGGAGTGGGGAGAAAGGAGAGTGTGGGGAGTGGGGAGTGGGGAGAAAGGAGAGTGTGGGGAGTGGGGAGAAAGGAGAGTGTGGGGAGGGGGTGAAGTATAGCATGGGAAGGGAAAATGTAGCAGCCTCCTTGGCTGCTAAAACATCAATGGACACAGACAGAGATATCCCCAACAACTTACCCATCAAACAACGCAGGACCCGGGCAGAAAGGCACTGGGGCCTGCGACACAACAAAACCAACAGGCTGACAATGTTTCAGACTATTAACGGATTATCCTGATTGGTCAGAACCCTCAAGCATTCCGAGAGACCATCGAGAAAGGAACAAAAACAGGATTTACCTGCAGGTGGATTTCTTAATTCTTCAGGAGGTGTTCCAAGGAGACCAGCACAACAAGGGGCAGAGACCAGCTGACCAACCAGAGACCAGCTGATCAACCAGAGACCAGCTGATGATCCCGAGACAATCTGAGCATCAATAGACCAGCTGACCAACTAGGGACCAGCTGACCAACTAGGGACCAGCTGACTATCCAGGGACCAGCTGACCAACCCGGGACCAGCTGACCAACCCGGGACCAGCTGACCATCCCGGGACCAGCTGACCATCCCGGGACCAGCTGACCATCCAGAGACCAGCTTACCATCCTGACACCAGCTGACGACCCAGAGACCAGCTGACCACCCAGAGACCAGCTGATCCTCCAGAGAGATAGAGTGAGGGAGAGAGAAAGAATCTTTTCAGACCCAGAGACAGGGCCAGAGAGAGAGAGAGAGAGAGAGAGAGACTGTGTAAATCGAAAGGGATTCAGGTGTTAAGGGGTCAAACCGGATTCATCTGTAATTTAATACAGTATGTCTGCAATTAAAGGGTATTGGAACATGTTTCCTGGTGAAGAAGGGACTGTGTATATTGGTATTGGCTCAAGTTTATGCTGATTTGATCGTTTCAGTACTGGGTAACACCTGGACACATGCATTCAGAACATTCCGGTTCGAGTTGTTGAACTTGTTTGAAGGAGGAACTAGGTGGAACTGGGTACTGCAGATGCTGGAGATTAGAGTGGTGCTGGAAAAGCACAGCAGGTCAGGCAGTATCCGAGAAGCAGGACAATCGACGTTTCGGGCAAAAGCCCTTCATCAGGAATGATATTGGGAGCCTCGGGTGTGGAGAGATAAATGGGAGAGGGGTGGGGCTAGGGAGAAGGTAGCTGAGAGGGCGGCAGGTGGATGGAGGTGTGGGTAAAGCTGATAGGTCAGAGAGGAGGGTGAAGTGAACAGGGGGAAGGAAGATTGACTGGTCATGAGGGCGGTGCTGAGCTGGCAGGTTGGAACTGGGGCAAGGTATCGAGAGGAGAAATGAGGAAACTGGTGAAGTCCACATTGATGCCATCGGGTGGAAGGGTTCATCCCGTGGCCGAACATTTCAATTCCCTCTCACACTCTGCTGAGAACATGCAGGTCCTGGGCCTCCTCTATTGCCACTCCCTCACCACCCCATGCCTGGAGGAAGAACGCCTCATCTTCCACCTTGGGACCCTTCAGTGTGTGAGAAGAATCACATTTCAATCAGTGAGTGAAATGTTCTTGTGTAAAGTGGGCAGCTCGTGTCCTAGAGTACAGAAGGACAGCTCGGAGACATATTTTCACACTTCGAATTAACTGTCTTGATGCAGCATCAGTTGAAATAATTTGTCAAAAATCACACAACACCAGGTTCCAGTCCAACAGGTTGAACGTGTCCACCCCAGTCAAACACCAGCACCTTCACATCATGAAATAGGGTGTGATCTCGGGATAGGGCTCATGGTGTTTGAGTGGACAGCGTTATTGCTGGCAGATTCCAGATGCTGCTTTTGTTATTTCATTATCATGTAACCCCCCTCTGTAATCAGGATTACACTTGTTATTGTAATGGGTTTGTTCATTTCCAGAAATGTGAAAAACAGCAACAAAGCCGAGCAATGCTGTCACCTCGATCTCCCCAAGGAGCTTCCACACAGTATAAGGCAGCGTCTCTGGGAATGCATCAGCTCAGAGTTTCCACTAAGGAGATTGTCAGCTGCCTGAAGGAACAGATCACCTCACACAGGAAAATGCATCGACCAATTGATCACGTGCAGAAAATGTTCTACACCATCCTTGCTGTTACTGGCATCCCAGGTATGGCGCTATGACAATTGAACTTGTCTTAATCTGCTGTTGATCTGCTCTTTGGCTTTACCTTTTGAACAATAACGTCTCCAGCTCACTGACTGGTCAGCCTTATCCAGACCCCGGGACAGTGACAGCAATTCACTGAGCAGCATTCTCGGTACAATCCTACACTGACAGAGACTCCCAACTTCACTGCTGCTGCAGCATTTTCTGTTCTCAGTGTTGTGTCATCTGTTCCAGTTTGTTATGGCTTCAAGGTATGAGGAGAGATCAGGCAGGTTAGTTCTGAAGAAGGGTCACTTGACCCGAAATGTTAACTCTGTGCTCACTCCCACAGATGCTGCTCGACCTGCTGAGCTATTTCTGATTTCATTATGTAAATGAAACCTGCTTGATCTAGAATTTTGAAGGTTTAGGGATGATCTGAGTGAAGACTGACAAAACATTAAAAGAAAAGATAAACTATTTGCATGGTTGGAGATGCCAGGACGAATGACCATAGTCTGAGACTGAGGGCTGAGAGTGTTTAGGAGAGATGTTAGAAAGCTCCTCTATGCACAGAGGGTGGGAAAGGTTTGAAACTCTCTTCCACACACAGTCATGGATGCTGCATCAATTGGGAATTTTCCCTCTGAGATTGTTTTTTGTTTGCAAAGCAAATGAATTGAAGGATTTGCACCTTATTTTGATTTGTAAAGCTTCATCTACCACTCCTCACACTCTTTGGTCCAGAAATTGAAATTTTGACAGATTGCCCTCCTGGTCCCTCCATATTGAGATGGTGATGGGTAGATTTGCAATTTAAATATCACAGTAAACCTATAACTCCCACATTGTCATTAAGGGAGTCCTGCATGCTCTGCTGTACTGCCCTTGTGTAAGAAACATGGTGTAGTTGTGTTTGAAATCTCACACAGGTTCTGGTGACCTGTTTTATAATCCTGCCATGGCTCTGATCAGGATTAAGTCCAATGCCAGGATAAGGGGATAACAGTATCTCTGGGGAAGGGGAGAGTTTGGATTATTGACAGTCCAGCGACTGAGTTGGGCTCGAGGTTTATAATGGAGTTCTGTACCTTACCTTGCAATCAAACAAAATCATAGACCTCCATCTGCCCTCCTAGGAGGGGCGGTGAGCTCATTATCTGTCCAAACTCCAAATTCTTGAGAATGACTGGGCTGGAGGACAATCTGGAGTGAGTGTGAAAGTCTGAAAATTCAAACTCAGTCACCTCCAAACACTTCCAGGAGAAAGTGAGGACTGCAGAGATCAGAGCTGAAAATGTGTTGCTGGAAAAGCGCAGCAGGTCAGGAGGCATCCAAGGAACAGGAGAATCCAAACACTTCCAGTCACAGAGTGCACAAGATTTTCTTGGTAAAATCTTATTGTTGCTCTCTAGGTAGGGTATATTTCTGGTCAATAATTCACTGATTCTTTTCCCATTTGTCTCCCACAGTAAATTTGCTGGCAATTGCAATCCTTTCCAGGCAAAACTGTGGTGTTTCCCCTTGCACTACCCGTTACCTGGTGTTTATGGCAGCTGCCGATCTGATGGTCATTATTACCGGAATTATACTGTGGAGATTACCTTTCTATTATTACCCGCAGACTTTCCTGGACATCACTCCTGTGTGCAGTGTTATTGGGGCACTGTCTCATGCAGCCAGGGACTGCTCTGTCTGGTTCACCGTCACTTTCTCCTTTGACCGATTTGTGACCAGTTGTTGTCAGAAGCTGAGAACAAAATATTGCACTGAGAAAGCTGCGACTGTGGTGCTGGCAACAACCTGCACCCTGTTCTGTCTAAAAAACATCCCCTTCTACTTTGAATATGAGCCTGAGAAGATAATCAACAATTTGCCATTTGACTGTATAACAAAGTTAAGCTACTTTACTGAGACTTGATGGGTGGTATTAGATTGGCTTGATTCAGTTTTAACCCCTTTACTGCCATTCGCTTTAATTCTGTTGCTCAATGCTCTGACAGTCAGACATATTTTAGTGACCAGTCGAGTCCGGAAGAGGCTGAAGGCTGAGAGCAAAGGAGAGAATCACAGAGACACAGAAATGGAGAGCAGAAGGAAGGCTGTGATTTTGCTCTTCACCATCTCTGGGAGCTTCATCCTCCTGTGGTTAATCACTGTTGTAGATTTCTTATATTATAACATTCAAGGAATCGATTCTGATAATTTCACACCTTTTCTATATCACTTCAGTACAGTTGGTTACATGCTGCGGAACCTAAGCTGTTGCACAAACACATTTATTTATGCAGCAACATTGTCCCGGTTCAGAGCGAAGATCAGTAACGCAGTAAAATACCTGGTTACACGGATTCATTGCATTGTGAATAAATAAAACTCCTCAGTGAAGCCCACAGGAGGGTCCGACTGTTTCCAAACCATGAAATGATTTTGTTTTATTCACTCGTGGGATGTGGGTATCACTGACTGAGTCTGTCGTTATTCCCCATCCCTAACTGCCCCTGAGAAGGTAATGCTGAGCTGCCTTTAACACTGATGGAATGACAATATATTTCTAAATGAGGGTGGTGAGTGACTCAGAGGGGAATTTGAAGGGGGTGATGTTCCCATCTATCTGCTTCCCCTGTCCTTTGAGGTGGAAGTGCTCGTGGGTTTGGAAGGTGCTGTCTGAGGATCTTTGGTGAATTTCTGCAGCGCACCGTGTCGATGGTAAACACTGCTGCTACTGAGTGTCAGTGATGGAGGGAGGGGATGTCTGGGGATGTGGTGCCAACCAAGTGGCTGCTTCATCCTGGATGTTTTTTTCTGGTGACAGTTGGAGTGGGAGGAGCGACAGTGAGGACCAGAGGGCCGACGGGAAGGTCAATTTAAACGGATATAAAGGTTTACCTCGTGTATAGGCGGAGCGCACACTGAGCACGGGACTGCTGGGTAAGTAAGGCTTTATATTGGCAGTTTCCTTACCCAAAACACTACTTGGGTAGTGTCTCCCACCCGTTCTCCTCCTCTTACCAAAACAAAAAGGGTCTGTGCCCCAATTGGTAAGGTGTCTGGTTTCTGTATTTTTTTTAGTTTTCAGTTTTCTCGTTGGAAATTTAGAATAGTGGGAATGAGATTAGGGCAGTTGAATGTTCCTTCTGCAGAATGTGGGAGGTAAGGGTCACCACTAGTGTCCCTGCGAACTGCATCTGTGGGAAGTGCACCCAACTCCAGCTCCTCAAAAACTGCGTAAGGGAACTGGAGCTGGACTTGGATGTACTTCGGATCATTCAGGAGATGGAAGGGAATATTGAGAGGAGTCACAGGGAGGTAGTCACACCTCAGGTAAAACAAGAAGGTAGATGGGTTACAGTCAGGGGATGGAAAGGGAATGAGCAGGTAGTGCAGGGATTCCCTGTGGCTGTTCCCCTCAACGACTTGGATACTTTTGGAGGGGTGGGGGGAAACGACTTATCAGGGAAAGCAATGGGGCATGGGTGTCTGGAACAGAGTCTATCTCTGTTGCTCAGAAGGGCAGGGAGAAGAGGAGCAGAGCATCAGTCATTGGGGATTCCATAGTTAGGGGGGATAGATAGGAGGTTCTGTGGGAATGAGAGAGACTCACGGTTGGTGTGTTGCCTCCCAGGTGCCAGGGGTCGTGATGTCTCTGATCATTTTTTCGGGATCCTTGAGGTGGTGGGGGAGCAGCCCCAAGTCATGGTCCACACAGGCACCAACGACATAGGTCAGAAGAGAGATGGGGATTTAAAGCAGAAATTCAGGGAGCTAGGGGTGGAAGGTTAGAGATCGAACAGAGTTGTTATCTCTGGTTTGTTGCCCGTGCCATGTGCAAGCGAAGTGAGGAATAAGGAGAGAGGTGGGTTGGATATGTGGACACAGGGATAGTGCAGGAGGGAGGGTTTTGCGTTCCTGAATAATTGGGGCTCTTTCTTTGGTTGGTGAGACCTCTTCAAACAGGATGGTTTTCACCTGCACCAGTGGGGTACCAATATCCTGGGGTGGGGTGGAACTTGCTGATGCTCTTTCGGGGGGGGTGGGGGTGTGTTTAATTAATTCAGCAGGGGAATGGAAACTGAAACTATAGTTTGAGTATATGGGGGGTGAGAGTTGTGAAGTTCAGAACTAAGATTTCAAGATCACAAGAATGTACCGGCAAGCAAGAAGCTGGCTTGACGTGTATCTACTTCAACGCCAGGAGCATCCGGAAAAAGATGGGTGAAACTTCAGCATGGTTTGGTACCTGGGATTTCAATGTTGTGGCCATTTCAGAGACATGGACAGAGTAGGGACATGAATGGTTATTGCAGGGACCGGGATTTCAATGTTTCAGTAGGAATAGAGAAAATGGTAAGGAAAAGAGGGAGTGGAGAACTTGTTCAGGACATCAGTAACTTGGGAATTGGTGTTGGGCAACACTGAATTGGAGAATTGCTGCAGGGCATCAGTGAATGAGAGAATTGGTGCAGGGGGCGACTAACGAAGAGAATTAGAGCAAATGGGAGAAAACTGGCAGTAACTCAGCAAATAGGACCGATGTTGCAAAGGAGGAGTGAAGTGGAGTTTCGACTTAAGGCCCCACTAAATGGAAGAGTGAATGAAGAGCAGTGTATGAGGGAACAACGAAATGGGAGAAGGGACGCAGTGCATCAATAGTTGGGGAATTGGTGTCAGTGCCACTACATGAGAGAATCAGTGCACGAAGTGGGAGAACGTGGGCTGGATAATACTCAGTCGGAGAGTTGGTGCAGTTCCTCACAAAAAGAGGATTTGTGCAGGATTGGAAAATGGGAGAATTGGTGCACGCAAGCAGAGCCTTAAATGGGAGAAGTATTGCAAGGACGACGGAATGAAAGAACTGCACATGGAAGTAAATACCCAAATGGGAGTATGGCACCATTCAGACATAGAATTAGAGTATGGCAGCCCTAACTGGGAGCATTGGGCTGGGCCATCAGTAAGTATGAGAATTGACCACACATTTAGAGAATCAGTACTGATAGTGGAGCACAGAGAGAGAGCCACTCCTGCAGGAGTCCTCACGATCAAATACTGAGGAAGTATCTTATTGTCAGAGGTTCATGCCGAAGAGTGCATCTCATTGTCACCGAATCAGTTCTGCAGCAGCCCGTCACTGCAGTGGGGTCAGAAATGAAGGGATGATACACGGTTAAATGATCAGTCCTGAGGTATTGCAGCACTGTCACAGGGTCAATTCTGAGGCAGTAGCTGATAGTTGGAGGCTCGTCCTGAGGCAGTGTCCTGTTGTCTGAGAGTCAGTTCTGAAGGAGGGCCTCATTGTTCGAGGGCTTTGCTTATGGAGAGCCTCGCTTCAGGGAGTCAGAGTGAAGGGTGTTCCTCACAATTAGACGGTAAATATTGGTTATTGCAGCTCTGTCAGGGGGTCATGATGAAAGGGCTGCCTCATTGTCAGAAGGTCAGTTCTGAGGGAGGGCCTCATTATCAGAGGGTCAAGATTATGGGAATGACCTATTGGCAGAAATTCAATCCTAAGAATATGTCACTTTGTCAGAAGATTCGGCCTTCGCCAGGATCTCAACGTAATGAGGTCAGAACTGAGGAAGTGCTACATTGTCACAATGGGCAATTTAGCATGGTCAATTACCTGAACCTGCACGTTTTTGGACTGTGTGGAAACCGGAGCACCTGGAGTGGGTGAAGGGGGGGGTGTTGGGGGCGGGGAGGTGATGAGAATGTGCAACTCCACACATTAATTTGCCTGAGGCTGGAATTGAACCCCGGTCTCTGACGCTGAGGGATAGCTGTGCTCATCACTGGTGCCCCCTAATTAAGTGAATCCCTCGGGTGAGGCGAGACTGACTACCTTTAATATCAAGGCCACATTTGACAGGGTGTGTCCTCAAGCAGCTCCAGCAAACCTGGAGTCAAGGGGAATCATGGGAAATCTCTCCGCTGGTTACAATCATACCTGGTACAGAGCAAAGGGTTGTGTTCATTGGAGGGCAGTCATTTCTGCTACAGGACATCCCTGCAGGAATCCGTCAGGGTAGTGTCCTAGGCCCAACCATCTTCTGCTGCTCAATGTTACCACCATTGTATTGTCAGAAGTGGAGATGTTCACCAATGATTGCACAATATTCAGTACCATTCGCAACTCCTCAGACACTGAAGCAGACCACGTTCAAATGCAACACGACCTCTATATATCTCCAGACTTGGACTGAGAAGTGGAAAATAACATTCACAGCCTCCAAATATCAGGCAATAAGCATCACCAATAAGAGACAATCTAATCACCGATCTCTGACGTTCACTGATGTTCCCATCACTGTATCCCTCAACTATTAACACCCTTGGGGTCAGCATTGAAAAGAAACTGAACTGGACTTGCCGAAATGTACCATTTTTACAAAAACCTATTAGAGGCTTCGAATACAGGTACAAGTAACTCACCTCCTGACTCCCCAAAGCCTGTCCACCATCTACAGAGCACAAGTCAAGCGTGTGACAGAATGCTAGTCAAGAATGTGGTGCTGGATAAGCACAGCAGGTCAGGCAGCATCCGAGGAGCAGGAAAATTGACGTTTCGGGCAAAAGCCCTTCATCAGGAATCTGTGCCAGAATGCTTCCCACTTGCCTGGATGAGTGAAGCTCCAATGACAGTTAATAAGTTTGATACCATCCAGGACAAACCAGCTGCTTCATTGGCACCACATCCACAAACACCCACTCCCCCCACCAGTGTTCCTCAGCAGCAGCAGTGTGGACCAGCTACAAGATGCACTGCAGAAATTCACCAAAGGTCCTCAGACAGCATCTTCCTAACCCACAAACTCTACCATCCAGAAGGACAAGAGCAGCAGATAGATGAGAACGGATATCCCTGCACATTCACCTCAAAACTTGGAAATATATCACCGTCCCTTCACTGGGTCAGAATCCTTGAGCTCCCTCCCTAACAGCATTGTGGGTCGACCTACACCACACGGACTGCAGCGGTTCAACAAGGCAGCTCACCCCCACACTTTAGGAAGGCGCAACTGGGGACAGGCAATAAATACCGGACCAGCGATGCCCACGTCCTGCGAGTGAATAACACAAAATGCATGCATGCAAATACAGGAACAGCAGTGAATCTGATCAACACACCACCATCTTCACTGGGGATGTTAGGGAGGGCCACAAATGCTGTTATCGTCAGCGACCCCCACAACCTTTGTACAAAGTTATAATAACTGATATTAACAGTAAAATGTAGGATAAGGAACATCATTAAAAAATTGAAATCGAAATTGAACATCAACTAAATAAGAGTGTCAAAGAATAGATAATGATCATGGATTGGCAGCTGATGGAAAGGTTGGTCGTTATACAAATTGGATATTGGTAATAGGCTCGTACACACCGAGCTGAGGTAATAAATGAGAAATTAAGATTTGTTTTATGGGGATAAATAAGAAGGGACAGCCACAGGGAGAGCTGTGGGAGCAGAGTCCCTGTGTATATTTAAGACTGTGGGAGAGAGATCCTTGTGGGAGCTAATTACTGCAGATGCTGGGATCTGTACTGAAAACAAAAAATGCTGGAAATCACAGCGGGTCAGACAGCATCCATGGAGAGAGGGCAGGCTAATGCTTTAAGTTTATCTCCATCAGAGATAGATCCTTGATCATTTGGGGAATCGAAGATTAAAGGGAAAAGGCAGGAATGTAGTCGTGAGGAATGTTGGATCAGCCATGTTCCCATGAATGGTGGAACAGTCTGGTGGGACTAAATAAATAGTAGGTCCGAGGGGAGTACTGAGGATCAAAGGGAGCTTAGATCGCTGAAGCTGTTAGCACAGATAGACAGGATGGTTAAGAAGGCGTACGGGATGCTAGTCTTCATTAGCCAGCGATTAGAATATCGAATCTAGAACACAGAATCTGAAGTGACCCCAGAATGTTGCTATCTTATAAATGAGGCCTTCCTGAGGAAATGGAGACCATCACACATTCAGGCGGATGGGAAATGGGCAGCAGGTCGTCAAGTTGTATTCCCGGTGGGATTTAGAAAAGAGATGATGTGCATATGAATTACCAAATTTGGGAGTAAGGAAAACTCATGTCAAAATACAAAAATGTTTTTATTGGCCTGGACTGTATAAAGAAGTGGTCAAATTTTGGAGTGCATTTCATATGTGCCAGAAAATTGGAAACATTCAGGCAGCGATAAAGCCAGCACCTTTAATATCCATTCCCGCATTTGAGGGACATTTTATAAGGGTGTTAATTGAATGGGTCGTGTTGTAGTAAAATTAATAAAATTCACATTTAGAAGCAAGTCAATCAAATTTAGAAAAAAGTAAATCAAATTTATTAAATCAAAACGTTTTTGGGATTCTGCCCCTAACTGTGGGACGAGACGAGGCTGCCTGTCCGCGAACAATAGATACAACCGTTTTTATAGTCTGGATGTTGCGGACAATAAAAGACCACAAAAGATGTTTTATTGTGTTCTGCACATGCGTGCAGAGATCACTGTTTCCAGGAACAGCGTACCACGCCATTGTGTTCTGTACATGCACACACAGAGATCACTATTTCCAGGAACAGCGTACCACGCCATTGTGTTCTGTACATACACACACAGAGATCACTATTTCCAGGAACAGTGTACCACGCCATTGTGTTCTGTACATACACACAGAGATCACTGTTTCCAGGAACAGCGTACCACGCCATTGTGTTCTGTACATGCACACACAGAGATCACTATTTCCAGGAACAGTGTACCACACTATTGTGTTCTGTACACACACACAGAGATCACTGTTTCCAGGAACAGCGTACCACACCATTGTGTTCTGTACATGCACACGCAGATGTCACTGTTTCCAGGAACAGCGTACCATGCCATTGTGTTCTGTACATGCACACACAGAGATCACTGTTTCCAGGAACAGCGTACCACACCATTGTGTCCTGTACATGCACACACAGAGATCACTGTTTCCAGGAACAGCGCACCGTGCCATTGTGTTCTGTACATGCACACACAGAGATCACTGTTTCCAGGAACAGTGTACCACACCATTGTGTTCTGTACATGCACACACAGAGATCAATGTTTCCAGGAACAGCGCACCGTGCCATTGTGTTCTGTACAAGCACACACAGAGATCAATGTTTCCAGGAACAGTGTACCACACCATTGTATCCTGTACATGCACACGCAGAGATCACTGTTTCCAGGAACAGCGTACCATGCCATTGTGTTCAGTACATGCACACACAGAGATCACTGTTTCCAGGAACAGCGTACCACACCATTGTGTCCTGTACATGCACACACAGAGATCACTGTTTCCAGGAACAGCGTACCACACCATTGTGTCCTGTACATGCACACACAGAGATCACTGTTTCCAGGAACAGCGCACCGTGCCATTGTGTTCTGTACATGCACACACAGAGATCACTGTTTCCAGGAACAGTGTACCACACCATTGTGTTCTGTACATGCACACACAGAGATCGCTGTTTCCAGGAACAGCGTACCATGCCACTGTGTTCAGTCCATGCACACGCAGAGATCACTGTTTCCAGGAACAGTGTACCACACCATTGTGTTCTGTACATGCACACACAGAGATCGCTGTTTCCAGGAACAGCGTACCATGCCACTGTGTTCAGTCCATGCACACGCAGAGATCACTGTTTCCAGGAACAGTGTACCACACCATTGTGTTCTGTACATGCACATGCAGAGATCACTGTTTCCAGGAACAGTGTACCACACCATTGTGTTCTGTACATGCACACGCAGAGATCACTGTTTCCAGGAACAGCGTACCATGCCATTGTGTTCTGTACATGCACACACAGAGATCAATGTTTCCAGGAACAGTGTACCACACCATTGTATCCTGTACATGCACACGCAGAGATCACTGTTTCCAGGAACAGCGTACCATGCCACTGTGTTCTGTACATGCACACACAGAGATCACTGTTTCCAGGAACAGCGTACCACACCATTGTGTCCTGTACATGCACACACAGAG
Source organism: Chiloscyllium plagiosum (assembly GCF_037043375.1). Taxonomy (NCBI): domain Eukaryota; kingdom Metazoa; phylum Chordata; class Chondrichthyes; order Orectolobiformes; family Hemiscylliidae; genus Chiloscyllium; species Chiloscyllium plagiosum. The sequence goes on from NW_028270182.1 coordinate 16,555,821, forward strand.
ATCACTGTTTCCAGGAACAGCGTACCACACCATTGTGTCCTGTACATGCACACACAGAGATCACTGTTTCCAGGAACAGCGCACCGTGCCATTGTGTTCTGTACATGCACACACAGAGATCGCTGTTTCCAGGAACAGTGTACCACACCATTGTGTTCTGTACATGCACACACAGAGATCACTGTTTCCAGGAACAGCGCACTGTGCCATTGTGTTCTGTACATGCACAGGCAGAGATCACTGTTTCCAGGAACAGTGTACCACACCATTGTGTTCTGTACATGCACACACAGAGATCGCTGTTTCCAGGAACAGCGTACCATGCCACTGTGTTCAGTCCATGCACACGCAGAGATCACTGTTTCCAGGAACAGTGTACCACACCATTGTGTTCTGTACATGCACACACAGAGATCACTGTTTCCAGGAACAGCGTACCGTGCCATTGTGTTCTGTACATGCACACACAGAGATCGCTGTTTCCGGGAACAATGTACAAAGCCCATTGTGTTCTGTACATGCACAGGCAGAGATCACTGTTTCCGGGAACAGCGTACCATGCCATTGTGTTCTGTACATGCACACACAGAGATCGCTGTTTCCAGGAACAGTGTAACACGCCATTGTGTTCTGTGCATGCGCACACACAGATCACTGTTTCCAGGAACAGTGTAACATGCCACTGTGTTCTGTACACGCACCCACATAGATCGCTGTTTCCAGGAACAGTGTACCACGCCATTGTGTTCTGTGCATGCGCACACAGAGATCGCTGTTTCCAGGAACAGTGTACCACAACATTGTGTTCTGTACACGCACCCACATAGATCGCTGTTTCTGGGAACAGTGTAACACGCTATTGTGTTCTGCACGTGCACACACAGAGATCACTGTTTCCAGGAACAGTGTACCACAACATTGTGTTCTGTACACACACACGCAGAGATTGCTGTTTCTGGGAACAGCTTACAATGCCATTGTGTTTTGTACATGCACACGCAGAGATCGTTGTATCCATGGACAGCGTACCACGCCATTATGTTCTGCATATATACACGCAGTTATTGCTGTTTCTGGGACCAGTGTACCATACCCATTGTGTTCTGTACATGCACATGCAGAGATCGCTGTTTCCAGGAACAGTGTACTGTGCCACTGTGTTCTGTACATGCACACGCAGAAGTCACTGTTTACGGGAACAGTGTAACATGCCATTGTGTTCTGTACACGCACACACAGAGATCACTGTTTCCAGGAACAGTGCACCACTCCATTGTGTTCTGTACATGCACACGCAGAGATACTGTTTCCAGGAACAGTGTACTACAACATTGTGTTCTGTACATGCACACACAGAGATCACTGTTTCCAGGAACAGTGCACCACTCCATTGTGTTCTGTACATGCACACGCAGAGATCACTGTTTCCAGGAACAGTGTACTACAACATTGTGTTCTGTACATGCACACACAGATTGCTGTTTCCGGGAACAGCGTACCATGCTCATTGTGTTCTGTACACGCACACACAGAGATCGCTGTTTCCAGGAACAGCATACCACACCATTGTGTTCTGTACATGCACACACAGAGATCGCTGTTTCCAGGAACAGCGTACCACACCATTGTGTTCTGTACACGCACACACAGAGATCGCTGTTTCCAGGAACAGTGTACCACGACATTGTGTTCTGTACACACACACGCAGAGATTGCTGTTTCTGGGAACAGCTTACAATGCCATTGTGTTTTGTACATGCACACGCAGAGATCGTTGTTTCCATGGACAGCGTACCATGCCATTATGTTCTGCACATATACACACAGTGATTGCTGTTTCTGGGACCAGTGTACCATGCCCATTGTGTTCTGCACACGCACACGCCGAGATCATTGTATCTGGGAACACTGTACCATACCATCGTCTTCTGTACAAGCACATGCAGTGATCTCTGTTTCGGGAACAGGGTACCATGCCCATTGTGTTCTGTACATGTACACAGAGAGATTGCTGTTTCCGAGAGTAGCGTACCACACCATTGTGTTCTGTACACGCACACACACAGATTGCTGTTCCCAGATACAGTGTAACACACACACAGATTGCTGTTTCCGGGTACAGTGTACCAATCCATTGTGCTCTGTACATAGAACATAGAAAAATACAGCGCAGTACAGGCCTTTGGCCCTCGATGTTGCACCGATCCAAGCCCACCTAATCTACACTAGCCCACTATCCTCCATATGCCTATCCAATGCCTGTTTACATGCCCATAAAGAGGGAGAGTCCACCACTGCTACTAGCAGGGCATTCCATGAACTCACGACTTGCTGAGTAAAGAATCTACCCCTAACATCTGTCCTGTACCTACCACCCCTTAATTTAAAGCTATGCCCCCTCGTAATAGCTGACTCCATACGTGGAAAAAGGTTCTCACGGTCAACCCTATCTAAACCACTAATCATCTTGTACACCTCTATCAAGTCACCCCTAAACCTTCTTTTCTCCAATGAAAACAGCCCCAAGTGCCTCAGCCTTTCTTCATACGATCTTCCTACCATACCAGGCAACATCCTGGTAAACCTCCTCTGCACCCGTTCCAGTGCCTCCACATTCTTCCTATAGCATGGCGACCAAAACTGCACACAATATTCCAGATGCGGCCACACCAGAGTCTTATACAACTGCAACATGACCTCAGTACTCCGGAACTCAATTCCTCTACCAATAAAAGCCAGTACGCCATATGCCTCCTTCACCGCACTATTTACCTGGGTGGCAACTTTCAGAGATCTGTGTACATGGACACCAAGATCCCTCTGCTCATCCACACTACCAAGTATCTGACCATCAGCCCAGTACCCCATCCTTTTGTTACTCTTACCAAAGTGAATCACCTCACACTTACCTACATTGAACTCCATTTGCCACCTTTCTGCCCAGCTCTGTAGCTTATCTATATCCCGCTGTAACCTGCCACATCCTTCCTCACTGTCAACAACTCCTCCGACTTTCGTATCATCCGCAAACTTGCTCACCCAACCTTCTAGCCCCTCCTCCAGGTCATTTATAAAAATGACAAACAGCAATGGTCCCAAAACAGATCCTTGCGGAACGCCACTAGTAACTGCACTCCAAGATGAATCTTTACCATCAACTACTACCCTCTGTCTTCTTCCAGCCAGCCAATTCCTAATCCAAACCTCCAACTCACCCTCAATGCCATACCTCCGTATTTCTTGCAGTAGCCTACCATGGGGAACCTTATCAAACGCCTTACTAAAATCCATATACACCACATCTACCACTTTACCCTCGTCTACCTCCTTAGTTACCTTCTCAAAGAATTTAATAAGGTTTGTGAGGCACGACCTGGCCTTCACAAAACCATGCTGACTATCCTTGATCACATTATTCCTATCCAGATGTTCATGAATCCTATCCCTTACAATTATCTCTAAGACTTTGCCCACAACAGAAGTGAGACTCACCGGCCTACAGTTACTAGGGTTATCCCTACTCCCCTTCTTGAACAAGGGAACCACATTTGCTATCCTCCAATCTTCCGGCACTATTCCTGTAGACAACGAGGACATAAAAATCAAGGCCAATGGCTCTGCAATCTCCTCCCTTGCTTCCCAGAGAATCCTAGGATAAATGCCATCAGGCCCAGGGGACTTATCTATTTTCACCCTTTCCAGAATTTCCAACACCTCTTCCCTACATACCTCAAAGCCGTCCACTCTAATTAATTGTGACTCAATATTCACATCGGCAACAATGTCCTGTTCCTGAGTGAATACTGACGAAAAGTATTCATTCAGTGTCTCCCCAATCTCTTCAGCCTCCACACGCAACTTCCCACTACTATCCTTGACTGGACCTATTCCTACCCTAGTCATTCTTTTATTCCTGACATACCTATAGAAAGCCTTAGGGTTTTCCCTAATCCTACCAACTAAGGACTTTTCATGTCCCCTCCTTGTTGCTCTTAGCTCTCTCTTCAGATCCTTTCTAGCTACCTTATAACTCTCAATCGCCCCAATTGAACCTTCACGCCTCATCTTTACATAGGCCGCCCTCTTCCATTTAACAAGGGATTCCAATTCCTTATTAAACCACGGCTCCCTCACACGACCCTTTCCTCCCTGCCTGACAGGTACATATTTATCAAGGACACTCAATAGTTGTTCCTTGAACAAGCTCCACATATCAATTGCACCCTCGCCTTGAAGCCTACTTATCCAAGCCACGCATCCTAAGTCGTGCCTCACCGCATCATAATTTCCCTGGCCCCAGCTATAACTCTTGCCCTGCAGTGCACACTTATCCCTCTCCATCACTAGAGTAAAAGTCACCGAATTGTGGTCACTGTCCCCAAAGTGCTCACCTCCCTCTAATTCTAACACCTGGCCTGGTTCGTTACCCAGAACCAAATCCAGTATGGCCTCACCTCTTGTTGGCCTGTCTACATATTGTGTCAGGAAACCCTCCTGCACACATTGGGCAAACACCGACCCATCTAACCAAATCGAGCTATAGCTTTCCCGGTCAATATCTGGAAAGTTAAAGCCCCCATAACAACCACCCTATTACTTTCACTCTTCTCCTGAATCATCCTTGCAATCCTTTCTTCCATGTCTCTAGGACTATGAGGAGGCCTGTAGAAAACTCCTAACAGGGTGACCTCACCTTTCCTATTCCTAACCTCACCCCAAACTACCTCTGATGGCTAGTCTTCATCCATCGTCCTTTCCACCGCTGTAATACTATATTTGACAAGCAATGCCACACCTCCCCTTCTTTTACCCCCACCTCTGACCCTACTAAAACATTTAAACCCTGGAACCTGCAACAGCCAATCATGTCTCTGTTCTACCCATGTCTACATAATAGCCACAACATCGAAATCCCAGGTACCAACCCACGCTGCAAGTTCACCTACCTTATTTCGTATACTTCTTGCATTGAAGTATACACACTTCAAGCCACTTTCCTTTTAAAAGGAACCTTCCTTTGAGATTGATGCCATGTTCCTAACCTCACTACACTCCACATCCTGCACCCTAAAGCTACAGTCTAGGTTCCCATGCCCCTGCAGAGTTAGTTTAAACCCCCCCAAGAGCACTAGCAAACCTCCCCCCAAGGAGGTTTGCCCCTCAGGTTCAGGTGTAGACCATCCTGTTTATAGAGGTCCCACCTTCCCCAGAAAGAACCTCAGTTATCCAGATACCGGAATCCCTCCCTCCTGTACCATCCCTGGAGCCATGCATTTAACAGTTCTCTCTCCCTATTCCTCGACTTTCTGTTACGTGGCAAGGGTAACAAACCAGGGACAACAACTCTGTTTGTTCTAACTCTGAGCTTCCAACCTAGCTCCCTGAAAGCTTACATGCACACACATAGATCGCTGTTTACGGAAACAGCGTACCTCACCATTGTGATCTGCAAGTATTTCTTCTTTACTTACTTCCTGTTTTAAGTCTTCTCTTGTGGTCCGAGGCGCGCGGGAGTATGATGAACCGACCACCACCACAGCGTAATCATCAGCGTGGCCAGAAATGGGTAACTCCCAGGCGACCAAACATGCAGGCTCGCACCCGGCAGAATTATCGCTGTCCAAACTTTCCAACATGAGGTAAGGCCAACCATAACAATGCAACAAGCGATGACCACAACAAAGAACATGATGATGGCATGCAAAAGGAATGAACCCCAGGATCCGCCTCATTGCCATCCTAGCACCCTCCCTGGCGGTGGGGTGATTATAATCAGGAAACTGTTTCCCTTCCTGCTGGATATTATCAGCCTCCAGGCGGGTGTGATCCAATTGGTCAGTTATATTGTCCGATGCGTTCGGAATGGATGTGCCGCACCTTTCCAAGGTGGAGGCCATATTGATCAGGCAAGGGAGCAAGATCCAGACCAATATGGAGAGTTGCTGGTTCCGGCATTCCATCCTGATGTGCGATTACATTTAAAACAAATCGCCCCCGTGGGCATTCCTTCACCCGCGGTGTTTGTGAGGGTCAGAGCCAGACGGGTGTATGTTAAAGGATGTAGTGAGGCTGGAACCAACCTTGATAGTTTTGCATGTTATAACCCGTGGTCTCCCAGGTGACCTCATCATTGGCAGCAGAAATGGTCTGGTCAGGGCCTCGCATGAATGACCCGAGAGATTCTCTGTCAGACCTAACCCCCGCCCATCCCCCAAATGGATAAATGTGAGGGTCTGTTCTGGTCCAATCACCATTCCACCGTTTTGGATTTATTAAACGGAATGGGACTCAGGGGAATCCCCCCAATAGAGTGTGCAGGGATTCGAGTACACACCCAGCATTTCGAGATGTTATTTTGCTGTGTGTGCTGATAGAACATGGTTAGGTCTGTATTAACATGGAACCCCGCGCCTACTCCGGTGAACAGGACCGAGGGTTGCACAATCCATTTGGTGCTGCCCCCCAGTGGCTACCAGGCAAAGGGCGAAGGCAACAATAAACAGGACCATCCCGGAGCTTCCCGAGCGGAGCTATACAATGGGCCAAAGGCTGTACCGCCCGCACACAACAGCCCACGCTCTCGGACCATTCACAACACACTGCGCACACACACACATCGTCAGCAGGTCTCGACAGGAGTCAGTCTGAGAAGAAAGCAGAGGGTGAGGATGATCAACCAGTGTCTGGATATTTCTTCAGTTGTGACCAGTGTTTCCAGACTCCCCCTTCCCTCGCATGTCAATACAGGTGGGTGTGTCACCACTAATGATAACCTCAGAGGGACCATTCTCCTGAGGGGCGAAGCCTGGTTTAACGGGGAGAGTTTTAACCATAACCTTCCTACCCACCGATGGGACCTCCGCACAATCCTCTAATTGCCTCTGTTCATCCTGCCCCCCCTCCTGTTTGTCCCGAACTGTTTTCCACATCCCTTTCGGCTGGGTGCTCAGTTCGAGCACATAGCGATGTATTCTATCGCAGCGAGGGCCAGCATCGGAACCCTCCCATGATGATGGAATCGGGCAGTTACATTGCCCAACCTGTCATCGACTCGTAAGGGGTCAAACCATTCGACCGGCTTGTGGTGGACTGGAGTCACGAGTCTAGCAGGCAGGACCTCAGGCCAGCGTTTGTCAGAGTCCTGCATGGCCTTAGCAAGGGAGGGTTTAAGAATCCTGTTCATTCGCCCCACCATGCCTGAACTTTGTGGATGGGAGGGTGTGTGAAATTTCGGTTTAATGCCCATCAGCTGACATGTGGTTTTTACAACACTTCCAGTGAAATGGGTCGCCGGTGGAAGCCCATCTGGGACGGCATCCCCCTCTTCCCCCGAACCTGGGAATCCCCTCCTCAGCTACAACCCTTGCCACAGCGTTAGCTGATCAGTTCTGGGTAGGGTAGGCCCGACCCACCTGGTAAATTGGTCAATGATCACAAGGCAATCCGTCTTCCCATGGGGTTGGGGAAGAGGTCCTGTAAAATCCATCTGTAACTGCCCCCAGAGTCCCTTTGGGCGTGGCTGGGGCCCCATTCTAATTTCAATGGGCCAGCCTGGGTTGTACGGGGCAGAGGTCACACAGCGGTGACAAAATCGAACGATCTCTCTGCCCATACCCTTCTCCAACCATTCCTTCCCAATGTTGGTTATCATAGCATCCCGCCCCCACCTGGGAAACGCCATGGTGCAATTACATCCTGAGGAGGACCCTTTTATCCCCACTTTCACCTCACCCCAGCCTCTCTGACTCTCTCTGTGTCTGACCCCCTTGTGTTTAAAGTGATACAATGCCACCCTCTGCTGGCCTCCCTGCGCCACTGCGCAAGCGGCAGGTTTTTTTTCTCTCGGGACAATTTGCTCCTGTCCCTGTCCATTCCATTGTCTGTAAACTGCAGGCCCTGTTCCCTGTCCAAATCGATCCAAACAATAACAAGTCCCCCGGCCCTGACTTTACACCCTCCTAACTTTACCGACCCCCGACTTTCCCCCATCCCCCCCCCCAATCTTACCTGTGCTGATTGGGGCACCCATGGGGGCAGAGGTTCAAAAATGGGGGTGTGGGAACACAATTGCCCTCATTGTGTAACCCCCGCCCCTTGTTTAGATGCCCCTACCCCAAGTTTTACATCCACCCCAATTATGTGACCCCCTCTCCCCAGTTTTCACCCCTGCATTTCCCCCCCCAGATTGTTCAGTGCGCTTTTTGCGCCGACCCTCCCCCTCCATTACCCCCCCCACATAAAAGCCTCTCTTCAACTCCCTCCGTGTCCTAGATACCCACCCGCTCGCTCAGCACCACCCCCTGGACTTTGGGGTCAATGTGTTCGTGTAGATGGACCAGCCTGTGGTTGCTCCGCCGACCCGCAACGCACAGCAGGATCCCAGTCACAGAATCCCTGACACCTCACGCCCCAGGAAGAAGACATTCGGCCCATTGTGGCTAGCCTAACCTTCCCCCTTGTGAAATGGTGCTGCGGGCTCCTCAGGATCTGCCCCTGAATGGCCCTCATTAAATCCCCCCTTTCCTGTGGAGACCTCTCTTCCCTGATACCCTATCATTCTGCAGGACCTCATCTGCAGGACTCTACTCCAGTCCCCTGTATAATTGAAGGGTAACCTCCCTACTTTTGTATTCAGTTCTCTAAACAATAATATCCTATGAGTTTCCCTGATTACTTGTTGTACCTGCAATCTTAACCTTCTATAATTCATGCACTCATACACCCAGATCCCTCTGCACCTCAGAGCTCTCCTCTGAGGTAATACGGTGGCTCAGTGGTTAGCACTGTTGCTTCGCAGTGCCGGGAACCTGGGATTAATTCCACCCCTCTGCGTACCGTCTGTGTGCAGTTTGCATATTCTCCCCGTGTCTGTGTGTATTTCCTCTGGGCGCTCCGGTTTCCTCCCACAGTCCAAAGATGTGCAGATTCGGGTGGATTGGCCATGCTAAGTTGCCCCATAGTGTCTAGGTGGATTAGCCATGGGAAAGGCAGGGATATAGAGTTCGAGTAGAGGGGTGGATATAGATGGAATTCTCTTCAGAGGGTCGGTGTGGACTCAGGGTGAATGGCCTGATTCCACACTGTAGGGATTCCACACAACGTAAGCGTTGTATTTATTACATTCCAATCTAAAGGAACTGGGTCCGAATCAATGGAATGTCGGTAAGTGAGAGCCAATGTGCCAACTACCTCACTTCTATTGGACCCAAAGGATGGTGTCCATCTGGATCCTGGGGATTTTCAGTCCACAATTCCAAATATTCCCTCCACAGATGCTGCCAGACCTGCTGAGTTCTTCCACCAATTGCTGCTTTTGCTGAAGGCAAAATGATTGTCCAATTCCCTTCCCACCTCCTTCTTTCCCCAGCCTCACTTTTTGATGGACCATCGTTCACTTTCTTAACCCTTTCCTTTTTAACCATCTATAGATGCACTTGCGAAAATTTCTGATACTTCTAGAAATGTATCCCTTCCAAATAATCTCTCAATATTTCTTTGCTGGTTTTCTTTGTATCCTTTCCAATCTCCCAAAGTGCCAGCAAACTCTGGACAATTCCATGCTTTCCTCTTTAAGATAGAAACATTTTGAATTTTTCTTTTCTGCTTCATAAAACCAGAAAATGCAGCTCAAACCAGCCCCCCCCCACCCCCCGCCCCAACACACAAACTGGAGAATGGGACACCTTTCTCAATATTATAAGAGTACATTCCAGAGAATACAGGCAGGTCAGTTTAACACCAGGGCTGTGTACACTTGGAATAACCCTCCCCATTTGGGGAGGGTGGGTCTGTTTAAGGAGAGTCAGTGTGGGTTTCAAATTAAACAAATATGACTGTGCCTGATGAAAGAAAATAAATGGTTGATGCAGGTACGGCTGTGCCAAGTGTTTCACAAATTATTACCTGAGAGGCTGGTGACAAACTGAAGCTATTGTAATGAATTGCAGAAGGCCACCATGGAGAAAGACTGCATTCGGACAGAAACGTGCTGTGATCATAAATCACTGTAACTGGCAGCCAGCAGAGTGGAAGCCATGTTGCTTTTATTGCAAGGCTCAGTATTTTATTCTTGTTTTATATATATTTATATATGAATGCATTTGACATTCAATACCGAGAAAAAATGTCACCATTTTCTTTGCAACAATTTTGGATTTGGCAGAGAGTGTGAGGATGATACCAGTGAACAGCATTGGGCCCAGGCAGGCCATTATGAATATTAGCAGGAAATAGCAGCAAATGGAGGATGGAATTGAACAGATTTAACGATCGAGTGATGGAGTCTGGTGTAATAGGCCAAAGAGAGGTAACAGCGATTGAACTACAGAGTAGAGACTGCTGTCACTGGAAATTTGAAACATAACCTCAGTAGGTCTGGCAGCATCTGTGATGAGAGAACCAGAACCCAACTCTCCCACACCAGTCTTTGAGCCATCAATGGCTCTCCCTAATCTGATTGGCTCTGTGCCAATTAACACTTGGCATCGATATTAATCCAGATGTCTGAGGTTTCAGCTTCTTCATTCGACACTGAGCTCCTGACAGTGACCAGGTTGAACCTTGTTTCTTGCCTGGTATATGTTGCTTGTACCTATATGCATCCTGCCCATCCCATTGCAGACTTGTCTTTAGCCCTGACCATAGGCCCTGAACCCCACCACGGGAAGGGAACACAGCCTCCTGGACTCACGTTCGGTGATGATCCCTGTGAGACCCCGACTACAATTCTATTGCTCTCCGTTTCTCCCACTTGATTGGCTTTCGGTTCCTCTGGTGTCACAGTTGTTACTCTTGCCAAAGAGTGAGGTTCCTGTTCTGCGGCTGTCTGTGTCCCTGTCCATACCTCACTCATAATCACACTCTCCTGTCTCTGAGCACTGACCAAAATCAGACAATCTAACCCTCCAAGTCGTGACGTCATCCTGGTGCAAATTATCCAACGGCTCTTCCCCCCGAGCCAGGGCAGTGTCTATATGCCAACCTCCAGCTCATGTGCTCATATTCTTCTGAACTAAACTGAACATGCACAGACACTCCTACACACACACGCACACATACAAACACACACACACTCCTATGTACACACACACAGTTGTACATAACACACGTGCACTCACACACATGAACACTCCTACACACACACATACTCCGACACACACATGGACTCATGTACTCCGACACACACACACTCCTACACACAAATACACGAAGGCACGCTCTCCTACACGCACACACTCACACATGCGCTCTCTCACAGACTTGTGTCCCTTTACACTCACCAACACACACTCTCTCTCACGCACTCACATCCCCCTCCCCCCCGCCCCCAAACACATAGAAGTTTGTGGAGTGATTTTGTAATGGCAGGGTTACATTGTACTTTGCTCAAAACCTGCATGAATCCATGTAAGATTCTGTTAATTCATTTTTTCAAGATTAGAATCAGTCTAAACATGGCACCGACATCAGCACACATGGGTGCTAACGCTTACAATACATTATCTGGGCTGACACCAATTGTTAAAGTTCACCTGAGAATGTAACTTATTAAAAAAGTTTTGCGATTTACATATGAAAGAAGTGAAACTAACATGGTCATTTGAACAGATGAGAGACTTAACAAACAGTCAAGGCATTTTTCAATGTATAATTTCAGTTACATCACATTGGAAACTTTTGCTATGAATTCTGTGTCCTACAAGTCTGTACTCCACAACCATCTGATGGAGGAGCAGCGCTCTGAAAGCTAGTGCTTCCAAATAAACCTGTTGGACTATAACCCATGTTGTGTTATTTTAATTGTGTACACGTCAGTTCAACACCAGCATCTCCAAACCATCCTTTCCTATCCATGTATTTGTGCAAATGCCTTTCAGATGTTGTTAACACACCTGCCTCTCAACACTTCTTTTTAAAATTAGATTCCCTTCAGCGTACAAATAGGCCCTTCGGCCCAACAAGTCAGTACCAACCCTCCGTAGAGTAACCCACCCAGACCCATCTCCCTCTGACTAACGCACCTATCACGATGGGCAACTTAGCATGGCCAATTCACCTGACTTGCACATCTTTGGACTGTGAGAGGAAGCCCATGCAGACACGGGGAGAATGTGCAAACTTCACAAAGGCAGTCGCTCAAGTAGGGAATCGAGCCCAGTCCCTGGTGCTCTCAGACTGCAGTGCTAACCACAGAGCCACTGTGCAGCCCCACTCTGCTGGCAGCTCATTCTATATGCGTACCACGCTCTGTTTAAAAAAAGTTATCCCTCAGGTTCCCTTTTATTCTTTCCCCACTAACCTTTTACTGATGCCCTCTAGTCCTCAATTGCCCAACTCGATGTAAACGAGACTGTGTGCATTGACCCAATCCATGCTGATCATGATCTTATACATCTGTATAAGTTCACCCCCACCACACCAGTCTGCAATGCTTTCAAGAATAAAGTTTTAGCCTGTCCAAACTCTCCTGAAAACTCAGACTGTTCAGTCCAGGTAACATCCTTGTAAATTTCTTCTGCGCTCTTTCGAGTTTAATAACATCCTTCCTATAGCAAGGTGAGCAAAACTGTACACAATACTCCAAGTGTGGCCTCACCAACGTCCTGTATAACTGCAGCATAACTTCCGAAACTCTATACTCAGTGCCCTGACTGATGAAGGCCAGTGTGCCAAAAGCCTTCTTCCCTGCCCTGTCTAACTAGGACTCCACTGAGGGAGAACTGTGCACCTCAACTCCAAGGTCCCTCTCTCCCACTACACTCCTTAAGGCCCTACCATCCACTATGAAACTCCTCCCATGATTTGATTTTCCAAAAGGCAAGATCTCATCGTTATCAATATTAAACTCCATTTGCCATTTCTCAGCCCACCTTCCCAGCTGATCAAGGTCCTGCTGCAATTTCTGATACCCTTCCTCACTGTCCATGAATCTGCCTGTTTTAGTGTCATCAGTAAACTTACTAATCATGCCCTTGTACGTTCTCATCCAAAACATTGATATCGATAACAAACAGCAATGGGCCCAGCTCCAACCCCTGAGGCATTCCAGTCTGACAAGCATCCTTCCACTATTACCCTCTGCTTCCTGCCACCAAGCCAATTGTGTATCCAGCTCCCCCTGGATTCCATACGATCTAATCTTCCAGAGCACCCTCCCTTGTGGAACCTTATGAAAGGCCTTCCTGAAATCCATATGGATTACGTCTTCTGTCCTGCCCTTGTCAACTTTCCTGGTCACTTCATCAAAGAACACCAATAAATCTGTGAGGCACGATCTCCCATTCACAACGCCGTGCTCACTACTCCAAATCAAACCCTGATTTTCCAAACGCATGTATTTCTTATCTCTCAGAGTCTTCTCAAGTAACTTACCCACCCCAGATGTTAGATTTACTGGTCGATAGTTTACACGTTTATTTTTGTAGCCGATCTTGAATAATGGCACAATATTCGCTCCCCTCCAGTTTTCAAGGACCTCGCCCGTGGTTAACGATGATGCAAAAAATATCAGCCAGGGCCCCTGCAATTTCTTCTCTCGCCTCTCGCAGTGTTTATAGATATATTTGTCAGGACCAGGAGAATTATCCCCCTTCTCCAGTAAATTCCTATATCCTCCATGTACCTCCAGGGGTTCTTGAGATCCCAGCTGCCTGTATCTAAGCCATGCTGACATCTTTCCAGGTGAAAGCCTCAATATCTCTTGTCATCCTGGATTCCCTATTCCTGCCACCCAATCCTTTCACCCTCACAGGAACATACACACCTTGTACTCCAGCAATCTCCCTTTTAAAGGCCTCCCACTTGCCGGAGTTCCCTGAACCTGCAAACAAACTGCTCCAGTCAACCCGTGTAAGTTCCTGCCTAATTCCATCAGACTTCACCTTCACCCAATTCAGAACTTGAACCTGTGGATCAGTTTGGTCCCTCTGCATAACTATCGTGAAATGAATGGAACCATGGCCACTGGTCACAAAGTGTTTCCCCACTGCTCTATGTTCTGTGTCCCCTCTGTGACCTGTCCTGCCCCATTTCCCAAAAGGAGATTGAGGTTTGTCTCTTCCTGAGTAGAGCCCTCGATATACTGCTTGGGGAAACCTTCCTGAATGTACTTAACAAATCCCATCCCATCTCAGCCCTTAACGCTATGGCATTCCCAGTCTATGATGGAAAATAAAATCTATGTCAACCCTATTGCTCCTGCAAATCTCCGCAGTCTCCCTGCATATTTGTTCCTCTAATTCCTGTTGACTGTTTGGGGTCCTGTAGTTCAACCCCAATAACATCACCATCCCCTTCCTATTTCCTAGCTCCCCCCACAAAGCCTCACTGGATGACTCTTCAGTTATTTCATCTCTGATTACTGCTGTGATCAAAAATGTATGTTCCTCCCCTCCATCCACCCCCTCTGTCCCACCTAAAGCACCAGTACCCTGGTACGTTAAGCTGCCAGTCCTGTCCCTCCCTTAGCCATGTTTCTGTGACGGGTGCAATCTCCCAATCCCATGTACCTATCCACTCCCTGAGTTCATCAGCCTTCCCGGTCAGCCCTCTTGCATGGAAACAGATGCAATTTAATCCACTAGGTGTTCCTCGCTCCCTGTCACGTTCCAGTCTGACCTGTCTCTTCAAATTCCTCTTTTTGGTCACTGTATCTCCTTGAGCCACACACTTGCCTCCCTGCTGTTGGGGATCCCACCCCCCTGCCAATCTAGTTTGAACCCTCCCTTGGATAATGAGGAAACCTGGCCGCCAAGATATTGGTCATGTAGGACTTTGGCTCAATCTACCAACTCACTTTCTTCTATGTGTGAGCCCAATCCTGTGTGTTCTTCAAATGAAGCAATAGGGGAAGATATTCAGTCTCACACTCTTAATTTATTTTAAACAGTAAGTGGACAAAGTATACAGAATTCTGGGTCTAGACCTTTCTGTCCCTGACAAACTACAAAGTGTTTCAGTTCAAAAAAGTAAGATCTATGCCTGTCCCTGACCCAGTCTTTTATACAATAAAAAAACGTCATGCAATCACTCAGGTAGGATTATCTTCTGATTGGCAGTTGGTCTGACTCCATTCTCCACCTCCTCGCATTCCCGGATGTCCGAGCCCACGTGACCTTCTTTTGCCTGTGAAACGGAGCATCACGTGACCTCCACGCCCGCCTCCGCGTCGCGAAACGGAGCATCACGTGACCTCTTTCTGCACGCGTTACACAGCATCACCACAGGCTTCCGAATGCCGAGTATATTTCCTCTCACAGCCAGCCTTCTATTTTACACGTCAGCCATATATTTACAGGAGCTAAATATCCAAGGATGTATATCCTACCGTAAAGTCAGGCAGGTGGGCAGAGGGGCTAGGAATGCCTTGTTACAAAAAGATTGAAATTAAACCAATAGTAATAAAGGAAGTAGGGTCAGATGGCATAGAATCTGTGTGGGTAGAGTTGTGGAATCACAAGTGCATGAAAACCATAACTGGAATTATCTCCAGGCCTCCAAACTGGAGCCAAGAGCTGGGGCACTAGTTACACCAGGAGATACAGAAGGTGTGTAATAAAGGCAAGTTTACAGTGATCACAGGGGATTTCAATATGCAGATGGACTGGGAAAATTAGATTGGTCCGGGATTGCAAGGAATGTGATTTGTGAAATGTCTCCAAGCTGGCATTTTGGAGCAGCTTGTGGTGGAGCCCACAAGGAACAGGCAATACTGGATTTAGTGTTGTACAATGAGGCAAATTTGATAAGGGAGCTTAAGGTGAAGGAAACCTTAGGAGGCAGTGACCATAATATGATTGAATTTACACTGCAATGTGAGAGGGAGTAGATAGAATCAGAGGTAACGGTATTACAGCTGAATAAAGGTAACTACAGAGGCATGAGGGAGGAGCTGGGGAGAATTGACTGGGAGAGGAGCCGAGCAGCAAAGACAGTGGAACAGTAATGGCAGGGGATTCTGGGAGTAATTCAGGAGACACAGAGGAGATTAATCCCGAGAGAAATGAAGTGTGGGACAGGGAGGATGAGGCAGCGATGGCTGACTGGGGAAGGCAGGGGTACTATAAAAGCAAAAGAGAAAGCACATAATGTGGGGAAGGGCAGTGGGAAACCAGAGGATTGGGTAGCTTACAATGGGCGGCAAAGCAAGATGTAAGGAGAGTGAAGATTAAATATGAGGGTCAGCTAGCCAGTAATATTAGGAAAGATTGCAGGGGTGTCTTTCAATATACAAAGGGCAACAGAGAGGAGAAAATGCTGCTGGAAAATGATGCAGGAGAAGTTGTACACAGAACAAAGAAACTTTACAGCGCAGGAACAGGCCTTTCAGCCCTCTAAGCTGTGCCTATCCAAATCCATGGGGAGCA
Organism: Chiloscyllium plagiosum; assembly: GCF_037043375.1. NCBI lineage: Eukaryota > Metazoa > Chordata > Chondrichthyes > Orectolobiformes > Hemiscylliidae > Chiloscyllium > Chiloscyllium plagiosum. The sequence continues at coordinate 16,572,185 of NW_028270182.1, forward strand.
AAGAAATAGCTGAGGAACTGAAAAAGTATGTTGTATCAGATTTTGCGATGGAAGACATGAGTAAAATCCCAAAGTTCGGGTGGGGAGGGGATGGTTGGCAGCGATGAGTGGGATGACTATCACTAATGAGAAGTTGTTAGAAAATCTGGAAGTTCTGATGATGGATAAACTGCCTGGACGTGACAGGCTCCACCCTGAAGGAGAGTGCTGAAGAGAAAGTGAAGGCTTTCACGGTGATCTATCAGGTATCACCGGAGTCAGGAACTGTCGCAGGGGTTTGGAAAATCACTGTCATGTAACCCCCAGTTTAAGAATGAAGCAAGGTAAAAGGGAGGATACTCTCGGCCAATTAGCCTGACCTCAGTTGATGGTTAGATTTTAGAGTCCATTAGGAAGGATGAGCTTTCTGAATACTTGGAAGAGCATGAGAAAATAGGGAAAAGTCAGCATGGTTACATCAGGGGTAGGTCATGTCTGACAAATCTGTTCGAATTCTTTGTGGAAATAATGAGCTGATTAGACCAATGAGAGCCAATGGAACTTATCTATCTGGACTTCCAGAAGGCCTTTGACCAGGTGCTGCACAGCAGACTGCTGAGAAAGATAAGGGGTATGGCCTTAGAATCCAGGTACCAGCATGGATAGAATCTTGGCTGTCTAGCAGGAAGTAGATAGTGGGGATAAAAGGAGCCATCTCAGGATTGAAGCTGGTGGCAAGTGATGTTCCACAAGGGTCAGTATTGGGACCACAACGTTTCACTTTAAACATTAATGATCTGGATGGAGGAACTGACTGCATTCTGGCTAGGTCTGCAGACAATGTAAAGATAGGTAGAGGGACAGGTAGCATTGAGGAGGTGGGGAGGCTGCAGGAAGATTTGGACAGGTTAGGAGAGTGGGTAAAGAAGTGGAAGATTGTAGTACAATGTGGATAAGTGCGAGGTCATGCACTTTGGTCAGAAGAACAGAGACATGGACTATTTACGAAATGGGGAGGAAATTGAGAAATCTGAAGTGCAGAGGGACTTGGGAGTCCTAGTCCAGTTTTCTGTTCAGGTAAAGGTTCAGATTGAGTCAGTAGTTGGGAAAGCAAACATAATGGTGTCACTCCTCTCGAGAGGGCTCAAATATAAAAACGGGGATGTACTTCTGAGGCTCTGGAAAGCTCTTTTCAGACCATATTTCGGGTATTGTGAGCATTTTTGTGTCCTGTACCTCAGGAAGGATATACTGGCTCTGGAACAGGTACAGAGGAGGTGCATGAGAATGATTCCAGGAATGACAGTCTGAACAAATGAGGAGCGTTTGAGGACTCTGCGACTATATTTGATGGAGTTTAGAAGGACAAGGGAGGACTCTGATTGAAGCTTTCAGAATACTGAACGGCCTGGACAGAGTGGGCATTGGGAAGATGTTTCCATTGGTAGGAGAGGTGAGGACCCAAGGGCACACCCTTAGATAAAGGAAAGACCTTTTCGAATGGAGATACAGAGAAACCTCTTCAGCCAGAGAGTGGGGAATCTTTGGAATTCAAGTCTGCAGAGGCCAGGTCATTGAGGCTATTTAAAACTGAGATAGATAAGTTCTTGATTGCCAAGGGGATAAAGGGTTACAGTAAGAAAGCGAGAGAATGGGGATGTAAAATCGATGGCAGAACAAACTTGATGGACTGAATGGCCTAATGTCTGCTCCTCTGTCTTATGGCCTTATGGTGTTGGGGAACTGGTGGATATGGTGTATCTGAATTTCCACAAGGCATTTGACAAGGTACCACACAAGAGCTGCTCAAAAGGATAAAGATGCGCGGTGTTCTGGTTCCTGTATTCGCATGGATCGAAGATTGGTGCACTCACAGAAAGCAAAGAGTGCGGATAAGTGGGTGTTTTTCTGGTTGGTGATCAGGGGCTAGTGCTCGGCCTCAGGGATCAGTGTTGGGACCGGAATGCGTACAATTCACATCGATGTTTCAGAGTTGGGGACCAAGTGTAGTGTGTTAAAGTTCACAGGTGACACCACGATCACTGGGACAGCAAAGTGTGCAGAGGACACTGAACATCTGCAACGGGATAGAGACAGGTTCAGTGAGTGGGTAAGGGGCTGGCAGATGCAGTACGGTGTGGGTAATGTGAGGTGATCCATTTTGATGGAAATAATGGCAAAATAGATGGTTATTTAAATGGTGAACAATTGCAACATGCTGCTGTGCAGAGGGACCTGGGTCTCCTTGTGCATGAATCACAAATGTTGGATTGCAGGTCCCGCAGGTGATGAGGAAGGCAATTGGAATATTGTCCTCCATTGCTAGAGGGATGGAGTTTAAAACCAGGGGGGTTATGCTGCAGCTGGATAGGAAGCTGGGGAGGCCACCCCTGGAGTACTGTGTACGGATTTGGTCTCCTTACCTGAGGAAGGATGGACTGGTCCTGGATGGGGTGCAGAGGAGGTTCACGAGGATGATTATGGAGTAGAGGGCGTTTGTTTATGAGGGGAGACTGTACAGCCTGGACTATACTCAATGGAACTTAGAAGAATGGGGGGATGTTATAGAAACATATAAAATGATGATGGGAATAGATCGGATAGAAGCAGGGAGATAGTTTCCATGGCGGTTGAAACTAGAACAAGGGGTGTGGCCTCAAAATGATGGGGAGCAGATTTCGGACTGAGTTGAGGAGAAACTTCTTCACCCAGAGTGTTGGGAATGTGTGGGATTCCCTGCCCAGGGATGTGGTTGAAGCTTCCTCGTTGAGTGTTTTATAGACAAAGACAGATTTGTGAACAGTAAAGGAATTAAGGGATATGGTGAGAGGGCGGGTAAGTGGAGCTGAGGCCATGAAAAGATCAGCCATGACCTTATTGAATGGTGGAGCTGGCTCGAAGGGCCGGACGGCCTACTCCTGCTCCTAGTTTTTATCTTCTTCTGTTCTCTGAATCACGTCACCACATTCATTTCAGTCTGGCAGTGTTTGAAATATACTTCACCCGATACAGACAGCAAAGTAGATGATATGATGGGATGTAGCAAACTCTGTTACATTCAGCACCATCAGGTGGCAATGTAATAATATCCTGTCAGAAACCTGTCCTCATCAGGGACAAAACCTCCCTGGGTCAGGAAGTAGGAGAAAGTGAGGTCTGCAGATGCTGGAGATCAAAGTTGAAACTTTATTGCTGGAACAGCACAGCAGGTCAGGCAGCATCCAGGGAACAGGAGATTCGACGTTTCGGGCACAGGCCCTTCTTCAGGAATGAGCAGAGAGTGTTCAGCAGGAGAAGATAAAAGGTAGGGAGGAGGGACTTGGAGGAGGGGCGTTGGAAATGGGATAGGTGGAAAGAGGTCAAGGTGAGGGTGATAGGTCGGAGTAGGATGGAGGCGGAGAGGTCAAGAAGAAGACTGCAGGTCAGGAAGGCGGTGCCGGGCTGGAGGGATCCGGCTGAGACAAGGTGGGGGGAGGGGGGATGAAGAAACTGGTGAAGTCCAAGTTCATCCCCTGCGGTTGGAGGGTTCCCAGTCGGAAGATAAGCCGCTCCTCCTCCGACCGTCGGGTTGTTGTGGTTTGGCGGTGGATGAGTCCAATGACCTGCATATCCTCGGTGGAGTGGGAGGGGGCGTTGAAATGCTGTGCTACAGGGTGGTTGGGTTGGTTCGTCCGGGTGGCCCAGAGGTGCTCTCTGAATCGCTCCGCAAGTAGGCGGCCTGTCTCCCCAATATAGAGGAGGCCACACCGGCTGCAGCGGATGCAGTAGATGATGTGGGTGGAGGTGCAGGTGAATCTGTGGCGGATATGGAAGTTTCCCTTGGGGCCTTGGAGAGAAGTGAGGGGGGAGGTGTGGGCGCAAGTGTTGCACCTCCTGCGGTTGCAAGGGAAGGTGCCGGGAGTGGAGGTTGGGTCGGTGGGGGGTGTGGATCTGACAAGGGAGTCGCGGAGGGAGTGGTCTCTACGGAAAGCTGATAGGGGAGAGGAGGGAAATATATCCTTGGTGCTGGGGTCTGCTTGGAGGTGGCGGAAGTGACGGCGGATGATGCGCTGTACATAGAGATTGGTGGGGTGGTAGGTGAGGACCAGTGGGGTTCTGTCCTGGTGGCGGTTGGAGGGGCAGGGCTCAAGGGCGGAGGAGCGGGAAGTGGAGGAGATGCGGTGGAGGGCACCGTCGACCACATCGGGGGGGAAATTGCGGTCCTTGAAGAAGGAGGCCATCTGTGTTGTACGTATTTTGAACTGGTCCTCCTGGGAGCAGATGCGGCGGAGACGAAGGAATTGGGAGAATGGGATGGCGCTTTTACAGGGGGCAGGATGGGAGGAAGTAGGGACTGGGCAGGGAACGGGGCTTTTAATCTGCCGCTGAGTTATTTTGGAAACCTGTGCTGCACATGGAGATTTCTCCACATTCGTTTTCATCTGCCAATGACTTGCCTACTCGGTGAAGCTGCCCATATCGGGACACAGCCACTTTGGTCACCCCCACAGCTTTTTCTCCCACCCAACATGGGTCTTGTCAGTGACACTGAAGACATTACACAGAAACATAAAAGATAGGCCATTTGGCCCCTCAAGCATGCTATCTCATTCGATATAATCAAGCTGATCATCGAGATCAATTCCCTAATTCCAGGGAGGTTTAAAGTTCCGCGACTCCCTTGTCAGGTCCACACCCCCCCACCAACCCAACCTCCACTGCCGGCACCTTCCCCTGCAACCGCAAAAATGCAAAACTTGTGCCCACACCTCCCCCCTCACTTCCCTCCAAGGATCCAACGGATCCTTCCATATCCGTCACAAATTCACCTGCACCTCTACACACATCATTTACTGCATCCGCTGCACTCGGTGTAGCCTCCTCTACATTGGGGAGACAGGCCGCCTACTTGCGGAATGTTTCAGGGAACACCTCTGGGACACCCACACCAACCAACCCAACCGTCCCGTGGCTGAACACTTTAACTCCCCATCCCACTCCGCCAAGGATATGCAGGTCCTTGGCTTCCTCCATCGCCAAAACATGGCAACACGACGCCTGGAGGAGAGCGCCTCATCTTCCGCCGAGGAACCCTCCAACCACAAGGGATGAATGCAGATTTTTCCAGCTTCCTCATTTCCCCTCCCCCCACCTTATCTCAGTCCCAACCCTCGGACTCAGCACCGCTTTCTTGACCTGCAATCTTCTTCCCGACCTCTCCGGCCCCACCCCCTCTCTGGCCTATCACCCTCACCTTAACTTCCTTCCACCTATTGCATTCCCAACGCCACTCCCCCAAGTCCCTCCTCCCTACCTTCTATCTTAGCCTGCTTGGCACACCTTCCTCATTCCTGAAGAAGGGCTTATGCCTGAAACGTCGATTCTCCTGCTCCTTGGATACTGCCTGACCTGCTGCGCTTTTCCAGCAACACATTTTTCAGCTCAAGCATACATGAAACCTCGGATCTCAGATTGGAATCTTAATCTGGAGAAAATATATATTTAGCATTTCAAACATTGGCAAGTAAACATCATCAAATTATTTTGATAAATATTGTGAAGGGATATATTATTCCATTTTTCATCTTTTCTCTGAATTTCCTCTGGGTAACTGCAGAAATAAAGGTGTTTGTGCAGCAGCTCAGGAGCTGGAGCATGAAACCAATCTCTCTTACAAATGTTGGCAGAGAAACTGGGTATCTCAAGTAATCAAATCGTTTCAGTATGGAATAAGCAATGAACATCACCCATAACGTGATGAAATTGCCAGATATAATAAATAACATAATCATGGATTTCCTCCGACTCCCCATCTCTAGGTCACTGACACTGTCCCCAGTCGTCTGAGCCCGGAGTCTCCTGCGAGCTCTGTTGGCTAATATAATGTTTCTGACTGTCAATGTGTTTAACAGTAGAATCAAAATAAATGGAATGAATGGTGTTATGATGTAATGCATTAATTCAACAATAGTCCAGGTAATCGATGCACTTACATTTGGATGTACTCGACAAAACCATGGACTATTAGAAAGCCAATATTGCTTGTAATACATGAAATACCAGACAATGTTCTTCAAACAACTCAGCACAGTCACTGTTCCTAAAACCACACCCGCTGTTTTCTTGGTGCAATGTTTACTTCTCAGCTTTTGGCAACATATGGCCACAAACCGATCAAAGGTGAACGTGACCGTGAACCAGACAGAGCAGTCTGTGGCTGCATAAAGCAGAACTGCATGGATGTTGCACAAGGAGACATAATGTAGGAAAAGAAACTCATCACGATATGTGATAGGAATTTGTCGTAGTATCAGATCGAAGATAATGACCAGTAGATCTGCCGTTGCCATAGCCACCAGGTAATGAGTGACACATTTGGAAAGACCACACTTCCCCCGAACCAGGATCGTTATTGCAATCACATTAACTTGAAAGAAGAAGATAAATAAATTCATTTATTGCTCAGGTATAATGAAGAAATGCTTTTTATTGCTTTATTTAAAGTGCAATATTGAAACTCATTCTTAATGGGTATCCCATGTTCTTGCATCAAACTGAAACTTTTTCACAAATTTGCTATTAACATTCTAATCTGGATGGATTCTAAATGTGGTGCTTGTCAGAGAATGGAAAAACTGCAGTCAAAGGCAATGATAACTGTGCAGCCAAACAAAAATCAGAAAGCCATGTGAACCAATGTAAAATTCACCACTTTCACAGCTGCTCAAGCATTGAACGAATCAAAAAGAATAACTTGTCACACCCGTACAGAAGCAGTGATGACCCTCGAATAGACTGTTTCCTGGGATGAATGGGACAATGAGAAACTGTTATAATAGCTGTTACAACAGCATCTGCTTTGATCATCCCTGGGAAGGAGTTACAGAAACAACGTGAACAATCAGTTCCCTCAGTCAGAGGGCATAACACTTGCTTGATGATCTGCTCTCTCTCATGCCAACTGAGTGATTAAGACCTGCATTCAGCAGTAATGTTCTGAAGGAAAGGGGTTAATTACAGGAAAAGCAGGGACTGTTCCTTCGCCTCACAAATGGTATGTTGTTAATGAATTCTTATTGAAAAACGGAATTCTTATTGATGGCTGGTCATTGCTGAAATGCAAGGCAGATCAAAGAAAAGTGTCACAATAATTCAGATAACACATATGGTTATACTCCACTTCTTAAGACATCATCCTTCACGTGTAACATACCCGGGACACCAACAGCAGCTAAGACCGGGTAGTAAATCCTCTGTATATCAGTGATCGCCCACAAAATCTTCAGCTTGACCATAAAACTAAGAGACATACTTTCCCTTTTGTAAAGTACAGTTATTTTGATGATTCTGGTCAGGGATTAGCCAGTTCTCTCTTTGAGAAATTAAGAAAACTTCCATTATTTATAGGAGGCAGAATTCATCAGATCAGAAAATCAATTCCCAAGTTAATGAGCCTAATTACAACTACAAACAAAAGTAATGAAATCAAAAACTGTAAGGGGAATGTGTACATGAGCAGGACATGTCCTGACCAGTTAACCCTATCCCTTCTCTCCAGTTACAATCATTCGTCCAAATCTGCATATTAATAGAATAGTCCATGTTCGACAATTCTAAAAAAGATATCTTCTGAAGCAAATCAACAGTGGGTCGTAAGAACAAGCCCAAATTAGAAATTATAATCGGGGAGTTTAATTGTCAGTACATAGAGTGATCTAGTGTTGGCATAATTCAATGGGGACGTTCACTGAGGGTACAGCCACTGATTTCCCCACCAGCAACGTCCTGGAGCCATTGACTAGAAACTTAACTAAACGAGCCACATAAATGCTCTGGCTTTTTTTAGCACCTGGTGGGATGAAGGTGTCTCTGGGTGCAGCAGCATTTATTTCCTGTCCCTAGTTATTCTCCAGAAGGTGGGGGATGGGCTGCTTTCTTCATCCCTACAGTCCATGTGCTGTAGATGGACACATACTGCCTACAGCAAGTCAGAAGCTTGGAATACTGCACTCAGTAACTCACCTCTTGGCTCCCCAAAGCCTGTCTAACATCTGCAAGGCAAAACATAGTAATGTAATGGAATACTCCCCACTTGCCTTTAAACTTTGCATCAGGTCCTTTCCCATTTGAAAAGACTCAAAACCTCCCCTTCAGAGGTGAGCAGAGACCTGGGGAATTTGAAACCTCTGAGGTAGTAGCAATTATCAATTGGTTCAGTTTGGTCAGAGGGTCACAAAGAAAGAGAGTGAAGAGCAGATTCATTCATATGGGTAAACCCTGAGGAACTTCAGTTGGGTGAATAGAATCGAGAGATGGAGATTGTTCTTCAAACAGAATTTTTAAAAAAATAGTTGTGGGATTAATATGAGTCATAGAGTCATAGAGATTTTCGACACAGAAACAGACCCTTTGGTCCAAATCGTCCATGCCAACCAGATATCCCAAACCAATCTAATACCATTTGCCTATACCAGGCCCATATCCTTCCAAACCCTTCCTATTCATATACCCATCCAAATGCTTTTTAAATGTTACAACTGCACCAGCTCCATCACTTCCTTTGGCAGCTCATTCCATACACGTACCACCCTCTGCGTGAAACAGATGCCCCTTCGGTCGCTTTTATATCTTTCCATTCTCATCCTAAACCTATGTTCTCTAGTTTTGGACTCCCACACTTTGTCTATTTATCCTATCCATGCCCCTCATGATTTTATAAACTCTATAAGGTCACCCTCAGCTTCTGACGCTCCAGGGAAAACAGCTCCTTCCTGTTCAGCCTCTCCATGCAGCTCAAATCCTTCAACCCTGGCACCATCCTTATAAATCTTTTCTGAATGTTTTCAAGTTTCACAAGATCAGAATTGCACACAATATTCCACCAGTGGCCGAGTCAATGTCCTGTACAGCTGCAACATGATCTCCCAACTCTCATACTCAATATTCTGACCAATCAAGGAAAGCATACCAAACGCCTTCTTCACTATCCTATCTACTTGTGACTCTACATTCAAAGAGGTATGAACCTGCACTCCAAGGTCTCTTTGTTCAGCAACACTTCCTCAGACCTTACCAATAAATGTGTAAGTCCTGCTAAGATTTATTTTCCCAAAATGCAGCACCGCGCATTTATCTAAATTAAGCTCCATATGCTGCTCCTCAGCCCATTGGTCCATCTGATCAAGATCCCATTGTACTCTGAGGTGACCTTCTTCGCTGTCCACGACACCTCCCATTTTGGTGTCACCTGGTGTCATATGGGTACACAAAACATGGATGTTCCAGACACAGTTGGTAATGAATAAATAATGTTCCCACAGATGACAAACACATCGACATCGATTTTAAACATTTGGTGAAAGAAGCAATGGAGACATGGGAAAAGGTCAATCCTGCAGCTAATTGTTTGCCTCTGGGTGCACTGCCTCAGATGATGATGGATACAGATTCAATGGAGGTGTTCAGGAGGGAAGTGGCAGGACATAGCCATCAGGTTTTGGTGGTGTTCATAGACCTTTCCCGGGGGTATGAAAACGATCGAACAGACTGGGGTGCTCTTCCACAGGAGCAGAGGTGATTGAGAAGAGACATCGATGAGACATTTCCAATCATCAGGAGCATAGACAGCATAGACAGGAAGGAACATTTCCCCTTGATGGAGAGAGCAATGCCTGGAGGGGAGGGGGTGCGGTGTCAATTTAAGTTAAAGGGCAGCACGTTTGGAGGAGATGTGAGAGAAAAAACTTTTCAGCCAGATTGTGGTGGGAATCTGGAACTTCCCGCCTGTAGAGACAGACACACTCACAACATTGAAGAGTTATTTTGATAAGCGCATGTGTTGCCAACACACAAAAGGCTATGGGCCAAGTGCTGGAAAATGGGATTAGAATAGATAGGTGGTCGTTTCTGACTGGCGCAAATGTGATGGCCAAAGACCTCTATGACTCTATGACCTAATGCAGCACATTTACCAAGGATCCCCCTTCATCCCCACCTGTGACGACGCTGTCACTTTACTTTCAAACGTTATTATATCCTGTGTTTTTTTTTAAGAGAGGTTGGAAAGACAGAGGGGCCAAACTGGCTACTGGAGATGGCTCCAGTAAATAAGGTAGGAGGCCTTTCTGTTACTTTTAAAGGTTGGAACAATGGAAGCAGCTTCAATGGGAGTGGCCAGCTCTCACAGACCAGACTTTCTCGTTTATATTTTAGCTGGAGCAGTCAGAAGCTATCTGGGGTCCCAGAAGAGTTGGGAGCTTCAGTGAATGATTCCTAGCTGGTACTTTTTCTGGGATCTCTTTTGATGCTTTGTTCCACCAGGATTGAAGAACTGTATTTAAGAATCTGGGCCTGAATTGGCCGTTTTGCCAAGCGGTGTGTTTGTGGGATGTTACCACATTGGAACAGTTTATTAGTAATAGGTACCCCACTTATTATTCAGTTAAATTTTCCAGTTATTCTAAATTCCTCTCTATTTTGTTTGTATTTTAACTGTAGTGTTTAAATCTATTGTGTTTTACTGAACGTCGGGTCGTTTCACCAGTCGCATTGTATCTGGAACACACACTTCACATCTACCTTTGAAATAAGAAAAGGTGAGGGTCCAGGTGACCTTCATTAAATATCTTCAGGGGGTCTGGTCTGCTCCATAACGAATGTTCGGATCACAATGTATCATTCCAAGTTGGGTTTAGGATTGTTGGACTTGACGCAGCAAGTGGTAGGTGTTAGTGTCTTCTGTTTTGGATGTTTAAACCTATTTTGGAGTTGGACAAAGTGACTTTTGGGGGATTTGCAAAAAACTGAGCAAAGCAAACAAGTTGGAGTTGGGGTTTGTAGACAAGCTGGAGTTGGGGTATGTAGACAAGCTGGAGTTGGGGATTGTAGACAAGCTGGAGTTGGGGTTTGTAGACAAGCTGGAGTTGGGGTTTGCAGACAAGCTGGAGTTGGGGTTTGTAGACAAGCTGGAGTTGGGGTTTGTAGACAAGCTGGAGTTGGGGTTTGTAGACAAGCTGGAGTTGGGGTTTGCAGACAAGTTGGAGTTGGGGTTTGCAGACAAGCTGGAGTTGGGGTTTGTAGACAAGCTGGAGTTGGGGTTTGCAGACAAGCTGGAGTTGGGGTTTGTAGACAAGCTGGAGTTGGGGTTTGTAGACAAGCTGGAGTTGGGGTTTGTAGACAAGCTGGAGTTGGGGTTTGCAGACAAGCTGGAGTTGGGGTTTGCAGACAAGTTGGAGTTGGGGTTTGCAGACAAGCTGGAGTTGGGGTTTGTAGACAAGTTGGAGTTGGGGTTTGTAGACAAGCTGGAGTTGGGGTTTGCAGACAAGCTGGAGTTGGGGTTTGTAGACAAGCTGGAGTTGGGGTTTGTAGACAAGCTGGAGTTGGGGTTTGTAGACAAGCTGGAGTTGGGGTTTGCAGACAAGCTGGAGTTGGGGTTTGTAGACAAGCTGGAGTTGGGGTTTGCAGACAAGTTGGAGTTGGGGTTTGTAGACAAGCTGGAGTTGGGGTTTGTAGACAAGCTGGAGTTGGGGTTTGCAGACAAGCTGGAGTTGGGGTTTGTAGACAAGCTGGAGTTGGGGTTTGTAGACAAGCTGGAGTTGGGGTTTGCAGAGAAGCTGGAGTTGGGGTTTGTAGACAAGCTGGAGTTGGGGTTTGCAGACAAGCTGGAGTTGGGGTTTGTAGACATGTTGGAGTTGGCGTTTGTAGACAAGTTGGAGTTGGCGTTTGTAGACAAGTTGGAGTTGGGGTTTGTAGACAAGTTGGAGTTGGGGTTTTTAGACAAGTTGGAGTTGGGGTTTTTGGACAAGCTGGAGTTGGGGTTTATAGACAAGTTGGAGTTGGGGTTTATAGAAAAGCTGGAGTTGGGATTGGCACACAAGCTGGAGTTGGGGTATGTAGACAAATTGGAGTTGGGGTTTATAGACAAGCTGGAGTTGGGGTCTGTAGACAAGCTGGAGTTGGGGTTTGTAGACATGTTGGAGTTGGGGTTTGTAGACATGTTGGAGTTGGGGTTTGTAGACAAGTTGGAGTTGGGGTTTGTAGACAAGCTGGAGTTGGGGTTTGTAGACATGTTGGAGTTGGGGTTTGTAGACAAATTGGAGTTGGGGTCTGTAGACAAGTTGGAGTTGGGGTTTGTAGACAAGTTGGAGTTGGGGTTTGTAGACAAGTTGGAGTTGGGGTTTGTAGACAAGCTGGAGTTGGGGTTTGTAGACAAGTTGGAGTTGGGGTTTGTAGACAAGCTGGAGTTGGGGTTTGTAGACATGTTGGCGTTGGGGCTGACAGGGTCTGTGAGAAAAGGGGAGCTAATTGCAGCAATTGCTCGACATTTAACATTGCTGGGAATGCCACTGAAATCTTTGGAATGGCGAGAATTCAAATGCAGCTTGAACATAAAAAGGAAATGCAACATTGTGAATTGCAATTAAAAGAAGAGAAAAGAGAAAGGGGGAGAGAATTTCAACTCAGAAGTTAGCAATTAGTATGTAATTCACCTTCAAAGGGAGGGGTTGGAGGTAGAAGGGAGGTTGCGTGAGCGGGATAGTGATCATGAGCAAGCCCATTGTAGCCAAAGGCCAGATGGGTATCTGTTTAAATATGTCCAAGCATTGTGTAAATTCTATGAGACAGATGTAGAAGTGTTTTTCAATTCTTTGAGAACGTGGCTAAACAAATGAAGTGGCCGGTGACCATTCGGATATTGTTGATCCAAACAAAGTTGGTGGGTAGAGCAAGTGAGGTATTCGCATCAAAGGAGTGGATAACGATCTGGCTCGGAGGGTGAATAGCTGTTAATGGGGACTGTTAGTTGGTAACAGTGGGTTCTGTATACTAGTAGACTATGTGAGAACACGGCCCGGAGTGTAGGGGTGAGGGTAAGGACTTGGGAGAGCTTAAGCCCTAAAGTTGTTGAACTCAATACCAAGTCCAGAAAGCTGTGGAGTTCCTGGGTGGAAGAGGAAGCGCTGTTATTCCAGCTTGCTCAGAGCTTCGCTGGAGCACTGCAGCAAGCCTGAGACAGAGATGTTAGCCAGCGAACAGGGTGGGGTGGAGACGTGGCAGGCAATTGGAAGCTCAGCATCTTTTTGTTGTGCAGAACGTAGGTGTTCTGCAAAGCAGGAGCCCAGTCTACGCTTTGTTTCCCCAATATACAGGAGACCACACTGTGAGCAGTGAATACAGTAGACTAGGCTGAGTGAAGAGCTTCACCTAGAAGATATGTTTGGGGCCTTGGATACTGAGGAGAAAGGAGGTAAAAGGACAGGTATTACACCTTAGGCAGGGGGAAGGTGTGGTGAGGCTGTGGGGTGGGGTGTTGGTAGTGAAGAAAGAGCAGCCCAGCGTTTCCCAGAGGGAATGGTCCCTGTGGAAGGGTGACAAGGGGGGGAGTGGATTGCGTGTCTGGTGGTGACATCTTGCTGGAGGGGGTGGAAATGCCAGCTACTGGTCCTCTGGATGTGGAGGGTGGTGGGATGGTCGGTGAGAACAAGGGGGAACCTCTCACTCGAGCAGGAGGGAGGAGAGGGGTTGAGGGCTGAAGTGTGGGAGATGGATGAGATCTGTCTGAGAGTCCTGTCAACAACAGTGCCAGGGAATCCTCTGCTCAGGAAGCAGGTGGACACTTTGGAGACTCCCTTGTCAATGTCAGCCTCTTTGGAACAAATATGACAGAAACGGAGGGACTGGGAGAATGGGATGGAGCCTTCACAGGAAGCAGGATGTGAGGATGTATAGCGCAAGGAGCTGTGCAGTGGGTTCATAGTGTATATTGGTGCCCAGTCTATCCCCACAAATGGATACAGAGATGTCAAGGAAGGGAAGGGAGGAGTCAGAGATGGATGAAGTGAAGGTAAGAGTCTGGTGGAAATTGAAAGCGAAATCAATAAATGTTTCCAATCCTAAGCTGTCATGGACCAGGCCAGAGCCCCTCAAAATATCTGAAAATGTAGCCTAGACCCTAACCTTTTCCTATTTTAAAGGAAGATGTGAAGTGTGTGTTATAGATGTGGTGCAGCTGTTCAAATCACTCGGCTTTAAACAGAATTTATTTAAACACTCCAGTTGAAACATGAGCAAAAGAAAATGGACTTCAGAACTTATATCCGACCAGATGCAGTAATTATTATTAATTAACTGTTCCGAGACTGTTGCATTCCATAAAGTACCCCTTTGCAAAAAGATAAATTCAAACACAGATTCTTACAGGCTGGAGGGAACCACACCCAGAGAGAGATTTCAGATAAAGACAGAGGAATCCTTTCCTGAAGCTTGCAACACTCCTGAACTCTCACATCTTGTGATTGCCTCCAGCTAAAACAATCTCGAAATAACCTGAACTGGGAGAACTTGCACTCCCCTTCCAGTATTAAACTACACGCTTCAGCCCCTCCGCCCTTATGAGCTCTCCTCAATAAAACCAAGGAACAATAAACTTCTGTTGTCCCACAGACGGGAGAGGGAAGCAGTGCCGATGATACCGTCGATATAACGGAGAAAGAATAATGGGTAGGGTCAGGAACAGGAGAGGAACAAGCAATGTTCCACACAACCCACAAAGCGGCAGAAGGAACTGGGGCTAATGCGGGTTCCCCTGGCAACCCGTCTGACCTGAAGAAAGTGAGAGGAGTCAAAGGAAAAGTTGCTCAGGGTGAGGATGAGCCCATCACAGGGATAAAACAGAGAGCTTTACAGGGTAGAGGCCGTTCAGCCTCAGGGAGTGGAAGGTCAGGACGGATGGTGAATACCATGACAGGGAGGTGGGGCTGGGCCAGGGAATGGAGTCAGAGGGAAGGGGAGGGGAGGAAGGTTCCAGAAGGCCATGGGGGTCTCGAAGTTGTTGCAGCTTGTGCACCTTGATGCCTGAGAGGAAAAGGAAAAGAAGATGTTTCTCGGGTGGTGACAGGTGATACTGGAATTGTAAGTCTCTCTCTTCCTCTTTCCCATTGCCATGAGGTCTGTGCTCCATTCTTTTTCCTTATCTTCACCTTCCTGTTGATCGGCTTCTTTGGCTTCACCTTCATCCCAGTGCCGGAGACTCGGAGAAAGATCTTTGACCGGATTGTGGCCATTTTCTGCAGAAACCCTTTTCTCCTGGACCAGGAATTCAAGCAGACCCGCACTGCACTCACATACCTTGATGTTGGCTCCAGAGTGTGAGAGAGGGAGTGTGAGAGAGGGAGTGAGAGAGGGAGTGAGAGAGAGGGAGTGTGAGAGAGGGAGTGTGAGAGAGGGAGTGTGAGAGAGGGGCAGTGAGAGAGAGGGAGTGAGAGAGAGGGAGTGAGAGAGAGGGAGTGTGAGAGAGGGACTGTGAGGGAGGGACTGTGAGAGAGAGGGAGTGTGAGAGAGGGGGAGTGAGAGAGGGGGAGTGAG
This sequence comes from Chiloscyllium plagiosum, assembly GCF_037043375.1. Taxonomy (NCBI): domain Eukaryota; kingdom Metazoa; phylum Chordata; class Chondrichthyes; order Orectolobiformes; family Hemiscylliidae; genus Chiloscyllium; species Chiloscyllium plagiosum. The sequence continues at coordinate 16,587,506 of NW_028270182.1, forward strand.
AGAGAGGGATTGAAAGAGAGGGAGTGTGAGAGAGGGAGTGAGAGAGAGGGGGAGTGAGAGAGGGAGTGTGAGAGAGGGAGTGTGAGAGAGGGAGTGAGAGAGAGGGAGTGAGAGAGAGGGAGTGAGAGAGAGAGGGAGTGTGAGAGAGGGAGTGAGAGAGGGGGAGTGAGAGGGGAGTGAGAGAGAGGGAGTGAGAGAGAGGGAGTGAGAGGGGGCAGTGAGAGGGGGAGTGAGAGAGGGAGTGAGAGAGGGAGTGAGGGAGAGGGAGTGAGGGAGAGAGGGAGTGTGAGAGAGGGAGTGTGAGAGAGGGCGTGTGAGAGAGGGCGTGTGAGAGAGGGCGTGTGAGAGAGGGAGTGTGAGAGAGGGGGAGTGAGAGAGGGAATGAGAGAGAGGGAGTGAGAGAGAGGGAGTGTGAGAGAGAGGGAGTGTGAGAGAGGGAGTGTGAGAGAGGGAGTGTGAGAGAGGGTCTGTGAGAGAGAGGGATTGAAAGAGAGGGGGAGTGAGAGAGAGGGAGTGAGAGAGGGACTATGAGAGAGGGAGTGAGAGAGAGGGAGTGAGAGAGAGGGAGTGAGAGAGAGGGAGTGAGAGAGAGGGACTGTGAGAGAGGGGGAGTGAGAGAGAGGGATTGAAAGAGATGGAGTGTGAGAGAGGGAGTGAGAGAGAGGGAGTGAGAGAGAGGGGGAGTGAGAGAGGGAGTGTGAGAGAGGGAGTGAGAGAGAGGGAGTGAGAGAGAGAGGGAGTGTGAGAGAGGGAGTGTGAGAGAGAGGGAGTGTGAGAGAGAGGGAGTGAGAGAAAGGGAGTGAGAGAGAGGGAGTGAGAGAGAGGGAGTGAGAGAGAGGGAGTGAGAGAGAGGGAGTGAGAGAGGGAGTGAGAGAGAGGGAGTGAGAGAGAGGGAGTGAGAGAGAGGGACTGTGAGGGAGGGACTGTGAGAGAGAGGGAGTGTGAGAGAGGGGGAGTGAGAGAGAGGGATTGAAAGAGATGGAGTGTGAGAGAGGGAGTGAGAGAGAGGGAGTGAGAGAGAGGGGGAGTGAGAGAGGGAGTGAGAGAGAGAGGGAAAGAGAGAGAGGGGGAGTGAGAGAGGGAGTGTGAGAGAGGGTGTGTGAGAGAGAGGGAGTGTGAGAGAGGGAGTGTGAGAGAGAGGGAGTGTGAGAGAGAGGGAGTGTGAGAGAGAGGGAGTGAGAGAGAGGGAGTGAGAGAAAGGGAGTGAGAGTGAGGGAGTGAGAGAGAGGGAGAGTGAGAGAGGGACTGTGAAGGAGGGACTGTGAGAGAGAGGGAGTGTGAGAGAGGGTGAGTGAGAGAGAGGGATTGAAAGAGAGGGAGTGTGAGAGAGGGAGTGAGAGAGAGGGAGTGTGAGAGAGAGGGAGTGAGAGAGAGGGAGTGTGAGAGAGGGAGTGTGAGAGAGGGGGAGTGTGAGAGAGGGGGAGTGTGAGAGAGGGGGAGTGTGAGAGAGGGAGTGAGAGAGAGGGGGAGGGTGAGAGAGGGAGTGTGAGAGAGGGAGTGTGAGAGAGGGAGTGTGAGAGAGGGAGTGTGAGAGAGAGGGAGTGTGAGAGAGGGAGTGTGAGAGAGGGAGTGTGTGTCGGTGTGTGTGAGAGAGAGAGACAGAGACAGAGACAGAGACAGAGACAGGGAGAGGGGAGGAGTGAATGTGAACGTGAGGGAGCCAACAATGGAATAAGAGGTGAGAGGACAGTTTAAACTCAGCCTCACTGTTCACTTTAAATTGACTCTTTAGCAGCTGTTATGGCTCTCCAGCATTAAATTTAAAAAGTATTGTGTGTCTTTTTAAAAAATCTATGATAGTATTTGAAGGGACATACGAGGTAAAAGATTGTGAAGGAGAGAGTGAGAGAGAGTGGGTGAGAGGGATTCCAGGAATCTGGCTCCATCTGCCCAATCGAAATCAAACAAGGAAAGGGATAGTCACAATAAACAGACAGACGGCCATTCTGCTGTGACTGTGGGGTTAGGGGTTGGAGGGGATTACAGAGATAGGGAGGGGTGTAGGGGATGGAGGAGGTTACAGAGATAGGGAGGGGTGTAGGGGATGGAGGAGGTTACAGAGATAGCGAGGGGTGTAGGGGCTGAGGGGCTGACAGAGATAGGGAGGGGTGTAGGGGATGGAGGAGGTTACAGAGATAGGGAGGGGTGTAGGGGCTGAGGGGCTGACAGAGATAGGGAGGGGTGTAGGGGATGGAGGAGGTTACAGAGATAGGGAGGGGTGTAGGGGCTGAGGGGCTGACAGAGATAGGGAGGGGTGTAGGGGATGGAGGAGGTTACAGAGGTGTGGAAGTTTATAGGGGCCGACAGGAAGTTTCACAGTTAGGAGTGTAGGAGCTGTCAGGGTTTACAGAGCTAGGAAGGGTGTATGGGTTAGAGGAGGTCACAGAGATAGGGAGGGGGTGTAGGGGCTGGAGGAGGTTACAGTAATGGGGGGGTATACGGGCTGGAGGAGGTTGCATAGATAGGAAAGGGGTGTAGGGGCAGGAGGAGGTTACAGAGATCGGTAGGGGGTGTCGAGGCTGGAGGACATTGCAGAGATAGGAAGTGGGTGTCGGGGCAGGAGGAGGTTACAGAGATCGATAAAGGGTGTAGAGGCTGGACGAGATTGCAGAAGTAGGGAGAAGGTTACAGAGATAGGGAGGGATGTAGGGGCTTTAGGGGTTTTCAGAGATAGGGAGGAGGTGTATTGGCTGTAGGGGTTTACGGAGATCGGATGGGGTGTAGAGGCAGTCGGGGTTTTCAGAGATAGGGAGGGATGTAGGGGCTGGAGGAGTTTACAGAGATATTGAAGGATGTAGTGGCTAGAGGAGGTAACAGAGATAGAGAGGTGTGTAGCAGCTGGAGGAGGTTATAGAGATAGGGAGGGTGTGTAGGGGCTGGAGGAGGTTACAGAGATTGGGAGGGGGTGTATGGGTTGGTTGAGGTTATAAAGATAGGGAGGGTGTAGGGGATGGAGGAGATTACAGAGATAGGGAGGGGATGTAGGGCTCCAACAGGTTACAATGATTGGGAGAGTTGTGCAGTTGGAGATTGTGAAAGAGCTACGAAGATTTGCAGAGACTGGATGAGGTTTCTGAGATGGGGAAGGGTGGGAGAGCTGGTGGGTGTTACTGGGATGGGGAGGGGTGGGAGAGCTGATGGAAATTACTGGGTTAGGGAGGGATAGGAGAGCTGATGGAAGTTACTGGGATGGGGAGGGGCGGGAGAGCTGATGGAAGTTACTGGGATGGGGAGGGGTGCTAGAGCTGATGGGTGTTACTGGAGTGGGGAGGGGTGGGAGAGCTGGTGGGTGTTACTGGGATGGGGAGGGATGAGAGAGCTGGTGGAAATTACTGGGATGGGGAGGGATGAGAGAGCTGGTGGAAGTTACTGGGATGGGGAGGGATGAGAGAACTGGTGGAAGTTACTGGGATGGGGAGGGTGGGAGAGCTGGTGGGTGTTACTGGGATGGTGAAGGGTGAGAGAGCTAGTGGAAGTTGCTGGCATGGGGAGGGATGAGAGATCTAGTGGATGTTACTGGGTTGGCGAGGGTGGGAGAGCTGGTGTAAGTTACTGGGATGGGGAGGGATGGGAGAGCTAGTGGAAGTTACTGGGATGGGTAGGGGTGGGGCAGCTGGTGGAAGTTACTGGGATGGGGTAGGGTGGGAGAGTTGGTGGAAGTTACTGGGATGGGGAGGGATGAGAGAACTGGTGGGAGTTACTGGGATGGGGAGGGTGGGAGAGCTGGTGAGTGTTACTGGGATGGTGAAGGGTGAGAGAGCTAGGGGAAGTTCCTGGCATGGGGAGGGATGAGAGATCTGGTGGATGTTACTGAGTTGGCGTGGGTGGCAAAGCTGGTGTAAGTTACTGGGATGGGGAGGGATGGGAGAGCTAGTGGAAGTTACTGGGATGGGGAGGGGTGGGGCAGCTGGTAGAAGTTACTGGGATGGGCTAGGGTGGGAGAGTTGGTGGAAGTTACTGGGATGGGGAGAGGTGGGAGAGCTGGTGGAAGTTACTGGGATGGAAAGGGGTGGGGGAGCTGGTGGAAGTTACTGGGATGGTGAGGGGTGGGGGAGCTGGTGGAAGTTACTGGGATGGGGAGGGGTGGGGGAGCTGGTGGAAGTTACGAGGATGGGGTAGGGTGGGAGAGTTGGTGGAAGTAACTGGGATGGGGAGGGGTGGGAGAGCTGGTGGAAGTTACTGGGATGGGGAGGGGTGGGTGAGCTGGTGGAAATTACTGGGATGGGGAGGGGTGGGGGAGCTGAAGGAAGTTACTGGGATGGGGTAGGGTGGGAGAGTTGGTGGAAGTTACTGGGATAGGGAGGGTTGGGAGAGATGGTGGAAGTTACTGGGATGGGGAGGGGTGCTTGAGCTGATGGAAGTTACTGGAGTGGGGAGGGGTGGGAGAGCTGGTGGGTTTTACTGGGATGGGGAGGGATGGGAGAGCTGATGGAAGTTACTGGGATGGGAAAGGGTGTTACTGGAGTGGGGAGGGGTGTGAGAGCTGGTGGGTGTTATTGGGATGGGTAGGGGAGAGAGAGCTGGTGGAAGTTACTGGGATGGGGAGGGATGAGAGAGCTGGTGGGTGTTACTGGGATGGGGAGGGGTGGGGGAGCTGGTGGAAGTTACTGGGATGGGGAGGGTGGGAGAGCTGGTGGGTGTTGCTGGGATGGGGAGGAGTGTGAGACCCGGTTGGTGTTACTGGGATGGTGAAGGGTGAGAGAGCTGGTGGAAGTTACTGGGTTGGGGAGGATGGGAGAGCTGGTGTAAGTTACAGGGATGGTAGGGATGGGAGAGCTAGTGGAAGTTACAAGGATGGGGAGGGGTGTGGGAGCTGAGGAAAGTTACTAGGATGGGGTAGGGTGGGAGAGCTGGTGGAAGTTACTGGGATGGCTAGGGATGAGAGAACTGGTGGAAGTTACTGGGATGGTGAAGGGTGAGAGAGCTAGTGGAAGTTGCTGGCATGGGGAGGGATGAGAGATCTAGTGGATGTTACTGGGTTGGCGAGGGTGGGAGAGCTGGTGTAAGTTACTGGGATGGGGAGGGATGGGAGAGCTAGTGGAAGTTACTGGGATGGGTAGGGGTGGGGCAGCTGGTGGAAGTTACTGGGATGGGGTAGGGTGGGAGAGTTGGTGGAAGTTACTGGGATGGGGAGGGATGAGAGAACTGGTGGGAGTTACTGGGATGGGGAGGGTGGGAGAGCTGGTGAGTGTTACTGGGATGGTGAAGGGTGAGAGAGCTAGGGGAAGTTCCTGGCATGGGGAGGGATGAGAGATCTGGTGGATGTTACTGAGTTGGCGTGGGTGGCAAAGCTGGTGTAAGTTACTGGGATGGGGAGGGATGGGAGAGCTAGTGGAAGTTACTGGGATGGGGAGGGGTGGGGCAGCTGGTAGAAGTTACTGGGATGGGCTAGGGTGGGAGAGTTGGTGGAAGTTACTGGGATGGGGAGAGGTGGGAGAGCTGGTGGAAGTTACTGGGATGGAAAGGGGTGGGGGAGCTGGTGGAAGTTACTGGGATGGTGAGGGGTGGGGGAGCTGGTGGAAGTTACTGGGATGGGGAGGGGTGGGGGAGCTGGTGGAAGTTACGAGGATGGGGTAGGGTGGGAGAGTTGGTGGAAGTAACTGGGATGGGGAGGGGTGGGAGAGCTGGTGGAAGTTACTGGGATGGGGAGGGGTGGGTGAGCTGGTGGAAATTACTGGGATGGGGAGGGGTGGGGGAGCTGAAGGAAGTTACTGGGATGGGGTAGGGTGGGAGAGTTGGTGGAAGTTACTGGGATAGGGAGGGTTGGGAGAGATGGTGGAAGTTACTGGGATGGGGAGGGGTGCTTGAGCTGATGGAAGTTACTGGAGTGGGGAGGGGTGGGAGAGCTGGTGGGTTTTACTGGGATGGGGAGGGATGGGAGAGCTGATGGAAGTTACTGGGATGGGAAAGGGTGTTACTGGAGTGGGGAGGGGTGTGAGAGCTGGTGGGTGTTATTGGGATGGGTAGGGGAGAGAGAGCTGGTGGAAGTTACTGGGATGGGGAGGGATGAGAGAGCTGGTGGGTGTTACTGGGATGGGGAGGGGTGGGGGAGCTGGTGGAAGTTACTGGGATGGGGAGGGTGGGAGAGCTGGTGGGTGTTGCTGGGATGGGGAGGAGTGTGAGACCCGGTTGGTGTTACTGGGATGGTGAAGGGTGAGAGAGCTGGTGGAAGTTACTGGGTTGGGGAGGATGGGAGAGCTGGTGTAAGTTACAGGGATGGTAGGGATGGGAGAGCTAGTGGAAGTTACAAGGATGGGGAGGGGTGTGGGAGCTGAGGAAAGTTACTAGGATGGGGTAGGGTGGGAGAGCTGGTGGAAGTTACTGGGATGGCTAGGGATGAGAGAACTGGTGGAAGTTACTGGGATGGGGAGGGGTGAGAGAGCTGAAGGAAGTTACTGGGATGGGGAGGGATGGGAGATCTGGTGGAAATTACTGGGATGGGGAGGGGTGGGGGAGCTGAAGGAAGTTACTGGGCTGGGGTAGGGTGGGAGAGTTGGTGGAAGTTACTGGGATAGGAAGGGTTGGGAGAGATGGTGGAAGTTACTGGGATGGGGAGGGGTGCTTGAGCTGATGGTTGTTACTGGAGTGGGGAGGGGTGGGAGAGCTGGTGGGTTTTACTGGGATGGGGAGGGATGGGAGAGCTGATGGAAGTTACTGGGATGGGAAAGGGTGTTACTGGAGTGGGGAGGGGTGTGAGAGCTGGTGGGTGTTACTGGGATGGTGAAGGATGAGAGAGCTGATGGAAGTTACTGGGATGGGAAAGGCTGCTAGAGCAGATGGGTGTTACTGGAGTGGGGAGGGGTGTGAGAGCTGCTGGGTGTTACTGGGATGGGGAGGGGTGCGAGTGCTGGTGGGTGTTAATGGGATGGTGAAGAATGAGAGAGCTGGTGGAAGTTACTGGGATAGGGAGGGGTGGGAGAGTTGGTGGGTGTTATTGGGATGGGTAGGGGAGAGAGAGCCGGTGGAAGTTACTCGGATGGGGAGGGATGAGAGAGCTGGTGGAAGTTACTGGGATGGGGAGGGGTGGGAGAGTTGGTGGGTGTTATTGGGATGGGTAGGGGAGAGAGAGCCGGTGGAAGTTACTCGGATGGGGAGGGATGAGAGAGCTGGTGGAAGTTACTGGGATGGGGAGGGTGGGAGAGCTGGTGGGTGTTACTGGGATGGGGAGGGGTGGGGGAGCTGGTGGAAGTTACTGGGATGGGGAGGGTGGGTGAGCTGGTGTAAGTTACTGGGATGGTAGGGATGGGAGAGCTAGTGGAAGTTGCTGGCATGGGGAGGGATGAAAGATCTGGTGGCAGTTACTGGGTTGGGGAGGATGGGAGAGCTGGTGTAAGTTACTGGGATGGTAGGGATGGGAGAGCTAGTGGAAGTTACAAGGATGGGGAGGGGTGTGGGAGCTGAGGAAAGTTACTAGGATGAGGTAGGGTGGGAGAGCTGGTGGAAGTTACTGGGATGGCTAGGGATGAGAGAACTGGTGGAAGTTACTGGGATGGGGAGGGATGGGAGATCTGGTGGAAGTTACTGGGATGGGGAGGGGTGGGAGAGCTGGTGGAAGTTACTGGGATGGGGAGGGGTGGGGGAGCTGAAGGAAGTTACTGGGATGGGGTAGAGTGGGAGAGTTGGTGGAAGTTACTGGGATGGGGAGGGATGAGAGAGCTGATGGAAGTAAGTGGGATGAGGAGGGTTGGAAGAGCTGATGGATGTTACTGGGATTGGGTGGCATGGGAGAGCTCGTGGAATTTACTGGGATTGGGAGGCATGGGAGAGCTGGTGGAAGTTACTGCGATGGGGAAGGGTGGGAGAGCTGGTGGAAGTTACTTGGATGGGGAGGGATGAGAGAACTGGTGGAAGTTACTAGGATGGGGAGGGATGGGGAGCTGGTGGAAGTTACTGGGATGGGGAGGGATGGGGAGCTGGTGGAAGTTACTGGGATGGGGAGGGGTGGGAGAGCTGGTGGAGGTTACTGGGATGGGGAGGGGTGGGAGAGCTGGTGGAACTGACTGGGATGGGAATAGGTGGGAGAGCTGATGTGTGTTACTGGAGTGTGGAGGGGTGGGAAAGCTGGTGGAAGTTACTGGGATGGGGAGAGGTGGGAGAGCTGATGGGTGTTACTGGAGTGTGGAGGGGTGGGAGAGCTGGTGGAAGTTACTGGGATGGGGAGAGGTGGGAGAGCTGATGGGTGTTCCTGGAGTGTGGAGGGGTGGGAGAGCTGGTGGAAGTTACTGGGATGGGGAGAGGTGGGAGAGCTGATGGGTGTTACTGGAGTGTGGAGGGGTGGGAGAGCTGGTGGAAGTTACTGGGATGGGGAGAGGTGGGAGAGCTGATGGGTGTTACTGGAGTGTGGAGGGGTGGGAGAGCTGGTGGAAGTTACTGGGATGGGAATAGGTGGGAGAGCTGATGGGTGTTCCTGGAGTGTGGAGGGGTGGGAGAGCTGGTGGAAGTTACTGGGATGGGGAGAGGTGGGAGAGCTGATGGGTGTTACTGGAGTGTGGAGGGGTGGGAGAGCTGGTGGAAGTTACTGGGATGGGGAGAGGTGGGAGAGCTGGTGGAAGTTACTGGGATGGGGAGGGGTGGGAGAGCTGGTGGAAATTACTGGGTTGGGGAGGATGGGAGAGCTGGTGGAAGTTAGTGGGATGGGGAGGGGTGGGAGAGCTAGTGGAAGTTACTGGGATGCGGAGGGGTGGGAGAGCTGGTGGAAGTTATTGGGATGGGGAGGGGTGGGAGAGCTATTGGAAGTTTCTGGTATGGGGAGGGGGAGGGGAGCTGGTGGGTGTTACTGGGATGGGGAGGGCTGGGAGAGCTGGTGGCATTTACTGGTTTGGGGAGGCATGGGAGAGCTGGTGTAAGTTACTGTGATGGTAGGGATGGAAGAGCTAGTGGAAGTTACTGGGATGCGGGGGGGGTGGGGGAGCTGGTGGAAGTTACTGGGATGGGGGCGTGGGAGAGCTGGTGGAAGTTACTGGGATGGGGAGGGGTGGGAGAGCTGGTGGAAGTTACTGGGATGAGGAGGGGTGGGAGAGCTGGTGGAAGTTACTGGGATGAGGAGGGGTGGGAGAGCTGATGGGTGTTACTGGAGTGGGGAGGGGTGGGAGAGCTGGTTGAAGCTACTGGGATGGGGAGGGGTGGGAGAGCTGGTGGAAGTTACTGAGATGGGGAGGGGTGGGAGAGCTGGTGGAAGTTACTGGGATGGGGAGGGGTGGGAGAGCTGGTGGAAGTTACTGGGATGGGGAGGGGTGAGAGAGCAAGTGGCATTTACTGGTTTGGGGAGGCATGGGAGAGCTGGTGTAAGTTACTGTGATGGTAGGGATGGAAGAGCTAGTGGAAGTTACTGGGATGCGGGGGGGGGTGGGGGAGCTGGTGGAAGTTACTGGGATGGGGGCGTGGGAGAGCTGGTGGAAGTTACTGGGATGGGGAGGGGTGGGAGAGCTGGTGGAAGTTACTGGGATGGGGAGGGGTGGGAGAGCTGGTGGAAGTTACTGTGATGGGGAGGGGTGAGAGAGCTGATGGAAGTTACTGGGATGGGGAGGGGTGGGAGAGCTGGTGGAACTTACTGTGATGGGGAGGGGTGGGAGAGCTGGTGGAAGTTACTGGGATTGGAAGGTGAGGGAGAGCTGGTGGAAGTTGCTGGGATGGGGAGAGGTGGGAGAGCTGGTGGAAGTTACTGGGATGAGGAGGGGTGAGAGAGCTGGTGGAAGTTACTGAGATGGGGAGGGGTGAGAGAGCTGATGGAAGTTACTGGGATGGGGAGGGGTGTGAGAGCTGATGGAAGTTACTGGAGTGGGGAGGGGTGGGAGAGCTGGTGGAAGCTACTGGGATGGGGAGGGGTGGGAGAGCTGATGGGTGTTACTGGAGTGGGGAGGGGTGGGAGAGCTGGTGGAAGCTACTGGGATGGGGAGGGGTGGGAGAGCTGGTGGAAGTTACTGAGATGGGGAGGGGTGGGAGAGCTGGTGGAAGTTACTGGGATGGGGAGGGGTGAGAGAGCTGATGGAAGTTACTGGGATGGGGAGGGGTGAGAGAGCTGATGGAAGTTACTGGGATGAGGAGAGGTGTGAGAGCTGATGGAAGTTACTGGGATGGGGAGGGGTGGGAGAGCTGCTGGAAGTTGCTGGGATGGGGAGAGGTGGGAGAGCTGGTGGAAGTTACTGGGATGGGGAGGGGTGGGAGAGCTGGTGGAAGTTACTGGGATTGGAAGGCGAGGGAGAGCTGGTGGAAGTTACTGGAAGTGGGGAGGGGTGGGAGAGCTGGTGGAAGTTACTCGGATGGGGAGGGATGAGAGAGCTGGTGGGAGTTACTAGGATGGGGAGGGTGGGAGAGCTGGTGGGTGTTACTGGGATGGGGAGGGTGGGAGAGCTGGTGTAAGTTACTGGGATGGGGAGGGTGGGAGAGCTGGTGGGTGTTACTGGGATGGGGAGGGGTGGGGGAGCTGGTGGAAGTTACTGGGATGGGGAGGGTGGGAGAGCTGGTGTAAGTTACTGGGATGGTAGGGATGGGAGAGCTAGTGGAAGTTGCTGGCATGGGGAGGGATGAAAGATCTGGTGGAAGTTACTGGGTTGGGGAGGATGGGAGAGCTGGTGTAAGTTACTGGGATGGTAGGGATGGGAGAGCTAGTGGAAGTTACAAGGATGGGGAGGGGTGTGGGAGCTGAGGAAAGTTACTAGGATGGGGTAGGGTGGGAGAGCTGGTGGAAGTTACTGGGATGGCTAGGGATGAGAGAACTGGTGGAAGTTACTGGGATGGGGAGGGATGGGAGATCTGGTGGAAGTTACTGGGATGGGGAGGGGTGGGAGAGCTGGTGGAAGTTACTGGGATGGGGAGGGGTGGGGGAGCTGAAGGAAGTTACTGGGATGGGGTAGAGTGGGAGAGTTGGTGGAAGTTACTGGGATGGGGAGGGGTGAGAGAGCTGATGGAAGTTAGTGGGATGAGGAGGGTTGGAAGAGCTGATGGATGTTACTGGGATTGGGTGGGATGGGAGAGCTCGTGGAATTTACTGGGATTGGGAGGCATGGGAGAGCTGGTGGAAGTTCCTGCGATGGGGAAGGGTGGGAGAGCTGGTGGAAGTTACTTGGATGGGGAGGGATGAGAGAACTGGTGGAAGTTACTAGGATGGGGAGGGATGGGGAGCTGGTGGAAGTTACTGGGATGGGGAGGGATGGGGAGCTGGTGGAAGTTACTGGGATGGGGAGGGGTGGGGGAGCTGGTGGAAGTTACTGGGATGGGGAGGGATGGGGAGCTGGTGGAAGTTACTGGGATGGGGAGGGGTGGGGGAGCTGGTGGAAGTTACTGGGATGGGGAGGGGTGGGAGAGCTGGTGGAAGTTACTGGGATGGGGAGGGGTGGGAGAGCTGGTGGAACTGACTGGGATGGGGAGGGGTGGGGGAGCTGGTGGAACTGACTGGGATGGGAATAGGTGGGAGAGCTGATGGGTGTTACTGGAGTGTGGAGGGGTGGGAGAGCTGGTGGAAGTTACTGGGATGGGGAGAGGTGGGAGAGCTGGTGGAAGTTACTGGGATGCGGAGGGGTGGGAGAGCTGGTGGAAGTTATTGGGATGGGGAGGGGTGGGAGAGCTATTGGAAGTTTCTGGTATGGGGAGGGGGAGGGGAGCTGGTGGGTGTTACTGGGATGGGGAGGGCTGGGAGAGCTGGTGGCATTTACTGGTTTGGGGAGGCATGGGAGAGCTGGTGTAAGTTACTGTGATGGTAGGGATGGAAGAGCTAGTGGAAGTTACTGGGATGCGGGGGGGGGGGTGGGGGAGCTGGTGGAAGTTACTGGGATGGGGGCGTGGGAGAGCTGGTGGAAGTTACTGGTATGGGGAGAGGTGGGAGAGCTGGTGGAAGTTACTGGGATGAGGAGGGGTGGGAGAGCTGGTGGAAGTTACTGGGATGAGGAGGGGTGGGAGAGCTGATGGGTGTTACTGGAGTGGAGAGGGGTGGGAGAGCTGGTTGAAGCTACTGGGATGGGGAGGGGTGGGAGAGCTGGTGGAAGTTACTGAGATGGGGAGGGGTGGGAGAGCTGGTGGAAGTTACTGAGATGGGGAGGGGTGGGAGAGCTGGTGGAAGTTACTGGGATGGGGAGGGGTGAGAGAGCTGATGGAAGTTACTGGGATGGGGAGGGGTGGGAGAGCTGGTGGAAGTTACTGGGAGTGGGGAGGGGTGGGAGAGCTGGTGGAAGTTACTGGGATGGGGAGGGGTGAGAGAGCTGATGGAAGTTACTGGGATGGGGAGGGGTGGGAGAGCTTGTGGAACTTACTGTGATGGGGAGGGGTGGGAGAGCTGGTGGAAGTTACTGGGATTGGAAGGCGAGGGAGAGCTGGTGGAAGTTGCTGGGATGGGGAGAGGTGGGAGAGCTGGTGGAAGTTACTGGGATGAGGAGGGGTGAGAGAGCTGGTGGACGTTACTGAGATGGGGAGGGGTGAGAGAGCTGATGGAAGTTACTGGGATGGGGAGGGGTGTGAGAGCTGATGGAAGTTACTGGAGTGGGGAGGGGTGGGAGAGCTGGTGGAAGCTACTGGGATGGGGAGGGGTGGGAGAGCTGATGGGTGTTACTGGAGTGGGGAGGGGTGGGAGAGCTGGTGGAAGCTACTGGGATGGGGAGGGGTGGGAGAGCTGGTGGAAGTTACTGGGATGGGGAGGGGTGAGAGAGCTGATGGAAGTTACTGGGATGGGGAGAGGTGTGAGAGCTGATGGAAGTTACTGGGATGGGGAGGGGTGGGAGAGCTGGTGGAAGTTGCTGGGATGGGGAGAGGTGGGAGAGCTGGTGGAAGTTACTGGGATGGGGAGGGGTGGGAGAGCTGGTGGAAGTTACTGGGATGGGGAGGGGTGAGAGAGCGGATGGAAGTTACTGGGATGGGGAGGGGTGGGAGAGCTTGTGGAACTCACTGTGATGGGGAGGGGTGAGAGAGCGGATGGAAGTTACTGGGATGGGGAGGGGTGGGAGAGCTTGTGGAACTCACTGTGATGGGGAGGGGTGGGAGAGCTGGTGGAAGTTACTGGGATTGGAAGGCGAGGGAGAGCTGGTGGAAGTTACTGGGAGTGGGGAGGGGTGGGAGAGCTGGTGGAAGTTACTGGGAGTGGGGAGGGGTGGGAGAGCTGGTGGAAGTTGCTGGGATGGGGAGAGGTGGGGGAGCTGAAGGAAGTTACTGGGACGGGGAGGGGTGGGGGAGCTGAAGGAAGTTACTGGGATGGGGAGGGGTGAAGAAGCTGATGGAAGTTACTGGGATGGGGAGAGGTGGGGGTGCTGAAGGAAGTTACTGGGATGGGGAGGGGTGGGAGAGTTGGTGGAAGTTACTGCGATGGGGGAGGAGTGGGAGAGCTGGTGGAAGTTACTGGGATGGGCAGGGGTGGGAGAGCTGGTGGAAGTTACTGGGATGGGCAGGGGTGGGAGAGCTGGTGGAAGTTACTGGGATGGGCAGGGGTGGGAGAGCTGGTGGAAGTTACTGGGATGGGGAGGGGTGGGAGAGCTGATGGAAGTTACTGGGATGAGGAGGGGTGGGAGAGCTGGTGGAAGTTACTGGGATGGGCAGGGGTGGGAGAGCTGGTGGAAGTTACTGGGATGGCGAGGTGTGGGAGAGCTGGTGGAAGTTACTGGGATGTGGAGGGGTGGGAGAGCTGGTGGAAGTTACTGGGATGGGGAGGGGTGGGATAGCAGGTCGAAGTTACTGGGATGGGGAGAGGTGGGGGAGCTGGTGGAAGTTACTGGGATGGGCAGGGGTGGGGGAGCTGACGGAAGTTACTGGGATGGGGAGGGGTGGGAGAGCTGGTGGAAGTTTCTGGGATGGGGAGAGGTGGGGGAGATGGTGGAAGTTTCGGGGATGGGGAGGGGTGGGGGAGATGGTGGAAGTTTCTGGGATTGGATGAAAAGACACAGAGACCTCTTCCAGAAGTAGACAAGTATTTCTCCAGATGAAGAAAGTTAAACCCACTCTCTCAGTACATAACGTATTGTTGTGCGTGTGAGCTTGCTGTGCTCCATGTGTCTGCTTGTTTCACCATTAAAAGAGTGTTCAGCTGCTGTCATTGAGTGAAAGCACTGGTGAACAGGAGGGAATGCTGCAAAGGCAGCAGGGCTTATGCCCGAAATTTTGATTCTCCTGCTCTTCGGATGCTGCCTGATCTGTTGTGGTTTTCCAGCACCACACTCTCAATGGGATCTTCAGCATCAGCAGTCCTCACTTTCTCCTAGAATGCTGCCAATACGGAGCAGCCTCTGGAAACAATTAACATTGTCACCTTTTGGAAGATTTCTCTTAAGGTACAGTTACACTCAGCCAGTTCTCTCCATTCCCCTCCCCCACCAACATAAAGGACGAAGCTTCTGGTGATAGGCTGATCTTTCTCGCTATTAGCCACCGTGCCAGCGAGGGGATTCAGGGCAGTGGTCATGCATTGGAAGGTTCAGGTTCAAGACCCACCTGCAATGGAGCAGAACATGTCCAAAAAGCATGTTTATTTTTTAAAGACAATAATTAAAATGGAGTTTGATCACTGAGTGTGGCTGGTTTGGTTTGCAGCTTAAACACATGAAGGAACACCAAAAGCACAGCTGTAAATTTTAGCTCATTAACTTAGTCATGTGGAAACATTGGTGCTTTTGCTAACTTCAAGTTGTATCCGTTGAGACTTTCTGCTAAACTGTTTCTATCGTTACAGTAAGACACAAGCAGCTTAATTGCCTGTTGAGGGAGTTCCTGCTGTAATTTCTGTCCGACCGTGAATCCAAATTTGTGTTGGGTGCACTGAGCTTGGCACGGCCAGCCACTGTGACGTTTTGTGAGCATGTACAAATATTTTTTCGACTTCATCTATGTTTCCTATTACCCACTCCTCGCAGCTGTTGGGGTTCCTGGTAAATGTGGGTGGAAATAGTTTGAGACAGAGTTATTGTTTTGAGTCCAGGATGACTCTTCTTCCAAGTCCCACTGAGTTTCTCCAGGATTTCTGTTTCTCACTTCAGCTTTCCAGCAGGGCAGAGTTTCTGCATTTATTTTGCACCTCGCTCGACATTAATCGATAATGTTTACATTTGTTGGTGAAAAATGTCATGGTTTGTTAAAGGTTTTCACCTTGCGCTCATCAGGACCATTTGCAAGAATCCCAATTTAGAGCAAAGCCACCATGTAGACTTCACAAGAGCATGCAGTATAAATGTTGGTGTTCTCCTTTAATTGGTATTCTTGACAATGGACGTGATGACAAGACAAAAACCTTCAACAAGCTGAATTCTATTTTCAGCAAGTCATAGACTTGGAGAGATCAATGATCGAGGGAGAGGAGGGGAGTGGGGTGGGGTGAAGATTTAAGGTGAGGTGCAGGAGATTTGGGAAGGGATGTGAGGAAAGATATTCTTTTCACCCAAGATGGGGAGGGAATCTGGAACCCACCATCTGTAGCGGGGGCAGAGGCAGGAGCTCTCATAATGTTGAAGACATATTGAGATGTACACTTGCAATGACAAAGTATTAAAGCGTATGGGCCAAGTAGTGGAACATCAGATCAGAACAGTTAGCTGACAGTTTATGACCAACACAGACTTGAAGGGCTGAAGGGCCTTTTCCTGTTGACACAGCAGAAGGTCCATTGCTACTTTTTCCCCTCTCTACGAAAGCAACTCATCATCTCCCTTATTTCCACCTTTTCTCAATGATCTGCATTTGTTAAAAACAAACTCGTGTTAAGCATCCATTTCATTTCTGAAGACGTAAAATCAGCCCATCCCACGCTGTAGGCAGCAGCATCTACACCCTATCCCGTTGCTGGATAGAAATAATGTTCTCTTGTGTGGTACTGAGTTTCCATCTCTTCTCCTGGTATCAGACAGGTCTTGTTTTCCATTCCTCTGCTACAGGGGACCATGTTCGCAACTATTCTCCCCTGTTCCTGAATCCACTTGAATTCGGAACACCTTGATCAAAACTCCATCCAGACTTCTCCGCTCCCAGGAAAATAGCTCCATCTTCTCCAATCTATCCAGGAACCAATTCTCGTAAAACTTCTCAAATCACTTCACAGTGTTCCCGAGATGTCTCACCCTGATTGAGACACAATACTGCAGTTAAGGTGGTTTTTGATACAAGTTCATCGTAAGGTCCTTGCTTTCTGTTCCCTATACATTTAACATCAAAGCACATGATGCTGCAAACTTTATTCACTGCTTTCCTAACATGCCATGCCACCTTCAATGATTTGTAGTCAGATCCCCGGAATTCTCTGACACCTTGGAATTGCAGCCGTTTCTTTTATATCGCCTCTCCTCGCACCTGCTGCCAAAATGGAAGAATTCCCCCTTCTCAGCATTGACGTTTGTGTCCATGCAGTCTGCCTTTCTCCTTTGGGCGGTTAACCCTCCCACCATCAACACTTTACAATACTCTGAAAGAATCGCCTCGTCCACAAAAGTTGAAACTGGGTCTCGTACATTCAGATCTGTGTCACTGATACTCATCAGGAAAGCCACAGGTCCTGGAAGAGAGTCCTGGCTCTCCCCATTATATACACACATAGGGGAAGGCAGCAGATGGGTTAGGAGCAGGAGTAGGCCATTCATCTCCTTGTGTCTGTTCTGCCACTTCATGGGATCATAGTATCCAACAGGAACCTGAATACCACATTCCCATTCAACCCCCAATAAACCGAACACCCACCCCTTGTTTATCAAGATCTATTCAACTCTGCTTCAAAATATTCCAAGACACTGCTTCCAAAACTTTGAAGTAGGTGTTAGATAGAGTGCTTCGGGTATAGGGGAGAAAGGGGAAATGGGGACTGAGTTGGATGAATGGCCATGATCTTATGAGATAGCAGAGCAGGATGGAAGGGCTGAATAGCCTTGTCCTGTTGCCATATTCCAGGTTTCTATGTTTCGACAACAATTTCAGGAAAACAGTTTCAAAGGCAAACAACCCACTGAGAGAAAAACATACCCCGAGTCTCTATGTTAAAGGGTCAATGATTCAGTTTGAAACAATGACCTCCCAAGTTCTGCATTTTCCCCCAGGAGGAAATACTACCCTCTCCACATCCATCCTGAATCCTCATGAACTTTATGTGTTTCAATCATGTTGCCTCGGATTGTTCTGAACCTCAGTGGACACTGACCCAGATTGTGCGACATTTTCTCAGATGACAGAAGGAGCGGAAGGTTTTAAGGCAATGTGAGTGAAACATGAGGGTGGTGGGAATCTGAAACCCACTTCTTGTGAGACACATAGAGGAAGAAACCCCCACCAGTATTGGGGGTTTGAAACTGTATTCCTGGAACTGTTGTCGAAACATAGAAATGCTGGAATATAACAAAAAGACTAGGCTATTCCGCCCTTCCATCCTGCTCTGCTATCCCATAAGATCATGGCTGATCATCCAACTCAGTCCAGCATGTAGGCTAGCTGTTTGTCAGGATGTCCAAGAATGTAGGGAGGCTGTGGAGAAAGTAGCACTGACAGGGAATACTTGCGGATACAGAGATGGGTTCAAGTGTTTATACTTCAATGCAAGGAGTATCAGAAATAAGGTGGGTGAAGTTAAGGCGTAGATCGGTACCTGGGACTACGATGTTGTGGCCATTACGGAAATGTGGATAGAAGAGGGACAGGAATGGTTGTTGGAGGTTCCTGGTTCAGACGTTTCAGTAAGATTAGGGAGGGTGGTAAAAAAAGGAGGGGGTGGCATTGCTAAAAAAATGGTATAATGGCTGCAGAAAGGCAGTTCGAGGGGGATCTGTCTTTGGAGGTAGTATGGGCTGAAGTCAGAAATAGGAAAGGAGCAGTCACCTTTGAGTGTTTACGATAGGCCCCCCAATAGCAGCAGAGATGTAGAGAAACAATTGGGAAACAGATTTTGGAAAGGTCCAGAAGCCACAGGGTAGTAGTCATGGGCGATTTCATCTTCCCAAATATTGATTGGAAGCCCTTTAGATCAAGTAGATTGAATGGGGCGGTGTTTGTGCAGTGTGTCCAGGAAGCTTGTCTAACTCAGTATGTAAATTGTCCAACTGAAGGGGAGGCCATATTGGATTTGGTACTTGGTAATGAACCGGGACAAGTGATGGGCTTGTTAGTGGGTGAACATTTTGGTGATGGTAACCACAATTCTGTGACTTTCACCTTGGTTATGGAGAGAGACAGGTACATGCAACAGGGTAGGTTTTACAATTGGGGGAAGGGTAAATACAATGCTGTAAGACAGGATCTGAGGAGCATAAGTTGGGAGCATAGGTTGTCAGGGAAGGATGTGGTGGAAATGTGGAACTTTTTCAAGGAACAGATACGACGTGTCCTTGCGATGTATGTACCTGTCAGGCAGGAAAGAGATGGTGGTGTGAGGGAACCTTGGTTGACGAGGGAGGTTGAAGAAGGAGGCTTGCATAAGGTTGAGGAAACAAGGTTCAGACAGAGCATTGGAGGGATACAGGATAGCCAGAAGGGAGATGAATAAAAGGATTAGGAGAGCTAAGAGAGGGCATGAAAAATCTTTGGCGGATAGGATCAAGGGTAACCCCAAGGCATTTTATGCGTATGTGAGAAACATGAGAATGACGAGAACGAGGGTAGTTCCGATCAAGGACAGTAGTGGGAGACTGTGTATTGAGTCGGAAGAGATAGGAGAGGTCTTGAATGAGTACTTTTCTTCAGTTTTTCCAAACGTGAGGGATCGTACCTTTGAAGAGGAGAGTGTGAAACGGACAGGTAAGCTAGAAGAGATATTTTTTAGGAAGGAACATGTGCTGGACTTTTTGAGCAAGTTGAGGATAGACAAGTCCCACGGGCCTGACGGGATATATTCTAGGACTATGTGGGAAGCAAGAGAGGAAATTGCAGAGCCATTGGCAATGATCTTTTCATCCTCACTGTCAACGGGGGTGGTACCAGGGAACTGGAGAGTGGCGAATGTTGTGCCCCTGTTCAAAAAAGCGAATAGGAATAACCCCGGGAATTACAGAAGAATTAGTCTTACTTCGGTGGTCGGCAAAGTAATGGAAGGGGTACTGAGGGAAAGGATTTATGAGTATATGGAAAGACACTGCTTGATTAGGGACAGCCAGCACGAATTTGTGAAGTGTAGGTCTTGCTTTACATGTCTTATTGAATTCTTTGAGGAGGTGACCAAGCATGTGGATGAGGGTAGAGCAGTGGATGTAGTGTACATGGATTTTAGTAAGGCATTTGATCAGGTTCCCCATGGTAGGCTTATGCGAAAAGTCAGGAGGCATGGGATAGAGGGAAATTTGGCCAGTTGGATAGAAAACTGGCTAACCGGTCGGAAGTCAGAGAGTAGTGGAAGATGGTAACTATTGAGCCTGGAGCACAGTTACAAGAAAAGTTCGGCAGGGATCAGTTCTGGGTCCTCTGCTGTTTGTGATTTTTATTAATGACTTGGAAGTGTGAGTCGAAGGGTGGGTCAGTAAATTTGCAGATGATACGAAGATTGGTGGAGTTGTGGATAGTAAGGAGGGCTGTTGTCAGCTGCAAAGAGACTTAGATATGATGCAGAGCTGGGCTGAGGAGTGGCAGATGGAGTTCAAACCTGTCAAGTGTGAGGTTGTCCATTTTGGATGGACAAATAAGAATACGGAATACAGGGTTAACGGTAGGGTTCTTAGTAAGGTGGAGGAGCAGAGGGATCTTGGGGTCTCTGTTCATAGATCTTTGAAAGTTGCCACTCAGGTGCATAAAGCTTGTAAGAAGGCCTATGGTGTACTGGCAGAGGGATTGAATTCAAGAGTCGTGAAGTGATGTTGTACTGTACAGGACCTTGGTTAGGCCACGTTTGGGGTACTGTGTGCAGTTCTTGTCGCCTCACTTTAGGAAAGATGTGGTAGGTTTGGAGAGGGTGCAGAGAAGATTTACCAGGATGTTGCCTGGAATGGAGAATACATTGTACGAGGATAAGTTGTGATTGCTAGGCCTTTTCTCATTGGAACGGCGAAGGATGAGGGGTGACTTGATGGAGCTTTATAAGATTATGAGAGGAATAGATAGAGTAGGCAGTCAGAAACCTTTTCCCCAGGTACAACAGAGTGTTACAAGGTGAATGGGTGGAAGGTATGGGGGGATGTCAGGGGTGGGTTCTTTACCCAGAGATTGGTGGGGACATGGAATGCGCTGCCTGTGGGAGTGGCAGAGTCAGAATCATTGGTGACCATTAAGCGGAAATTGGATAGGTACATGGATGGGTGCTTAAGCTAGGACAAATGTTCGGCACAACATCGTGGGCCTAAGGGCCTGTTCTGTGCTGTATTGTCCTATGTTGTTTGTTCTATGAAAGGACAGCATGGGGAGCGGGAAGGAGAGTGTGTGGAGGGGGAAAGGAGAGAGTGGGGACGGGGAAAGGAGCGAGTGGGGAGGGCGGAAAGGAGAGAGTGGGGAGGGGGGAAAGGAGAGTGTGGGGAAGGGCAAGGGAGAGTGTAGGCAGGGGGAAAGGAGAGAGTGAGAAGGGGGAAAAGAGAGTGTGGGGGGGAAGGAGAGTGTGGGGAGGGGGAAAAGGAGAGTGTAGGAACGGTGAAAAGGGGAGAAGCAAAAAGGAAAATGTGGGTATAGGGAGAAAGGAGAATGTGGGGAGGGAGAAAGAAGAGCATGTGGAGGGGGGAAAGGACAGTGTGGGGAGGGGTAAAGGAGAGTGTGGGGAGAGGTAAAGGAGAGTGTGGGGAGGGATAAAGGAGAGTGTGGGGAGGGGTAAAGGAGAGTGTGGGGAGAGGTAAAGGAGAGTGTGGTGAGAGGTAAAGGAGAGTGTGGGGAGGGGTAAAGGAGAGTGTGGGGAGAGGTAAAGGAGAGTGTGGGGAGAGGTAAAGGAGAGTGTGGGGAGGGGGGAAAGGAGAAAGTGGGGTCAGAAAGGAGAGTTTGGGAGGAGAGGAGAGTGTGGGAAGTTGAGAATTGAGTGTGTGGGGAGTGGGAAAGAAGAGGGTCCGGTGGTGGGGGCGGGGGGGTGGGGGGGGAGTACAGTGTGCGAAGTTGAAATGTAGCAGCCTCCTTGATGGTCATGGACAGCTATATCTACAACAACTTCCACATCAAACAAAAGAGAACCCAGACAGAAAGGCAGGGGGTCTTGCGACACAAAGAAACCAAAACCAATAGCAACAAGCCATCCAAACAACGAACAAGAACAAAGAACAAAGAAAATTTACAGCCCAGGAACATGCCATTCGGCCCTCCAAGCCTGAGCCAATCCAAATCCACTGTCTAAACGTGTCGCCCGACTCCGAAGCATCTGGATCCCTCTGCTCCCCACCTACTCATGCAACTGTCCAGATGCATCTTAAATGAATCTACCGTGCCTGCCTATACTACCACTGCTGGCAACGCATTCCAGGCACCTACTTCCATCTGTGTAAAATACGTTCCATGTGTATCCCCTTAAACCTTTCACCTCTCAAGTTGAACACATGACCTCTCGTCATTGACCCCCTCACCTTGAGAAAAAGCTTATATCTATCCACCCTGTCTGTAACCTTCATGCTTTTGTAAACCTCAAT
The DNA here is from genome assembly GCF_037043375.1 of Chiloscyllium plagiosum. NCBI lineage: Eukaryota > Metazoa > Chordata > Chondrichthyes > Orectolobiformes > Hemiscylliidae > Chiloscyllium > Chiloscyllium plagiosum. The sequence goes on from NW_028270182.1 coordinate 16,608,967, forward strand.
CAGGTTCGCCCTCAATCTCCTTTTTCTAATGAAAACAATCCTTACACAATCATCCTCACTTCATAGCTCGCACCTTCCATACCAGGCAACATTCTCGTACACCCTCTCTGTACCCTCTCCAAAGGGTCCACATCCTTTTGGTAATGTGGGGACAGGAACTGTACACAGTATTGTAAACGGGGCCGAAACAAAGTCTTGTGCAATTTTAAAATGATTTGCCAGCTCTTATGCTCAATACCCTGTCCAATGAAGGCAAGCATACCATATGCCTTCTTGACCACTCTATCTACATGTGCAGCCACATTCAGGATACAATGGACCTGAACTCCCAGATCTCTCTGCTCATCATCCTTTCCCAAGGCTCTTCTGTTTACAGTCTAGTTTGCTCTAGAATTAGACTTCCCAAAATGCATCACCTCATATTTGCCTGGATTGAACACCATCTGACACTTCTCCGCCCAACTCTCCAGTCTGTCTATATAAAATCCTGTATTCTTTGACAGTCCCCTATGCTTTCTGCTGCTCCACCAATCGTCGTTTCTTCTGCAAACTTATTGAACAGACCAACAATGTCCTCTTCCAGATCATTTATGTATATCGCCATCAACAGTGGCCCAGCACTGATCCCTGTGGAACAGAACAGTCACCTTTCTCCATTTCGAGAATCTCCCTTCAACTACTGGTCTCTATCTCCTGTTGCTCAACCAGTTCTTTGTCCACCTAGTGAGAACACCCTGCACACCATGTGACTTCACTTTCTCCATTAGTTTACCACGGGGAACCTTATCAAATGCCTTATTATATATGACAGCGACAGCCTTTTCTTCATCCACCAACTTGATCACTTCTTCAAAGAACTCTATAAAGTTGGTAAGGCACGATCTCCCCCACACAAAATCATGTTGCTTTTCACTTATAAGCCCATTATTTATCAAATATAAATAGATGTTATCCCTCAGTACCTTCTCCAGTCGCTTCCCCACCTCTGATGTCAGGCTCACTGGTCTGTAGTTATCTGGAATATCCCTACTACACTTCATGCACGGGGGACAACATGAGCACTCTCCAGTTCTCCTGTGTTAACGATGCGACAAAGCTATCTGTTAGGGCCCAGCTATTTCCTCTCTCGCCTCGCTCAGCAACCTGGGATAGATCCCATCCGGTCCTTTGGGATTTGTCCACCTTAATATCCTTGAGCATACCCAACGTTTTTTCCCTCCTAACGTCAACGTGATCCAGATTAAATAAACTCCTATCTTAAATCTCAAAATTGATCATGTCCCTCTCCTCATTAAATACTGATGAAAAGTATTCATGGAGAATCTCATCCTTTTTCTCAGATTCGACACGCAACCTTCCTTCCTTATGCTTTAGTGGACCAACTCTTTCTCTAGATACCCCCTTGCTTCTTATACATGAAGAAACGGCCTTGGGAATCTCCTTAATTCTGCTCGCTAACGTCATTTCATGAGCCCTTTTAGCCCATTTGATTCCTCGTTTAAGATTGGTCCCACCCTCCTGATCTTCCTCCAAGGCCCATTCTGGTCTTCGCTGCTTGGACCTTATGTACGCTTTCCCTTTCCTCTTGGCTAGTCGCACCATTTCTCCTGTCATCCACAGTTCAGGAATCTTGTCTTTTCTATCCTTTGTTTTCAAAGAGGCATGCCTATCCGACACTATCTTCAACCTATCTTTGAAAGCCTCACAAACAGCAAATGTGGACTTCCCTTCAAATAACTGCTCCCAACCCTCATTTCCCAGCTCCTGTCAAATTTTGATATAATTGGCCTTGGCCCAGTTTCGTACTTTTCCCTCAGGACCACTCTCATCTATGTCTGTGACTGACAGTGTTTCAGACGATTAAGGGATATTCCGGATTGGTCCGAACTATAGAACGTTATGAAAAACCATCGACCAAGGCACAAACACAGGGTTCACCTGCAGACGTTTTTCTTAAATCTTCTGGAGGAGTTCTGAGGAGACCAGCACGGCAAGGGTCAGAGACCAGCTGACCAACCAGAGACCAGCTGATCACCCAGAGAGAGAGTGAGGGAGAGAGAAGCCAGCTTCACAGACCCAGAGACAGAGAGAGAGACACACACGTAGAGAGAGGGAGAGGGAGAGAGTCAGAGAGACAGAAAAGGAGAGAGAGACAGATAGAGACAAAGAGAGACAGTGAGAGAGGCAGAGTGAGAGAGCGAGAGAGAGAGAGAGGGCCAGACAGAGACAGAGCGAGAGAGACAGAGAGAGACAGAAAGATAGATAGAGAGAGAGACAGAGAGAGACTGCGAGAGTGAGAGGCAGAGAGAGAGAGACTGTGTATATCTCCAAGGTAAAAACAATGACTGCCGATGCTGGAAACCAGATTCTGGATCAGTGATGCTGGAAGAGCACAGCAATTCAGGCACCTTTATTCCTGATGAAGGGCTTTTGCCCGAAACGTCGATTTTGCCTGTCCTCGGATGCTGCCTGAATTGCTGTGCTCTTCCAGCACCACTGATCCAGAAAATGCATATATCTCCAAGCGACTCAGGACATAAAGCACCAACAAGATTACAGATAGCATGCCTGTAATTAAAGGGTATTATAACATGTTTCCTGATAAAGACGGGACTGTGGTATTGGCTCATGTTTGTACTGATTTGACCGTTTCAGTTTTGTTGACACCTGGGCACATTCATTCAGATCATTCCCATTGGAATTGTCGAACTTGATTTAAGGATGAATTGGACAACATCTTCATCTCTGGAATTATCTCATGATGATCCACTGAACTGTCTCCAAAGCAGTTATATCCCAAAATTGTTTGCAAAACTCCAGCTGAGATTGTTCTCCTGCCTTCTACACTTGCAGCAACACTCCCTGACCTTTATACTCTATTCTGTTTATAATAAATGTCAAAACTAATTTTGCCTTCCTTGTCAGTTTCTGGAGATGCAATGACCAGAGGGAGGTCAGGGATATATCTGAAGGACATTGAGTGTAAGAGGGAGGTCAGTGATGTATTTCGATGGACATTGACAGTACAGGGGAGGTCAGGGATGTATCTGATGGACAGTGACAGTAAGGGGGAGGTCAGTGATGTATCTGATGGACAGTGACAGTAGATGGGGAGGTCAGTGATGACTTTGGTGGACAGTGACAGTAAAGGGGGAGTTCAGTGATGTATTTGATGGAGAATAGCAGTAAGGGGGAGGTCAGTGATGTATCTGATGGACAGTGAAAGTAAGGGGGAGATCATTGATGTATCTGTTGGACAGTAACAGTAAGGGGGATGTCAGTGATGTATCTGATGGACAGTGACAGTCAGGGGGAGGTCAGTGATGGATCTGATAGACGGTGACAGCAAGAGGGAGGTCAGTGATGTATCTGATGGACAGTGACAGTAAGGGGGAGGTCAGGAATGTATCTGATGGACAGTAACAGTAAGAGGGAGGTCAGTGATGTATCTGGTGGAGAGTAACAGTAAGAGGGAGGTCAGTGATTTCCCCATGGTTGGAGATCCATTTTGTTCACTGAGTCCCCTTCCCTCAGGAAAGGCAGTATGTTGTCATGTGACTCCAGATCCTGGAAAATTGGGAATGGGGAATAAATGATGACCTCGCAGTGATGTACACATTCAGTGTGTGAGAAGAATCACATTTCACTCAGTGAGTGAAATGTTCTTGTTTAAAGAGGGCAGCTCCTACCCTAGAGTACAGAAGGACAGCTCAGAGACATATGTTCACACTTGGAATGAACTGTCTCGATGCAGCATCAGTTGAAATAATTTGTCAAAAATCACACAACACCAGGTTCTAGTCCAACAGGTTGAACGTGTCCACCCCAGTCAAACACCAGCACCTTCACATCATGGAATAGGGTGTGATCTCGGGATAGGGCTCATGGTGTTTGAGTGGACAGCGTTATTGCTGGCAGATTCCAGATGCTGCTTTTGTTATTCCATTATCATGTAACCCCCCTCTGTAATCAGGATTACACTTGTTATTGTAATGGGTTTGTTCATTTCCAGAAATGTGAAAAACAGCAACAAAGCCGAGCAATGCTGTCACCTCGATCTCCCCAAGGAGCTTCCACACAGTATAAGGCAGCGTCTCTGGGAATGCATCAGCTCAGAGTCTCAAACAAGGAGCTTGTCAGCTACCTGAAGGGACAGATCACCTCACACAGGAAAATGCATCGACCAATTGATCACGTGGAGAAGATGTTCTACACCATCCTTGCTGTTACTGGCATCCCAGGTATGGCGCTATGACAATTGAGCTTGTCTTAATCTGCTGTTGATCTGCTCTCTGGTTTTACGGTATGAACAATAATGTCTCCAGCTCACTGATTGGTCAGCCTTATCCAGAACACGGACAGTGACTGAGGACAGGCAAAATCGACGTTTTGGGCAAAAGCCTTTTGCCCGAAACATCGATTTTGCCTGTCCTCGGATGCTGCCTGACTTGCTGTGCTCTTCCAGCACCACTGATCCAGAATCTGGTTTCCAGCATATGCAGTCATTGTTTTTATCCCGGGACAGTGTCAGCAATTCACTGAGCAGCATTCTCGATACAATCCTACACTGACAGACTCCCAACTTCACTGCTGCAGCTGCATTTTCTGTTCTCAGTGTTGTGTCATCTGTTCCAGTTTGTTATGGCTTCAAGGAATGAGGAGAGATCAGGCAGGTTAGTTCTGAAGAAGGGTCACTCGACCCGAACTCTGTGCTCTCTCCCACAGATGCTCTAGACCTGCTGCACTTCTTCTGACTTCATTACGTAAATGAAGCCAGGTTGGTCGAGAATTTTGAAGGTTAAGGGATGATCTGAGTGAAGTCCAACAAAATATTAAAAAGAAAACATGAACTGTTTCTACTGATTGCAGATTTCGAACAAAGGATCAGTCTGTGAATGGGGCAGAGAGCGTTCAGGAGAGATGTCAGAAAGCTCTTCTGTGCACAGAGGGTGGGAAAGGGTGGGAAAGGTTTGGAACTCTCTTACACACACACAGAGTCATGGATGCTGCATCAGTTGGGAATTTTCAATCTCAGATTGATCTTTTTTTTGGCAAAGCAAAGGAATTGAAGAATTTGCGCCTTGTTCTGATTTGTAAAGTTTCATCGACCACTGCTTCCAGAAATTCTCTCCTCCTCACACGCTTTGGTCAGGAGATTGAAATGTTGACAGATTGCCCTCCTGGTCCCTCCACATTGAGATGTTGGTGGGTAGATTTACAGTGTAAATATCACAGTAAACCTAAAACTCCCACATTGTCATGAAGGGAGTCATGCATGCTCTGCTGTACTGCCCTTGTTTAAGATACATGGTCTAGTTGTGTTTGAAATCTCACACAGGTTCTGGTGACCTGTTTTATAATCCTGCCATGGCTCCGATCAGGATTACGTCCAATGACAGGATCAGCGGATAACTGTTTCTCTGGAGAAGGGGAGAGTTTGGATTATTGAAGGTCCAAATTGCTTGTCCTATAACTGACTCGGGATTGAAGAATCTAATGGGGTTCTGTGCCTTACCATGCAACCAAAGAAAATCAAAAACTTCCTTCTGCTCTCGTAGGAGTGGCTGTGAGCTCAATATCTGTCTAAACTCTACAATCTCGTGACTGGGCTGGAGGACAATCTGGAGTGAATGTTAATGTCTGATACTCAAACTCACTCACACCCAACCACTCCCAGTCACACAGTGCATGGGAGTTTGTTGGTAAAACCTTGTTGTTGCTCTCTGGAATGGGTAAGGGGTATTTCTGATCAATAATTAGCTGTTTCTTTTCCCATTTGTCGCCGACAGTAAATTTGCTAGCAGTTACAGTCCTTTCCAGGCAAAACTGTGGTGTTTCCCCTTGCACTACCCGTTACCTGGTGTTTATGGCAGCTGCTGATCTGATGGTCATTACTACTGAGGTTATACTGTGGAGATTACCTTTCTATTATTACCCGCAGTCTTTCCTGAACATCACTCCTGTGTGCAGTGTTATAGGGGCACTGTCTCGTGCAGCCATGGACTGCTCTGTCTGGTTCACCGTCACTTTCTCCTTTGACCGATTTGTGACCATTTGTTGTCAGAAACTGAGAACAAAATATTGCACTGAGAAAGCGGCGACTGTGGTTCTGGCAACAACCTGCACACTATTCTGTCTGAAAAACATCCCCTTCGCTTTTGAATATGAGCCTATGAGGATAATCAACAATGTGCCATTCTACTGTATAACAAAGTTAAGCAACTTGACTGAGACTTGGTGGGTGATATTAGATTGGCTCACTACAATTTTAACCCCTTTACTGCCATTCGCTTTAATTCTGTTGCTCAATGCTCTGACAGTAAGACACATTTTTGTGACCAGTCGAGTCCGGAAGAGGCTGATGGCTGAGAGCAAAGGAGAGAATCACAGAGACCCAGAGATGGAGAGCAGAAGGAAGGCTGTGATTTTGCTCTTCACCATCTCTGGGATCTTCATAGTCCTCTGGTTAATTGTTGTTATGTATTTCTTATTTTATACCATTCAAGGAATCAATCCTGACAACTTGTCATTTCTAGATCACTTCAGTGTAGTTGGTTACATGCTGCAGAACCTAAGCTGTTGCACAAACACATTTATTTATGCAGCAACGTTGTCCCGGTTCAGAGCGAAGATCAGTAACGCAGTAAAATGCCTGATTACACGGATTCATTGCATTGTGAATAAATAAACCTCCTCAGTGAAGCCCACAGGAGGGTCCAACTGTTTCCAAACCATGAAATGATGTTGTTTTATTCACTCGTGGGATGTGGATATCACTGACTGTGTCTGTCATTATTCCCCATTCCTAATTGCCCCTGAGAAGTTATTGCTGAGCTGCCTGTAACACTGATGGAATGACAATATATTTCTAAATCAGGATGGTGAGTGACTCAGAGGGGAATTTGAAGGGGGTGATGTTCCCATCTATCTGCTGCCGATGCCCTTCGAGGTGGAAGTGCTCATGGGTTTGGAAGGTGCTGTCTGAGGATATTTCGTGAATTTCTGCAGCGCTCCGTGTCGATGGTAAACACTGCTGCTACTGAGTGTCAGTGATGGAGGGAGGGAATGTCTGGGGATGTGGTGCCAACCAAGCGGCTGCCTCATCCTGGATGGTATTTTTCTGGTGGCAGAAACCAGAACAAACCAGCAGCTTAGTTGGCACCACATCCACAAACACTCACTCCCTCGACCACTGTTTCTCAGCAGCAGCAATGTGAACCAGCTACAAGATGCACTGCAGAAATTCACCAAAGGTCCTCAGACAGCATCTTCCTAACCCACAAACTCGACCATCCAGAAGGACAAGAGCAACAGATCGATGAGAACGGAAATACCTGCACATTCACCAAGCCACTCACCAACCTGCTTTGGAAATATATCTCCGTCGCTTCACTGGGTCAGAATCATTGAGCTCCCTCCCTAACAGCATTGTGGGTCTACCTACACCACACGGACTGCAGCGGTTCAACAAGGCAGCTCACCCCCACACTTTATGGAGGGGCAACTGGGAACAGGCAGCGTTCCCAGCCAGGTCTGCACCAGCGATGCTCACGTCCCACGAGTGAATAAGACAAAGTGCATGCAGGTAAATGCAGAAACAGCAGTGAATCTGATCAGCACACCACCGTCTTCACTGGGGATGTTAGGGAGGGGCCAGAAATGCTGTTTTAGTCAGAGATCCCCACATCTCATGTACAAAGTAATAATTGTTGAGATTGACAGTAGAATTTAGGACGAGGAACATCATCAAAAAATTGAAATTGAGCATCAGGTCAATAAGAGTATCAAAGAATAGATAATGATAATAGATTGTCATCTGATGGAAAACTTTGGTCATTATGCAAATCAGATAATGGTAATAAAACAAGGACTAATTCTGTCCCAAAATTGCAAACGTAGATCGTACACACTGAGCTGAGGTAATAAATGAGAAAGTAAGATTTGTTTTATGGGGGATGAATAGGATGGGAGAATGTGAGGACTGCAGATGCTGGAGATCAGCGCTGAAAACGTGTTGCTGGAAAAGCGCAGCAGGTCAGGCAGCATCCAAGGAGCAGGAGAATCAGCGTTTCGGGCATGAGCACTTCTTCAGGAATGAGGAAAGTAAATAAGATGGGACAGCCACAGGGAGAGCTGGGGGAGCAGAGTCCCTGTGTATATTTAAGACGGAGAGAGAGAGATCCTTGTGGGAGCTAATTACTTAAGATGCTGGGACCTGTACTGAAAACAAAACAATGCTGGAAATCACAGCGGGTCGGGCAGCATCCATGGAGAGAGGGCAGGCTAATGCTTTGAGTTTATCTCCATCAGAGATAGATCGGTGATCAGTCGGGGAATCAAGGGTTACAGGGAAAGGGCAGGAACGTGGCCGTGAGGGATGTTGGATTAGCCCCATCACCATGAATGGTGGAACAGGCTGGAGGAGCCAAATGAATGGCAGGTCCGAGGGGAGCACTGAGGATCAAAGGGAGCTTGGTGTACAAGTCGATAGGTCCCTGAAGCTGTTAGCACAGGTAGACAGGATGGTGAAGAAGGCGTACACGATGCTAGTCTTCATTAGCCAGCGATTAGAATATCGAATCTAGAACACAGAATCTGAAGAGACCCCAAAATGTTGCTCTCACCTTCCGCCTGGGAACCCTCCAACCACAAGGGAAGAACTCACGTTTCTCCAGTTTCCTCATTTCCCCTCCCCCCACCTTGTCTCAGTCAAATCCCTCGAACTCAGCACTGCCTTCCTAACCTGCAATCTTCTTCCTGACCTCCCCGCACTGACCCCCACTCCGGCCTATCACCCTCACCTTGACCTCCTTCCACCAATTGCATTTCCAAAGCCCCTCCCCCAAGTCCCTCCTCCCTATCTTTTATCTTAGCCTGCTGGACACACTTTCCTCATTCCTGAAGAAGGGAACATGCCCGAAACGTCGATTCTACTGCTCCTTGGATGCTGCCTGACCTGCGGCGCTTTTCCAGCAACACAGTTTTAGATCTTACAAATGAGGCCTTCCTGAGTAAATGGAGACCATCGCACATTCAGGCGGATGGGAAATGGGCAGCAGGTCATCAAGTTGTATTCCCGGTGGGATTTGTGAAGGAAATGTTGTGGATATAAATTAGCAGGAGGAGGTTATTTGTGAGTAAGGGAAACTCTTGTCAAAATCCAAGAAAATTTTCATTGTCCTGGACTGTGTAAAGATGTCGTCGGATTTTGGAGGACATTTCATATGCATCAGGAAATTGGAAACTTTCAGGCAGTGATAAAGTCAGCAACTTTAATATCAATTCCCTCATTTGGAGAACATTTTATAAGGGTATTAATTGATTGGGTAGTGTTGTACCAAAATTAATAAAATTCACATTTAGAAGTAAGTAAATCAAATGTATTAAATCAAAACCTATTGGGAGGGGCAGCGTGATTGTACCCCTAACCGTGGAACTTGAGCAGGCCGTCCCTCCTTGAACATCAGGTACAGCAGTTTTTATAGTCTGGCTGGCGTGGACAACAAAAGACCACGAAAGGTGGTGTCTTGTGTTCTGTCCATGCACACGCAGAGATCGCCATTGTGTTCTGTAAGTATTTCTTGTTTAGTTCGTTCCTGTTTTCAGTTCCCCCCTTGTGGTCCAAGATATGCAGGAGCATGATGAACAGGCCACCACCATCCAGTAATAATCAGTGGGGTAGGATTATAATCATGAAACTGTTTCCCTTCCTTGTGGATATTATCAGCCTCCAGGTGGGTGCGATCCACTTGGTGACTTATATTGTTGGAGGTATTCGGAATGTATGTGCCGCACTCAGCCCCAGTAACAGCACAGGGGTGACCTTGTACAGTTGTACACAAACACATGCACACTCACACACAAACACTCCGACACACACACACATGGACTCATGTACTCCGACACACACACACTCCTACACACAAATACACGCAGGCACGCTCTCCTACACGCAAACACTGACACATGCACTCTCCCTCAGACTTTTATCTCTTTACACACACCAACACACACACACTCTCTCACGCACTCACATCCCCCTCCGCCTCGCCCCCAAACACATATAAGTTTGTGGAGTGATTTTGTAATGGCAGGGTTACATTGTACTTTGCTCAAAACCTGCATGAATCCATGTAAGATTCTGTTAATTCATTTTTTCAAGATTAGAATCGGTCTAAACATGGCACAGACATCAGCACACATGGGTGCTAACACTTACAATACATTATCTGGGCTGACACCAATTGTTAAAGTTCACCTGAGAATGTAACTTATTAAAAAAGTTTTGCGATTTACATATGAAAGAAGTGAAACTAACATGGTCATTCGAACAGATGAGAGACTTAACAAACAGTCAAGGCATTTTTCAATGTATAATTTCAGTTACATCACATTGGAAACTTTCGCTATGAATTCTGTGTCCTACAAGTCTGTACTCCACTACCATCTGATGAAGGAGCAGCGCTCTGAAAGCTAGTGCTTCCAAATAAACCTGTTGGACTATAACCCATGTTGTGTGATTTTAATTGTGTACACGTCAGTTCAACACCAGCATCTCCAAAACACACTTTCCTCTCCGTGTAATTGTGCAAATGCCTTTCAGATGTTGTTAACACACCTGCCTCTCAACACTTCTTTTTAAAATTAGATTCCCTTCAATGTACAAATAGGCCCTTCGGCCCGACAAGTCCATACCAACCCTCCGAAGAGTAACCCACCCAGACCCATTTCCCTCTGGCGAACGCACCTATCACGATGGGCAACTTAGCATGGCCAATTCACCTGACTTGCACATCTTTGGAGTGTGAGAGGAAGCCCATGCAGACACGGGGAGAATGTGCAAACTCCACACAGACAGTCGCTCAAGTAGGGAATCGAGCCCAGTCCCTGGTGCTCTCAGGCTGCAGTGCTAACCACAGAGCCACTGTGCAGCCCCACTCTGCTGGCAGCTCATTCTATATGCGTACCACGCTCTGTTTAAAAAAGGTTATCCCTCAGGTTTCCTTTTATTCTTTCCCCACTAACCTTTTACTGATTCCCTCTAGTCCTCAATTGCCCAACTCGATGTAAACGTGACTGTGTGAATTGACCCAATCCATGCTGATCATGATCTTATACATCTGTACAAGTTCACCCCCACCACACGAATCTGCAATGCTTTAAAGAATAAACTTTTAGCCTGTCTAAACTCTCCTGAAAACTCAGACTGTTGAGTCCAGGTAACATCCTTGTAAATTTCTTCTGCGCTCTTTCGAATTTAATAACATCCTTCCTATAGCAAGGTGAGCAAAACACTACACAATACACCAAGTGCGGCCTCACCAACGTCCTGTCTAACTGCAACATAACTTCCGAAACTCTATACTCAGTGCCCTGACTGATGAAGGCCAGTGTGCCAAAAGCCTTCTTCCCTGCCCTGTCTAACTAGGACTCCACTGAGGGAGAACTGTGCACCTCAACTCCAAGGTCCCTCTCTCCCACTACACTCCTTAAGGCCCTACCATCCACTATGAAACTCCTCCCATGATTTGACTTTCCAAAAGGCAAGATCTCATCGTTATCAATATTAAACTCCATTTGCCATTTCTCAGCCCACCTTCCCAGCTGATCAAGGTCCTGCTGCAAATTCTGACAATCTTCCTCACTGTCCATGAATCTGCCTGTTTTAGTGTCATCAGTAAACTTGCTAATCATGCCCTTGTACATTCTCCTCCAAAACATTGATATCGATAACAAACAGCAATGGGCCCAGCTCCAACCCCTGAGGCATTCCAGTCTGACAAGCATCCTTCCACTATTACCCTCTGCTTCCTGCCACCAAGCCAATTGTGTATCCAGCTCCCCCTGGATTCAATACGATCTAATCTTCCAGAGCACCCTCCCTTGTGAAACCTTAACAAAGGTGTTCCTGAAATCCATATGGACCACGTCTTCTGTCCTGCCCTTGTCAACTTTCCTGGTCACTTCTTCAAAGAACACCAACAAATCTGTGAGGTACGGGCTCCCATTCACAACGCCGTGCTCACTACTCCAAATCAAACCCTGATTTTCCAAACGCATGTATTTCTTATTTCTCAGAGTCTTCTCAAGTAACGTGCCCTTCTTGAATAATGGCACAATATTCGCTCCCCTCCAGTTTTCGAGGATCTCACCCGTGGTTAACGATGATGCAAAAATATCAGCCAGGGCCCCTGCAATTTCTTCTCTCGCCTCTCGCAGTGTTTATAGATATATTTGTCAGGACCAGGAGATTTATCCCCCTTCTCCAGTAAATTCCTATATCCTCCATGTACCTCCAGGGGTTCTCGAGATCCCAGCTGCCTGTATCTGAGCCATGCCGATATTTTTCCAGGTGAAAGCCTCAATATCTCTTGTCATCCTGGATTCCCCATTCCTGCCACCCAATCCTTTCACCCTCACTGGAACATACACACCTTGTACTCCAGCAATCTCCCTTTTCAAGTCCTCCCAGTTGCCGGAGTTCCCTGAACCTGCAAACAAACTGCTCCAGTCAACCCGTGTAAGTTCCTGTCTAATTCCATCAGACTTCACCTTCACCCAATTCAGAACTTGAACCTGTGGATCAGTTTGGTCCCTCTGCATAACTATCGTGAAATGAATGGAACCATGGCCACTGGTCACAAAGTGTTTCCCCACTGCTCTATGTTCTGTGTCCCCTTGTGACCTGTCCTGCCCCATTTCCCAAAAGGAAATCAAGATTTGACCCTTCCTGAGTAGAGCCCTCAATATACTGCATGGGAAACCTTCCTGAATGTACTTAACAAATCCCATCCCATCTCAGCCCTTAACGCTGTGGCATCCCCAGTCTATGATGGAAAATAAAATCTATGTCAACCCTATTGCTCCTGCAAGTCTCCCCAGTCTCCCTGCATATTTGTTCCTCTAATTCCTGTTGACTGTTTGGGGTCCTGTAGTGCATTCCCAACAACATCACCAACCCCTTCCGATTTCCTTCCTCCACCCACAAAGCCTCACTGGATGTCCCTTCAGTTATTTGATCTCTGATTACTGCTGTGATCAAAAATGTATGTCCCTCCCCTCCATCCACCCCCTCTGTCCCACCTGATTCTCCAGTACCCTGGTATGTTAATCTGCCAGACTTGTCCCTCCATTAGAGATTTTTCTGTAACGGGTACAATCTCCCAATCCCATGTACCTATCCACTCCCTGAGTTCATCAGACTTCCCTGTCAGCCCTCTTGCATGGAAACGGATGCAATTTAATCCACTAGGTATTCCTCGCTCCCTGTCTCGTTCCAGTCTGACTTGCCCCTTAAATTCCCTATTTCTGATTACTGTACCTCCTTGAGCCTCACACTTGCCTCCCTGCTGTTGGGGATCCCACCCCCCCGCCAATCTAGTTTATACCATCCCTTGGAGCATGAGCAAACCTGGCCGCCAAGATATTGGTCCCCTTCCAGTTCAGATGTAACCCGTCCCTCTTAGACAGGTCACCTCTGTCCCAGAAAAGATCCTAATGATCTCCAACTCTGAATCCCTGCCCCTTGCACCAATTTTTTAGCAACACATCCATCTGCCGTATCTTCCTGTCCTTCCCCTCACTAGCACGTGGCATTGGAATTAATCAGGAGATTATCACCAATGAGCTCTTTGTTTTAACGCTCTACCCTGCACTCTATAATCATTCTGCAGGACCTCATCCCTACTTCTACCTCTGTTATTTGTGCCAACGTGAATAATGACTTCTGGCTGATCACCCTACCCCTTGAGAAGGTTCTACAGCCACTCTGAGACATCCTGGACCCTGGTGCCTGGGAGACAACACACCATCCTGGATTCCCATCAGCACCCACAGAATCCCCTGTCTCTGTCCCCCTAACTATCGGGTCTGCTATCACTAAGGTCCTGTTTCCCTTTCCCGTTTCCCGCTCTGCCCCAGAGCCAGTGGGATTGCCCCCGACCGGGATACTGCTGCTTTCCCCTGAACGGTAACCCCCCCACCCCACCCGCCCACAATAGGTTCCCAAACAGGATACTTGTTTTCAAGGGGAATGGCCACAGGGGATTCCTGCCCTAACTGCCATCTCAGCTGCTGTCAGACTGAAACAGAATGTTAAAAGGACGTTACCGGAGCTTCCCTGCTCTCTGAAACCTCCCGAACCAAAGCCTTACGGCTCACACTGCTGCCAGCACATTGTCCAACAGCACGGCTCTCTCCCCCCACTCCTTATATGATTTAGTTAGAGAGGGAGGGAAGGAAGGGGCATAAATTTGAGGGAGGGAGTAAACATTTTCGGGGGAAGCAGGGCATTACGAGGCTGAGGGGATTGCAGAAAGAGATTGCGGGGGAAGGAAACTTGGGTAAGAGAGGGAACACAGGGATGATGGGATAAAGAGAACATGGGGGAGGGGAAACAGACAGCAGGGTGAGGGGGCAAAGGAGATCACAGGGAGGGGACATTGTGGGGAAGAGAGAGCAAGCTGGGAGGGGGAAGAGTGTGTGAGTTGGGGAGAGGAGGGCAGGGGAAGCTGAGAAAGAGCGTGCAAAGAGGGGGAGAAAGGACAGTGTGGGGAGGGGGAAGGAGAGTGTGGTTAGGGGGGAAAGGAGAGTGTGGGGAGGGGGGAAAGTAGAGTGAGGGGAGGGGGGAAAGGAGAGCGTGGGGAGGGGGGAAAGAGAGAGTGGGGACGGGGAAAGGAGAGTGTGGCGAGGGGGGAAAGGAGAGCGTGGGAACGGGGAAAGGAGAGTGTGGGGAGGGGGGAAGGAGAGTGTGGGGAGGAGGGAAAGGAGAGTGTGGGGAGGAGGGAAAGGAGAGCGTGGGGAGGAGGGATAGGAGAGCACGGGGAGGAGGGATAGGAGAGCGTGGGGAGGGGGAAAGGGGAGTGTGGGGTCAGAAAGGAGAGTCTGGGGGGAGAGGAGAGTGTGGGGAGGGGGTAATGGAGTGTGTGGGGAGGGGGAAAGAAGAGGGTCTGGTGGGAGGGGGTGGGGAGTACAGTGTGCAAAGATGAAATGTTGCAGCCCCCTTGATGCTAAAACATCGGTGGTCATGGATAGCTATATCCCCAACAACTTACCCATCAAACAAAAGAGAGCCCAGACAGAAAGGCAGTGGATCGTGCTACACAAAGAAACCAACAGGAACAAGCCATCCAAACAACGAACAAGAACAAAGAACAAAGAAAATTTACAGCCCAGGAACAGGCCCTTCAGCCCTCCAAGCCTGAGCCAATCCAAATCCACTGTCTAAACCTGTCACCCGACTCCTAAGCATCTGGATCCCTCTGCTCCCCACCTACTCATGCAACTGTCCAGATGCATCTTAAATGAATCTACCGTGCCTGCCTATACTACCGCTGCTGGCAACGCATTCCAGTCACCTACTTCCATCTGTGTAAAATACTTTCCATGTGTATCCCCTTAAACCTTTCACCTCTCACCTTGAACACATGACCTCTCATCATAGAGTCCCTCACCTTGAGAAAAAGCTTATATCTGTCCACCCTGTCTGTAACCTTCATGATTTTTTTAACCTCAATCAGGTCCCCCCTCAATCTCTGTTTTTCTCATGAAAACAATCCTAACCTAATCAACCTCTCTTCATAGCTAGCACCTTCCATACCAGGCAACATCCTCGTAAACCCTCTCTGCACCCTCTCCAAAGCGTCCTCATCCTTTTGGTAATGTGGCGACCAGAACTGTACACAGTATTGTAAACACGGCTGAAACAAAGTCTTGTACAATTTTAAAATGACCTGCCAGCTCTTATACTCAATACCCCGTCCAATGAAGGCAAGCATACCATATGCTTTCTTGACCACTCTATCCACATGTGCAGCCACCTTCAGGGTACAATGGACCTGAACTCCCAGATCTCTCTGCTCATCGTCTTTTCCCAAGGCTCTTCTGTTTACAGTCTAGTTTGCTCGAGAATTAGACTTCCCAAAATGCATCACCTCATATTTGCCTGGATTGAACACCATCTGACACTTCTCCACCCAACTCTCCAGTCTGTCTATATTCTCCTGTATTCTTTGACAGACCCCTATGCTTTCTGCTCCTCCACCAATCGTCGTTTCATCTGCAAACGTATTGAACAGACCAACAATGCCCTCTTCCAGATCATTTATGTATATCGCCATCAACAGTGGCCCAGCACTGATCCCTGTGGAACAGAACAGTCACCTTTCTCCATTTCGAGAATCTCCCTTCAACTACTAGTCTCTACCTCCTGTTGCTCAATCAGTTCTTTGTCCACCGAGTGAGAACACCCTGCAGACAATGTGACTTCACTTTCTCCATTAGTTTACCACGGGGAACCTGATCAAATGCCTTATTATATATGACATCGATAGCCTTTCCTTCATCTACCAACTTGGTCACTTCTTCAAAGAACTCTATTAAGTTGGTAAGGCACGATCTCCCCCACACAAAATCATGTTGCTTATCATTGATAAGCCCATTATTTTTCAAATATAAATAGATGTTATCCCTCAGTACCTTCTCCAGTAGCTTCCCCACCTCTGACGTCAGGCTCACTGGTCTGTAGTTATCTGGAATACCCCTACTACACTTCATGCACAGGGGGACAACATGAGCACTCTCCAGTCCTCCGGCACGTCTCCTGTGTTAAGGATGCGACAATGCTATCTGTTAGGGCCCCAGCTATTTCCTCTCTCGCCTCCTTCAGCGACCTGGGATAGATCCCATCCGGTCCTTTGGGATTTGTCCACCTTAATATCCTTGAGCCTACCCAACACTTTTTCCCTCCTTACGTCAACGTGATCCAAAGTAAATAAACTTCTACCTTTAATCTCAAAATCCATCATGTCCCTCTCCTCATTGAATACTGATACAAAGTATTCATGGAGAATCTCACCCATTTTCTCAGGTTCGACATACAACCTTCCTTCCTTATGCTTTAGTGGACCAACTCTTTCTCTAGATACCCTCTTGCTTCTTATACATGAAGAAAAGGCCTTGGGAATCTCCTTAATTCTGCTCGCTAAAGTTATTTCATGAGCCCTTTATTCCCACTTGATTCCTCGTTTAAGATTGGTCCCACCCTCCTGATATTCCTCCAAGGCCCATTCTGTTCTTTGCTGCCTGGACCTTATGTACGCTTTCCTTTTCCTCTTGGCTAGTCGCACCATTTCTCCTGTCATCCACAGTTCAGGAATCTTGCCTTTTCTATCCTTTGTTTTCAAAGGGGCATGCCTATCCGACACTATCTTCAACCTATCTTTGAAAGCCTCGCACACAGCAAATGTGGACTTCCCTTCAAATAGCTGCTCCCAATCCTCATTTCCCAGCTCCTGGCAAATGTTGATATAATTGGCCTTGGCCCAGTTTCGTACTTTTCCCTCAGGACCACTCTCATCTATGTCTGTGATTGACAGTGTTTCAGACGATTAACGGATATTCTGGATTGTTCCGAACTATAGAACGTTATGAAAAACCATCGACCAAGGCACAAACACAGGGTTCACTTGCAGACGGTTTTCTTAAATCTTCTGGAGGCGTTCTGAGGAGACCAGCACGGCAAGGGTCAGAGACCAGCTGACCAACCAGAGACCAGCTGATCACCCAGAGAGAGAGTGAGGGAGAGAGGAACCAGCTTCACAGACCCAGAGACAGAGAGAGAGAGAGAGAGAGACATAGAGAGAGGGAGAGAGAGAGAGTCAGAGAGACAGAGAAGGAGAGAGAGACAGATAGAGACAGAGAGAGACAGTGAGAGAGGCAGAGTGTGAGAGAGAGAGAGAGGGCCAGACAGACAGAGACAGAGCGAGAGAGACAGAGAGACAGAAAGATAGAGAGAGTGAGACAGAGAGAGGGAGAGGCAGAGAGAGAGAGACTGCGTATATCTCCAAGCGACTCAGGTCTTAAAGCACCAGTAAGATTACAGATAGCATGCCTGTAATTAAAGGGTATTGTAACATGTTTCCTGATAAAGACGGGACTGTGTACATTGGTATTGGCTCATGTTTGTACTGATTTGACCGTTTCAGGGTTGTTGACACCTGGGCACATTCATTCAGATCATTCCCGTTGGAGTTGTTGAACTTGTTTTAAGGAGGAATTGGACAACATCTTCATCTCTGGAATTATCTCATGATCTTCCACTGAGCTGCCTCCAAAGCAATTATATCCCAAAATTGTTTGCAAAACTCCAGCTGAGATTGTTCTTCTGCCTTCTACACTTGCAGCAACACTCCCCGACCTTTATACTCTATTCTGTTTATAATAAATGTCAAAACTCCATTTGCCTTCCTTGTTAGCTGCTGTAGCTGCAATGATCAGAGGGAGGTCAGGGATGTATCTGGACGGACAGTGACAGTAAGGGGGAGGTCAGTGGTGTATCTGATGGACAGTGACAGTAAGGGTGAGGACAGTGATGTATCTGGATGGACAGTGACAGTAAGAGGGAGGTCAGTGATGTATCTGGATGGACAGTGACAGTAAGGGGGAGGTCAGTGATGTATCTGGATGGACAGTGACAGTATGGGGGAGGTCAGTGATGTATCTGGATGGACAGTGACAGTAAGGGGGAGGTCAGTGATGTATCTGATGGAGAGTAACAGTAAGGGGGAGGTCAGTGATGTATCTGGATGGACAGTGACAGTAAGGTGGAGGTCAGTGATGTATCTGGATGGACAGTGACAGTAAGACGGAGGTCAGTGATGTATCTGATGGACAGTGACAGTAAGGTGGAGGTCAGTGATGTATCTGGATGGACAGTGATAGTAAGGGGGAGGTCAGGGATGTATCTGGATGGACAGTCACAGTAAGGGGGAGGTCAGTGATGTATCTGATGGACAGTGACAGTAAGGGGGAGGTCAGTGATGTATCTGATGGAGAGTAACAGTAAGGGGGAGGTCAGTGATGTCCCATCGTTGGAGGTCCATCTTGTTCACTGAGACCCCTTCCCTCAGGAAAGGCAGTATGTTGTCCTTACATGGACCTTCATATGACTTCAGGTTCCGGAAAATTGGGAATGGGGAATAAATGCTGACCTCGCAGTGATGTAGACATTCAGTGTGTGAGAAGAATCACATTTCATTCAGTGAGTGAAATGTTCTTGTATAAAGAGGGCTGCTCCTACCTTAGAGTACAGAAGGACAGCTCAGAGACATATGTTCACACTTGGAATGAACTGTCTCGATGCAGCATCAGTTGAAATAATTTGTCAAAATTCACACAATACCAGGTTCTAGTCCAACAGGTTGAACTTGTCCACCCCAGTCAAACACCAGCACCTTCACATCATGAAATAGGGTGTGATCTCGGGATAGGGCTCATGGTGTTTGAGTGGACAGCGTTATTGCTGGCAGATTCCAGATTCTGCTTTTGTTATTCCATTATCATGTAACCCCCCTCTGTAATCAGGATTACACTTGTTATTGTAATGGGTTTGTTCATTTCCAGAAATGTGAAAAACAGCAACAAAGCCGAGCAATGCTGTCACCTCGATCTCCCCAAGGAGCTTCCACACAGTATAAGGCAGCGTCTCTGGGAATGCATCAGCTCAGAGTCTCAAACAAGGAGCTTGTCAGCTGCCTGAAGGGACAGATCACCTCACACAGAAAAATGCATCGACCAATTGATCACGTGCAGAAGGTGTTCTACACCATCCTTGCTGTTACTGGCATCCCAGGTATGGCGCTATGACAATTGAACTTGTCTTAATCTGCTGTTGATCTGCTCTCTGGTTTTACCGTTTGAACAATAACGTCTCCAGCTCACTGACTGGTCAGCCTTCTCCAGACCCCGGGACAGTGACAGCAACTCACTGACAGCATTCTCGGTACAATCCCACACTGACAGAGACTCCCAACTTCACTGCTGTAGCAGCATTTTCTGTTCTCAGTGTTGTGTCATCTGTTCCAGTTTGTTATGGCTTCAAGGTATGAGGAGAGATCAGGCAGGTTAGTTCTGAAGAAGGGTCACTCGACCCGAACTCTGTGCTCTCTCCCACAGATGCTCTAGACCTGCTGCGCTTCTTCTGATTTCATTACGTAAATGAAGCCAGGTTGGTCGAGAATTTTGAAGGTTAAGGGATGATCTGAGTGAAGTCCAACAAAATATTAAAAGGAAAACATGAACTGTTTCTACTGGTTGCAGATTTCGAACAAAGGATCATAGTCTGTGAATGGAGCAGAGAGCGTTCAGGAGAGATGTCAGAAAGCTCTTCTGTGTACAGAGGGTGGGAAAGGGTGGGAAAGGTTTGGAACTCTCTTACACACACACACAGTCATGGATGCTGCATCAGTTGGGAATTTTCAATCTCAGATTGATCTTTTTTTTTGGCAAAGCAAAGGATTTGAAGAATTTGTGCCTTGTTCTGATTTGTAAAGTTTCATCGTCAATCGCTTCCGGAAATTCTCTCCTCCTCACACGCTTTGGTCAGGAGATTGAAATGTTGACAGATTGCCCTCCTGGTCCCTCCACATTGAGATGTTGGTGGGTAGATTTACAGTGTAAATATCACAGTGAACCTAAAACTCCCACATTGTCATGAAGGGTGTCCTGCATGCTCTGCTGTACTGCCCTTGTTTAAGATACATGGTGTAGTTGTGTTTGAAATCTCACACAGGTTCTGGTGACCTGTTTTATAATCCTGCCATGGCTCCGATCAGGATTAAGTCCAATGACAGGATCAGGGGATAACTGTTTCTCTGGAGAAGGGGTGAGTTTGGATTATTGACAGTCCAATTGCTAGTCCTATAACTGACTCGGGATTGAGGAATCTAATGGGGTTCTGTACCTTACCATGCAACCAAAGGAAATCATAAACTTCCTTCTGCTCTCCTAGGAGTGGCTGTGAGCTCAATATCTGTCTAAACTCTAGAATCTCATGAGTGACTGGGCTGGAGGACAATCTGGAATGAATGTTAAAGTCTGAAACTCAAACTCACTCACAACCAAACACTCCCAGTCACACAGTGCAAGGGAATTTGTTGGTAAACCCTTGTTGTTGCTCTCTGGAATGAGTAGGGGGTCTTTATGATCAATAATTTGTTGTTTCTTTTCCCATTTGTCTCCCACAGTAAATTTGCTAGCAGTTACAGTCCTTTCCACGCAAAACTGTGGTGTTTCCCCTTGCACTACCCGTTACCTGGTGTTTATGGCAGCTGCCGATCTGATGGTCATTATTACTGAGGTTATACTGTGGAGATTACCCTTCTATTATTACCCGCAGTCTTTCCTGAACATCACTCCTGTGTGCAGTGTTATTGGGGCACTGTCTCGTGCTGCCAGGGACTGCTCTGTCTGGTTCACCGTCACTTTCTCCTTTGACCGATTTGTGACCATTTGTTGTCAGAAGCTGAGAACAAAATATT
Source organism: Chiloscyllium plagiosum (assembly GCF_037043375.1). NCBI lineage: Eukaryota > Metazoa > Chordata > Chondrichthyes > Orectolobiformes > Hemiscylliidae > Chiloscyllium > Chiloscyllium plagiosum. The sequence continues at coordinate 16,630,284 of NW_028270182.1, forward strand.
GCACTGAGAAAGCTGCGACTGTGGTTCTGGCAACAACCTGCACCCTGTTCTGTCTGAAAAACATCCCCTTCGCTTTTGAATATGAGCCTATGAGGATAATCAACAATGTGCCATTCTACTGTATGACGAAGTTAAGCTACTTTACTGAGACTTGGTGGGTGATATTAGATTGGCTTGATTCAGTTTTAAACCCTTTACTGCCATTCGCTTTAATTCTGTTGCTCAATGCTCTGACAGTCAGACACATTTTCGTGACCAGTCGAGTCCGGAAGAGGCTGAAGGCTGAGAGCAAAGGAGAGAATCACAGAGACCCAGAGATGGAGAGCAGAAGGAAGGCTGCGATTTTGCTCTTCACCATCTCTGGGATCTTCATAGTCCTCTGGTTAATTGTTGTTGTAGATTTCTTAAATTATGTCATTCAAGGAATCAATCCTGACTACTTGCCTTTTCGACATAACTTCAGTATAGTTGGTTATATGCTGCGGAACTTAAGCTGTTGCACGAACACATTTATTTATGCAGCAACATTGTCCCGGTTCAGAGCGAAGATCAGTAACGCAGTAAAATACCTGGTTACACGGATTCATTGCATTGTGAATAAATAAAACTCCTCAGTGAAGCCCACAGGAGGATACGACTGTTTCCAAACCATGAAATGATTTTGTTTTATTTACTCGTGGGATGTGGATATCACTGACTGAGTCTGTAGTTATCCCCCATGCCGAATTGCCCCTGAGAAGGTAATGCTGAGCTGCCTTTAACACTGATGGAATGACAATATATTTCTAAATCAGGATGGTGAGTGACTCAGAGGGGAATTTGAAGGGGGTGATGTTCCCATCTATCTGCTGCCCTTGTCCTTCGAGGTGGAAGTGCTCGTGGGTTTGGAAGGTGCTGTCTGAGGATCTTTGGTGAATTTCTGTGGTGCACCATGTAGATGGTAAACACTGCTGCGACTGAGTGTCAGTGATGGAGGGAGGGGATGTCTGGGGATGTGGTGCCAACCAAGCGGCTGCTTTATCCTGGATGGTTTTTTTCTGGTGACAGTTGGAGTGGGAGGAGTGACAGTGAGGGCCAGAGTGCCGATGGGAAGGTCAATTTAAACGGATATAAAGGTTTACCTCGTGTATAGGCGGAGCGCACACTGAGCACGAGCAGACACGGGACTGCTGGGTAAGTAAGGCTTTATATTTGGGCAGTTGCTTTCCCCCAAACACGACTCGGGAGTGTCTCCAAACCGTCTTCCTCTTCTCACCAAAACAAAAGGGGTCTGTGCCCCAATCGGTAAGTTCACTGGTTTCCGTATTTTCCTTTAGTTTCTCAGTAGTCTCGGGAATTTAGAACAGTGGGAATGGAGGTTAGGGCATTTGAATGTACCTCCTGTAGAATGTGGGAGGTAAGGGTCACCACTCGTGTCCCTGCGATCTGCATCTGTGGGACGTGCACCCAACTCCAGCTCCTCAAAACCAGCGTTAAAGAACTGCTGCCCCCTAATGAATTGATTCCCACAGGTGAGGGGCGACTGACTACCTTTAATATCAAGGCCACATTTGTTTAAGGTTTGAATGTTGCTACAAGTAACTCATCTCCTGACTCCCCAAAGCCTGTCCACCATCTACAGAGCGCAAGTCAAGAGTGTGACAGAATGCTCCCCACTTGTCTGGATGACTGCAAGTCCAACAACAGCTGGTAAGTTTGGTACCATCCAGGACAAACCAGCTGCTTAGTTGGCACCACATCCACAAACACCCAGTCCCTCCACCAGTGTTTCTCAGCAGCAGCAGTGTGGACCAGCTACAAGATGCACTGCAGCAATTCACCAAAGATCCTCAGACAGCATCTTCCTAACCCACAAACTCCATCCAGAAGGACAAGAGCAACAGATAGATGAGAATGGAAATCCCTGCACATTCACCTCAAAGCCACTCACCATCCTGACTTGGAAATATATCACCGTCTCTTCACTGGATCAGAATCCTTGAGCTCCCTCCCTAACAGCATTGTGGGTCTACCTACACCACACGGACTGCAGCGGTTCAACAAGGCAGCTCACCCCCACACTTTATGGAGGGGCAACTGGGAACAGGCAGCGTTCCCAGCCAGGTCTGGACCAGTGATGCTCACGTCCCGCGGTGAATAAGACAAAGTGCATGCAGGTAAATGCAGAAACAGCAGTGAATCTGATCAGCACATCACCGTCTTCACTGGGGATGTTAGGGAGGGGCCAGAAATGCTATTTTAGTCAGAGATCCCCACATCTCATGTACAAAGTAATAATGGTTGAGATTGACAGTGGAATTTAGGATTAGGAACATCATAAAAAAATTGAAATTGAGCATCAGGTCAATAAGAGTGTCAAAGAATAGATAATGATAATAGATTGGCAGCTGATGGAAAACTTTGGTCATTATGCAAATCAGATAATGGTAGCCGTGAGGAATGTTGGATCAGCCACGTTCCCATGAATGGTGGAACAGTCTGGTGGGACTAAATAAATAGTAGGTCCGAAGGGAGTACTGAGGATCAAATGGAGCTTGGATCGCTGAAGCTGTTAGCACAGATAGACAGGATGGTTAAGAAGGCGTACGGGATGCTAGTCTTCATTAGCCAGCGATTAGAATATCAAATCGAGAACACAGAATCTGAAGAGACCCCAGAATGTTGCTATCTTCTAAATGAGGCCTTCCTGAGGAAATGGAGACCATCACACATTCAGGCGGAGGGGAAATGGGCAGCAGGTCATCAAGTTGTATTCCCGGTGGGATTTGGAAAGGAAATGTTGTGGAAATAATTAGCAGGAGGAGGTTATTTGGGAGTAAGGATAACTCTTGTCAAAATACAAAAATGTTTTTATTGGCCAGGACTGTATAAAGAAGTGGTCAAATTTTGGAGTGCATTTCATATGTGTCAGAAAATTGGAAACATTCAGGCAGCGATAAAGCCAGCACCTTTAATATCCATTCCCGCATTTGAGGGACATTTTACAAGGGTGTTAATTGATTGGGTCGTGTCGTAGTAAAATTAATAAAATTCACATTTAGAAGCAAGTCAATCAAATTTAGAAAAACGTAAATCCAATTTATTAAATCAAAACGTTTTTGGGATTCTGCCCCTAACTGCGGGACGAGACGGGGCTGCCTGTCCGCGAACAATAGGTACAACCGTTTTTATAGTCTGGATGGTGCAGACAATAAAAGACCACAAAAGATGTTTTATTGTGTTCTGAGCATGCGTGCAGAGATCACTGTTTCCAGGAACAGCGTACCACGCCATTGTGTTCTGTACATGCACAGGCAGAGATCACTGTTTCCAGGAACAGCGTACCACGCCATTGTGTTCTGCACATGCACACACTGAGCTCGCTGTTTCCAGGAACAGCGTACCACGCCATTGTGTTCTGTACATGCACACGCAGAGATCACTGTTTCCAGGAACAGCGTACCACCCCATTGTGTTCTGTACACGCACACGCAGAGATCACTGTTTCCAGGAACAGCGTACCACACCATTGTGTTCTGTACACGCACACGCAGAGATCACTGTTTCCAGGAACAGCGTACCACACCATTGTGTTCTGTACACGCACACGCAGAGATCACTGTTTCCAGGAACAGCGTACCACACCATTGTGTTCTGTACACGCACACACAGAGATCACTGTTTCCAGGAACAGTGTACAAAGCCCATTGTGTTCTGTACAAGCACACTCAGAGATCACTGTTTCCAGGAACAGTGTACAAAGCCCATTGTGTTCTGTACAAGCACACTCAGAGATCACTGTTTCCAGGAACAGTGTACAAAGCCCATTGTGTTCTGTACAAGCACACTCAGAGATCACTGTTTCCAGGAACAGTGTACAAAGCCCATTGTGTTCTGTACAAGCACACTCAGAGATCACTGTTTCTGGGAAAAGCATACCACACCTTTGTGTTCTGTACATGCACACACAGAGATCACTGTTTACGGGAACAGTGTACCAATCCATTGTGTTCTGTACACGCACACGCAGAGATCACTGTTTCCAGGAACAGTGTACCATGCCCACTGTGTTCTGTACATGCACACGCAGAAGTCACTGTTTACGGGAACAGTGTACCACGCCATTGTGTTCTGTACATGCACACACATAGATCACTGTTTCCGGGAGCAGTGTAACACGCCATTGTGTTCTGTACATGCACACACAGAGATCACTGTTTCCGGGAACAGCGTACCACGCCATTGTGTTCTGTACATGCACACACAGAGATTGCTGTTTCCAGGAACAGCGTACCACACCATTGTTTCTGTACACGCACACACAGAGATCGCTGTTTCCAGGAACAGTGTACCACAACATTGTGTTCTGTACATGCACACACAGAAATCGCTGTTTCCAGGAACAGTGTACCACAACATTGTGTTCTGTACACACACACGCAGAGATTGCTGTTTCCAGGAACAGTGTACCACAACATTGTGTTCTGTACATGCACATGCAGAGATCGCTGTTTCCAGGAACAGTGTACCACAACATTGTGTTCTGTACATGCACACACAGAGATCGCTGTTTCCAGGAACAGTGTACCACACCATTGTGTTCTGTGCACACACACGCAGAGATCGCTGTTTCCAGGAACAGTGTACCACAACATTGTGTTCTGTACATGCACATGCAGAGATCGCTGTTTCCAGGAACAGTGTACCACAACATTGTGTTCTGTGCACGCACACACAGAGATCGCTGTTTCCAGGAACAGTGTACCACAACATTGTGTTCTGTGCATGCACACACAGAGATCGCTGTTTCCAGGAACAGTGTACCACAACATTGTGTTCTGTACACGCACACACAGAGATTGCTGTTTCTGGGAACAGCTTACAATGCCATTGTGTTTTGTACATGCACACGCAGAGATCGTTGTTTCCATGGACAGCGTACCATGCCATTATGTTCTGCACATATACACACAGTGATTGCTGTTTCTGGGACCAGTATACCATGCCCATTGTGTTCTGCACACGCACACGCCGAGATCGTTGTTTCTGGGAACACTGTACCACACCATCGTGTTCTGTACAAGCACACGCAGAGATCACTGTTTCCGGGAACAGGGTACCATGCCCATTGTGTTCTGTACATGTACACAGAGAGATTGCTGTTTCCGGATACAGTGTAACACACCATTGTGTTCTGTCCATGCACCACATATCAATTGCACCCTTCCCTTGAAGCCACCTTTTCCAAGCCACGCATCCTAAGTCGTGCCTCAACGCATCATAATTTCCCTGGCCCCAGCTATAACTCTTGCCCTGCAGTGCACACTTATCCCTCTCCATCACTAGAGTAAAAGTCACCGAATTGTGGTCACTGTCCCCAAAGTGCTCACCTCCCTCCAATTCTAACACCTGGCCTGGTTCGTTACCCAGAACCAAATCCAGTATGGCCTCACCTCTTGTTGGCCTGTCTACATATTGTGTCAGGAAACCCTCCTGCACACATTGGACAAACACCGACCCATCTAACCAACTCGAGCTATAGCTTTCCCGGTCAATATCTGGAAAGTTAAAGCCCCCATAACAACCACCCTATTACTTTCACTCTTCTCCTGAATCATCCTCGCAATCCTTTCTTCTATGTCTCTAGGAGTATTAGGAGGCCTGTAGAAAACTCCTAACAGGGTGAGCTCACCTTTCCTATTCCTAACCTCAGCCCAAACTACCTCAGATGGCTAGTCTTCATCCATCGTCCTTTCCACCGCTGTAATACTATCTTTGACAAGCAATGCCACACCTCCCCCTCTTTTACCCCCATCTCTGACCCTAGTAAAACATTTAAACCCTGGAACCTGCAACAGCCAATCCTGTCCCTGTTCTACCCATGTCTCCATAATAGCCACAACATCGAAATCCCAGGTACCAGCCCACGCTGCAAGTTCACCTACCTTATTTCGTATACTTCTTGCATTGAAGTATACACACTTCAAGCCACTTTCCTTTTAAAAGGAACCCTCCTTTGAGATTGATGACATGTTCCTAACCTCACTACACTCCAGGTCCTGCACCCTAAAGCTATAGTCTAGGTTCCCATGCCCCTGCAGAGTTAGTTTAAACCCCCCCCAAGAGCACTAGCAACCTCACCCCAAGGATACTGGTGCCCCTCAGGTTCAGGTGTGGACCATCCTGTTTATAGAGGTCCCACCTTCCCCAGAAAGAACCCCAGTTATCCAGATACCGGAATCCCTCCCTCCTGCACCATCCCTGTAGCCACGCATTTAACAGTTCTCTCTCCCTATTCCTCGACTCTCTGTCACGTGGCAAGGGTAACAAACCAGGGACAACAACTCTGTTTGTTCTAACTCTGAGCTTCCAACCTAGCTCCCTGAAAGCTTACATGCACACACATAGATCGCTGTTTACAGAAACAGTGGACCACACCATTGTGATCTGCAAGTATTTCTTCTTTACATACTTCCTGTTTTAAGTCTCCCCTTGTGGTCCAAGGCGTGCGGGAGTATGATGAACCGACCACCACCACTGAGTAATCATCAGCGTGGCCAGAAATGGGTAACTCCCAGGCGACCAAACATGAAGGCTAGCACCCAGCATAATTATCGCTGTCCAAACTTTCCAACATGAGGTAAGGCCAACCATAACAATGCAACAAGCGATGACCACAACAAAGAACATGATGATGGCATGCAAAAGGAATGAACCCCAGGATCCACCTCATTGCCATCCGAGCACCCTCCCCGGAGGTGGGGTGATTATAATCATGAAACTGTTTCCCTTCCTGCTGGATATTATCAGCCTCCAGGCGGGTGTGATCTGCTTGGTCAGTTATATTGTCCGATGTGTTCGGAATGTATTTGCCACACACGAGGCCAATAACAGCACAGGGGCCACCTTGTGCCACTCGAAAGTAGTCAAGGGCCAAACGGTTCGACAACACAACAGCACGGGTGGCAATGACCTCAGCCGACACCTCGGAGATGGCCGTGCTTACCGCTGCAAAGCCATCGGCAGTCTCATTAGCCAGCCTTTCCAAGGTGGAGGCCATATTGATCAGTTGAGGAGAAAGTGAGGACTGCAGATGCTGGAGATCAGAGCTGGAAATGTGTTGCTGGAAAAGCGCAGCAGGTCAGGCAGCATCCAGGGAACAGGAGAATCGACGTTTCGGGCATAAGCCCTTCTTCAGGAATGAAGAAGGGCTTATGCCCGAAACGTCGATTCTCCTGTTCCCTGGATGCTGCCTGACCTGCTGCGCTTTTCCAGCAACACATTTCCATATTGATCAGTTCCCTAGCAGCCTTAGCACTCCCATAGGCGGGGAAGGTGAACATACGGAATCGCTCAGTCCCAGTGATGGACCGTTTGGATTGAGGTGGATGCAGTTTGGGATGAACGCGGTGGGAACTGTAATGGTGAACAAAAGGTAGCACAGAGGCAAGGGAGCAAGATCCAGACCAATATGGAGAGAGCCAAGGGTAGGCCTTGACAGCACGGTCAGAGTAATTCTCATTGTAAGGCCTCAGGGAATCAGTCGGAATTGAAGTCCAAATGGTTTTGTATGTTTTCTCTGTCGTCATGTTGACAACCTCAAGGCTCAGAATATTCCAGAAAGAAACGATCGGCGGGTGGACGGGGTAAGGAGCAGGGAACGGGAATATTTGCTGGTTCCAGCATTCCACCCTGATGTGCGATTTCATTTAAAACAAATCGCCCCCGTGGGCCTTCCTTCACCCGCGGTGTTTGTGAGGGTCAGAGCCAGAGGGGTGTATGTTAAAGGATGTAGTGAGGCTGGAACCAACCTTGATAGTTTTGCATGTTATAACCCGTGGTCTCCCAGGTGACCTCATCATTGGCAGCAGAAATGGTCTGGTCAGGGCCTCGCATGAATGACCCGAGAGATTCTCTGTCAGACCTAACCCCCGCCCATCCCCCAAATGGATAAATGTGAGGGTCTGTTCTGGTCCAATCACCATTCCACCGTTTTGGATTTATTAAACGGAAAGGGACTCAGGGGAATCCCCCCAATAGATTGTGCAGGGATTCGAGTACACGCCCAGCATTTCGAGATGTTATTTTGCTGTGTGTGCTGATAGAACATGGTTAGGTCTGTATTAACATGGAACCCCGCGTCTACTCCGGTGAACAGGACTGAGGGCTGCACAATCCATTTGGTGCTGCCCACCCAGTGGCTACCAGGCAAAGGGCGAAGGCAACAATAAACAGGACCATCCCGGAGCTTCCCGAGCGGAGCTATACAATGGGCCAAAGGCTGTACCTCCCGCACACAACAGCCCACGCTCTCGAACCGGTCACAACAACTGCGCACACACACACATCGTCAGCAGGTCCCGACAGGAGTCAGTCTGAAAAGAAAGCAGAGGGTGAGGATGATCAACCAGTGTCTGGATATTTCTTCAGTTGTGACCAGTGTTTCCAGACTCCCCCTTCCCTCGCATGTCAATACAGGTGGGTGTGTCACCACTAATGATAACCTCAGAGGGACCATTCTACTGAGGGGCGAAGCCTGGTTTAACGGGGAGAGTCTTAACCATCACCTTCCAACCCACCGATGGGACCTCCGCACAATCCTCTAATTGCCTCTGTTCATCCTGCCTCCCCTCCTGTTTGTCCCGAACTGTTTTCCACATCTCCTTCAGCTGGGTGCTCAGTTTGAGCACATAGCGATGTATTCTATCGCAGCGAGGGCCAGCATCGGAACCCTCCCATGATGATGGAATCGGGAAGTTACATTGCCCAACCTGTCATCGACTCGTAAGGGGTCAAACCATTCGACCGGCTTGTGGTGGACTGGAGTCACGAGTCTAGCAGGCAGGACCTCAGGCCAGCGTTTGTCAGAGTCCTGCATGGCCTTAGCAAGGGAGGGTTTAAGAGTCCTGTTCATTCGCCCCACCATGCCTGAACTTTGTGGATGGGAGGGTGTGTGAAATTTCGGTTTAATGCCCATCAGCTGACATGTGGTTTTTACAACACTTCCGGTGAAATGGGTCGCCGGTGGAAGCCCATCTGGGACGGCATCCCCCTCTTCCCCCGAACCTGGGAATCCCCTCCTCAGCTACAACTCTTGCCACAGCGTTAGCTGATCAGTTCTGGGTCGGGTAGGCCCGACCCACCTGGTAAATTGGTCAATGATCACAAGGCAATCCGCCTTCCCATGGGGTTGGGGAAGAGGTCCTGTAAAATCCATCTGTAACTGCCCCCAGAGTCCCTTTGGGCGTGGCTGGGGCCCCATTCTAATTTCAATGGGCCAGCCTGGGTTGTACGGGGCAGAGGTCACACAGCGGTGACAAAATCGAACGATCTCTCTGCCCATACCCTTCTCCAACCATTCCTTCCCAATGTTGGTTATCATAGCATCCCGCCCCCACCTGGGAAACGTCATGGTGCAATTACATCCTGAGGAGGACCCTTTTATCCCCACTTTCACCTCACCCCAGCCTCTCTGACTCTCTCTGTGTCTGACCCCTTTGTGTTTAAAGTGATACAATGCCACCCTCTGCTGGCCTCCCTGCGCCACTGCGCAAGCGGCAGGTTTTTTTTCTCTCGGGACAATTTGCTCCTGTCCCTGTCCATTCCATTGTCTGTAAACTGCAGGCCCTGTTCCCTGTCCAAATCGATCCAAACAATAACAAGCCCCCCGGCCCTGACTTCACACCCTCCTAACTTTACCGACCCCCGACTTTCCCCCATCCCCCCCCCCAATCTTACCTGTGCTGATTGGGGCACCCATGGGGGCAGAGGTTCAAAAATGGGGGTGTGGGAACACAATTGCCCTCATTGTGTAACCCCCACCCCTTGTTTAGATGCCCCTCCCCCAAGTTGTACATCCACCCCAATTATGTGACCCCCTGTCCCCAGTTTTCACCCCTGCATTCCCCCCCCAGATTGTTCAGTGCCCTTTTTGCGCCGACCCTCCCCCTCCATTACCCCCCCCCACATAAAAGCCTCTCTTCAACTCCCTCCGTGTCCTAGATACCCACCCCCTCGCTCAGCACCACCCCCTGGACTTTGGGGTCAATGTGTTCGTGTAGATGGACCAGCCTGTGGTTGCTCCGCCGACCCGCAACGCACAGCAGGATCCCAGTCACAGAATCCCTGACACCTCACGCCCCAGGAAGAAGACATTCGGCCCATTGTGGCTAGCCTAACCTTCCCCCTTGTGAATTGGTGCTGCGGGCTCCTCAGGATCTGCCCCCGAATGGCCCTCATTAAATCCCCCCTTTCCTGTGGAGACCTCTCTTCCCTGATACCCCATCATTCTGCAGGACCTCATCTGCAGGACTCTACTTCAGTCCCCTGTATAATTGAAGGGTAACCTCCCTACTTTTGTATTCAGTTCTCTAAACAATAATATCCTATGAGTTTCCCTGATTACTTGTTGTACCTGCAATCTTAACCTTCTATAATTCATGCACTCGTACACCCAGATCCCTCTGCACCTCAGAGCTCTACTCTGAGGTAATACGGTGGCTCAGTGGTTAGCACTGTTGCTTCGCAGTGCCGGCGACCTGGGATTAATTCCACCCCTCCGCGTACCGTCTGTGTGCAGTTTGCATATTCTCCCCGTGTCTGCGTGTATTTCCTCTGGGCGCTCCGGTTTCCTCCCACAGTCCAAAGATGTGCAGATTCGGGTGGATTGGCCATGCTAAATTGCCCCATAGTGTCTAGGTGGATTAGCCATGGGAAAGGCAGGGATATAGAGTTCGAGTAGGGGGGTGGGTATAGATGGGATTCTCTTCAGAGGGTCGGTGTGGACTCAGGCTGAATGGCCTGATTCCACACTGTAGGGATTCCACACAACGTAAGCGTTGTATTTATTAGATTCCAATCTAATGGAACTGGGTCCGAATCAATGGAATGTCGGTAAGTGGGAGCCAATGTGCCAACTACCTCACTTCTATTGGACCCAAAGGATGGTGTCCATCTGGATTCTGGGGATTTTCAGTCCACAATTCCAAATATCTTTGTTGGAAATATCTTTAATTCCTCTCTACATGATATTTCCTGATTTGTGACTATTTCTGGGATCTAACGTTTCTCCCTAAAACGAAGACCAGCATTTACATACCACCTTCTCCACGCTACTGTTAACTCTGCTTTCCCTCCACAGATGCTGCCAGACCTGCTGAGTTCTTCCACCAATTGCTGCTTTTGCTGAAGGCAAAATGATTGTCCAATTCCCTTCCCACCTCCTTCTTTCCCCAGCCTCACTTTTTGATGGACCATCGTTCACTTTCTTAACTCTTTCCTTTTTAACCATCTATAGATGCACTTGCGAAAACTTCTGATACTTCTAGAAATGTATCCCTTCCTATTAATCTCTCAATATTTCTTTGCTGGTTTTCTTTGTATCCTTTCTAATCTCCCAAAGTGCCAGCAAACTCTGGACAATTCCATGCTTTCCTCTTTAAGATAGAAACATTTTGAATTTTTCTTTTCTGCTTCATAAAACCAGAAAATGCAGCTCAACCCAGCCCCCCCCGCCCCAACACACAAACTGGAGAATGGGACACCTTTCTCAATAGTACAGGAGTACATTCCAGAGAATACAGGCAGGTCAGTTTAACACCAGGGCTGTGTACACTTGGAATAACCCTCCCCATTTGTGACTGTGCCTGATGAAAGAAAATAAATGATTGATGCAGGTCCGGCTGTGCCAAGTGTTTCACAAATTATTACCTGAGAGGCTGGTGACAAACTGAAGCTATTGTAATACATTGCAGAAGGCCACCATGGAGAAAGACTGCATTCGGACAGAAACGTGCTGTGATCATAAATCACTGTAACTGGCAGCCAGCAGAGTGGAAGCCATGTTGCTTTTATTGAAAGGCTCAGCATTTTATTCTTGTTTTATATATATTTATATATGAATGCATTTGACATTCAATACCGAGAAAAAATGTCACCATTTTCTTTGCAACAATTTTGGATTTGGCAGAGAGCGTGAGGATGATACCAGTGAACAGCATTGGGCCCAGGCAGGCCATTATTAATATTAGCAGGAAATAGCAGAAAGTGGAGGATGGAATTGAACAGATTTAACGATCGAGTGATGGAGTCTGGTGTAATAGGCCAAAGAGAGGTAACAGCGATCGAACTACAGAATAGAGACTGCTGTCACTGGAAATTTGAAACATAACCTCAGTAGGTCTGGCAGCATCTGTGATGAGAGAACCAGAACCCAACTCTCCCACACCAGTCTTTGATCCATCAATGGCTCTCCCTAATCTGATTGGCTCTGTGCCAATTAACACTTGGCATCGATATTAATCCAGATGTCTGAGGTTTCAGCTTCTTCATTCGACTCCGAGCTCCTGACAGTGACCAGGTTGAACCTTGTTTCTTGCCTGGTAAATGTTACTTGTACCTACATGCATCCTGCCCATCCCATTGCAGACTTGTCTTTAGCCCTGACCATAGACCCTGAACCCCAGCACGGGAAGGGAACACAGCCTCCTGGACTCACGTTCGGTGACGATCCCTGTGAGACCCCGACTACAATTCTATTGCTCTCCGTTTCTCCCACTTGATTGGCTTTCGGTTCCTCTGGTGTCACAGTTGTTACTCTTGCTAAAGAGTGAGGCTCCTGTTCTGCGGCTGTCTGTGTCCCTGTCCATACCTCACTCATAATCACACTCTCCTGTGTCTGAGCACTGACCAAAATCAAACAATCTAACCCTCCAAGTCGCGACATCCTCCTGGTGCAAATTATCCAACGGCTCTTCCCCCTGAGCCAGGGCAGTGTCTATATGCCAACCTCCAGCTCATGTGCTCATATTCTTCTGACCTAAACTGAACATGCACAGACACTCCTACACACACACAAACACACACACATTCCGATGTACACACACACAGTTGTACACAAACACACGCGCACTCACACACATGAACACTCCTACACACACACACTCCTACACACACACATGGACTCATGTACTCCGACACACACACACTCCTACACACAAATACACACAGGCACGCTCTCCTACACGCACACACTCACACATGCACTCTCTCACAGACTTGTGTCCCTTTACACTCACCGACACACACTCTCTCCCACACACTTACATCCCCCTCCCCCCGCCCCCAAACACATAGAAGTTTGTGGAGTGATTTTGTACTTGCAGGGTTACATTGTACTTTGCTCAAAACCTGCATGAATCCATGTAAGATTCTGTTAATTCATTTTTTCAAGATTAGAATCAGTCTAAACATGGCACAGACATCAGCACACATGGGTGCTAACACTTACAATACATTATCTGGGCTGACACCAATTGTTAAAGTTCACCTGAGAATGTAACTTTTTAAAAAAGTTTTGCGATTTACATATGAAAGAAGTGAGACTAACATGGTCATTCTAACAGATGAGAGACTTAACAAACAGTCAAGGCATTTTTCAATGTATAATTTCAGTTACATCACATTGGAAACTTTTGCTATGAATTCTGTGTCCTACAAGTCTGTACTCCACAACCATCTGATGAAGGAGCAGCGCTCTGAAAGCTAGTGCTTCCAAATAAACCTGTTGGACTATAACCCATGTTGTGTGATTTTTAATTGTGTACACGTCAGTTCAACACCAGCATCTCCAAACCATCCTTTCCTGTCCATGTATTTGTGCAAATGCCTTTCAGATGTTGTTAACACACCTGCCTCTCAACACTTCTTTTTAAAATTAGATTCCCTTCAGCGTACAAATAGGCCCTTCGGCACGACAAGTCCATACCAACCCTCCGAAGAGTAACCCACCCAGACCCATCTCCCTCTGACGAATGCACCTATCACGATGGGCAACTTAGCACAGCCAATTCACCTGACTTGCACATCTTTGGACTGTGAGAGGAAGCCCATGCAGACACAGGGAGAATGTGCAAACTCCACACAGACAGTCGCTCAAGTAGGGAATCGAGCCCAGTCCCTGGCGCTCTCAGGCTGCAGTGCTAACCACAGAGCCACTGTGCAGCCCCACTCTGCTGACAGCTCATTCTATATGCGTACCACGCTCTGTTTAAAAAAAGTTATCCCTCAGGTTCCCTTTTATTCTTTCCCCACTAACCTTTTACTGATGCCCTCTAGTCCTCAATTGCCCAACTCGATGTAAACGAGACTGTGTGCATTGACCCAATCCATGCTGATCATGATCTTATACATCTGTACAAGTTCACCCCCACCATACCAGTCTGCAATGCTTTAGAGAAGAAAGTTTTAGCCTGTCCAAACTCTCCTGAAAACTCAGACTGTTGAGTCCAGGCAACATCCTTGTAAATTTCTTCTGCGCTCTTTCGAATTTAATAACATCCTTCCTATAGCAAGGTGAGCAAAACTGTACACAATACTCCAAGTGTGGCCTCACCAACGTCCTGTATAACTGCAGCATAACTTCCGAAACTCTATACTCAGTGCCCTGACTGATGAAGGCCAGTGTGCCAAAAGCCTTCTTCCCTGCCCGGTCTAACTAGGACTCCACTGAGGGAGAACTGTGCACCTCAACTCCAAGGTCCCTCTCTCCCACTACACTCCTTAAGGCCCTACCATCCACTATGAAACTCCTCCCATGATTTGACTTTCCAAAAGGCAAGATCTCATCGTTATCAATATTAAACTCCATTTGCCATTTCTCAGCCCACCTTCCCAGCTGATCAAGGTCCTGCTGCAATTTCTGATACCCTTCCTCACTGTCCATGAATCTGCCTGTTTTAGTGTCATCAGTAAACTTGCTAATCATGCCCTTGTACGTTCTCATCCAAAACATTGATATCGATAACAAACAGCAATGGGCCCAGCTCCAACCCCTGAGGCATTCCAGTCTGACAAGCATCCTTCCACTATTACCCTCTGCTTCCTGCCACCAAGCCAATTGTGTATCCAGCTCCCTCTGGATTCCATACGATCTAATCTTCCAGAGCACCCTCCCTTGTGGAACCTTATCAAAGGCCTTCATGAAATCCATATGGACCACGTCTTCTGCCCTGCCCTTGTCAACTTTCCTGGTCACTTCATCAAAGAACACCAACAAATCTGTGAGGCACGGTCTCCCATTCACAACGCCGTGCTCACTACTCCAAATCAAACCCTGATTTTCCAAACGCTTGTATTTCTTATCTCTCAGAGACTTCTCAAGTAACTTACCCACCCCAGATGTTAGATTTACTGGTCGATAGTTTACACGTTTATTTTTGTAGCCCTTCTTGAATAATGGCACAATATTCGCTCCCCTCCAGTTTTCAAGGACCTCGCCCGTGGTTAACGATGATGCAAAAAATATCAGCCAGGGCCCCTGCAATTTCTTCTCTCGCCTCTCGCAGTGTTTATAGATATATTTGTCAGGACCAGGAGAATTATCCCCCTTCTCCAGTAAATTCCTATATCCTCCATGTACCTCCAGGGGTTCTCGAGATCCCAGCTGCCTGTATCTAAGCCATGCTGACATCTTTCCAGGAGAAAGCCTCAATATCTCTTGTCATCCAGGATTCCCTAGTCCTCCCACCCAATCCTTTCACCCTCACAGGAACATACACACCTTGTACGCCAGCAATCTCCCTTTTAAAGGCCTCCCACTTGCCGGAGTTCCCTGAACCTGCAAACAAACTGCTCCAGTCAACCCGTGTAAGTTCCTGTCTAATTCCATCAGACTTCACCTTCACCCAATTCAGAACTTGAACCTATGGATCAGTTTGGTCCCTCTGCATAACTATCGTGAAATGAATGGAACGGTGGTCACTGGTCACAAAGTGTTTCCCCACTGCTCTATGTTCTGTGTCCCCTCTGTGACCTGTCCTGCCCCATTTCCCAAAAGGAGATCGAGGTTTGTCCCTTCCTGAGTAGAGCCCTCGATATACTGCTTGGGGAAACCTTCCTGAATGTACTTAACAAATCCCATCCCATCTCAGCCCTTAACGCTATGGCATTCCCAGTCTATGATGGAAAATAAAATCTATGTCAACCCTATTGCTCCTGCAAGTCTCCCCAGTCTCCCTGCATATTTGTTCCTCTAATTCCTGTTGACTGTTTGGGTTCCTATAGTGCAACCCCAATAACATCACCATCCCCTTCCTATTTCCTAGCTCCACCCACAAAGCCTCACTGGATGACCCTTCAGTTATTTCATCTCTGATTCCTGCTGTGATCAAAAATGTATGTCCCTCCCCTCCATCCACCCCCTCTGTCCAACCTCCCAGTCCTGTCCCTCCCTTAGCCATGTTTCTGTAAGGGTACAATCTCCCAATCCCATGTAGCTATCCACTCCCTGAGTTCATCAGCCTTCCCGGTCAGCCCTCTTGCATGGAAACAGATGCAATTTAATCCACTAGGTATTCCTCGCTCCCTGTCACGTTCCAGTCTGACCTGTCTCTTCAATTCCCTCTTTCTGATTACCGTATCTCCTTGAGCCTCACACTTGCCTCCCTGCTGTTGGGGATCCCACCCCCCTGCCAATCTAGTTTATACCCTCCCTTGGAGCATGAGCAAACCTGGCCGCCAAGATATTGGTCCCCTTCCAGTTCAGGTGTAACTCGACCCTCTTAGACAGTTCACCTCTGCCCCAGAAAAGATCCTAATGATCTCCAACTCTGAATCCCTGCCCCTTGCACCAATTCCTTAGCAACACATCCATCTGCCATATCCTCCTGTCCTTCCCCTCACTCGCACGTGGCATTGGAAGTAATCAGGAGATTATCACCAACGAGCTCTTGGTTTTTAACGCTCTACCCTGCACTCTATAATCATTCTGCAGGACCTCATCCCTACTTCTACCTCTGTTATTTGTGCCAACGTGAATAATGACTTCTGGCTGATCACCCTACCCCTTGAGAAGGTTCTACAGCCACTCTGAGACATCCTGGACCCTGGTGCCTGGGAGACAACACACCATCCTGGATTCCCATCAGCACCCACAGAATCCCCTGTCTCTGTCCCCCTAACTATCGGGTCTGCTATCACTAAGGTCCTGTTTCCCTTTCCCGTTTCCCGCTCTGCCCCAGAGCCAGTGGGATTGCCCCCGACCGGGATACTGCTGCTTTCCCCTGAACGGTAACCCCCCCACCCCACCCGCCCCCAACAGGTTCCCAAATGGGATACTTGTTTGCGAGGGGAATGGCCACAGGGGATTCCTGCCTTAACTGCCATCTCAGCTGCTGTCAGACTGAAACGGAATGTTAAAAGGACGTTACCGGAGCTTCCCTGGATTTTTAACTGAGCCGCTGCTCTCTGAAACCTCCCGAAACAAAGCCTTACGGCTCACACTGCTGCCAACACATTGTCCAACAGCACGGCTCTCTCCCCCCACTCCTTATATGCTTTAGTTAGAGAGGGAGGGAAGGAAGGGGCATAAATTTGAGGGAGGGGGTAAACATTTTCGGGGGAAGCAGGGCATTACGAGGCTGAGGGCAGTGCAGAAACAGATCGCGGGTGAAGGAAACTTGGGTGAGAGAGGGAACATAGGGATGATGGGATAAAGAGAGCATGGGGGAGGGGAGACAGACAGCAGTGGGAGGGGGCAAAGGAGATCACAGGGAGGGGACATTGTGGGGAAGAGAGAGCAAGCTGGGAGGGGGAAGAGTGTGTGAGTTGGGGAGAGGAGGGCAGGGGAAACTGAGAAAGAGCGTACAAAGAGGGGGAGAAAGGACAGTGTGGGGAGGGGGAAGGAGAGTGTGGTTAGGGGGGAAAGGAGAGTGTGGGGAGGGGGGAAAGTAGAGTGAGGGGAGGGGGGAAAGGAGAGCGTGGGGAGGGGGGAAAGAGAGCATGGGGATGGGGAAAGGAGAGTGTGGCGAGGGGGGAAAGGAGAGCGTGGGAACGGGGAAAGGAGAGTGTGGGGTGGGGGAAGGAGAGTGTGGGGAGGAGGGAAAGGAGAGTGTGGGGAGGAGGGAAAGGAGAGCGCGGGGAGGAGGGATAGGAGAGCGCGGGGAGGAGGGATAGGAGAGCGTGGGGAGGGGGAAAGGGGAGTGTGGGGTCAGAAAGGAGAGTCTGGGGGGAGAGGAGAGTGTGGGGAGGGGGTAATGGAGTGTGTGGGGAGGGGGAAAGAAGAGGGTCTGGTGGGAGGGGGTGGGGAGTACAGTGTGCGAAGGTGAAATGTTGCAGCCCCCTTGATGCTAAAACATCGGGGTCATGGATAGCTATATCCCCAACAACTTACCCATCAAACAAAAGAGAGCCCAGACAGAAAGGCAGTGGGTCGTGCTACACAAAGAAACCAACAGGAACAAGCCATCCAAACAACGAACAAGAACAAAGAACAAAGAAAATTTACAGCCCAGGAACAGGCCCTTCGGCCCTCCAAGCCTGAGCCAATCCAAATCCACTGTCTAAACCTGTCGCCCGACTCCTAAGCATCTGTATCCCTCTGCTCCCCACCTACTCCTGCAACTGTCCAGATGCATCTTAAATGAATCTACCGTGCCTGCCTATACTACCGCTGCTGGCAACGCATTCCAGGCACCTACTTCCATCTGTGTAAAATACTTTCCATGTGTATACCCTTAAACCTTTCACCTCTCACCTTGAACACATGACCTCTCATCATAGAGTCCCTCACCTTGAGAAAAAGCTTATATCTGTCCACCCTGTCTGTAACCTTCATGATTTTTTTAACCTCAATCAGGTCCCCCCTCAATCTCCGTTTTTCTCATGAAAACAATCCTAACCTAATCAACCTCTCTTCATAGCTAGCACCTTCCATACCAGGCAACATCCTCGTAAACCCTCTCTGCACCCTCTCCAAAGCGTCCTCATCCTTTTGGTAATGTGGCGACCAGAACTGTACACAGTATTGTAAACGCGGCCGAAACAAAGTCTTGTACAATTTTAAAATGACCTGCCAGCTCTAATACTCAATACCCTGTCCAATGAAGGCAAGCATACCATATGCTTTCTTGACCACTCTATCCACATGTGCAGCCACCTTCAGGGTACAATGGACCTGAACTCCCAGATCTCTCTGCTCATCATCTTTTCCCAAGGCTCTTCTGTTTACAGTCTAGTTTGCTCGAGAATTAGACTTCCCAAAATGCATCACCTCATATTTGCCTGGATTGAACACCATCTGACACTTCTCCGCCCAACTCTCCAGTCTGTCTATATTCTCCTGTATTCTGTGACAGACCCCTATGCTTTCTGCTCCTCCACCAATCGTCGTTTCATCTGCAAACTTATTGAACAGACCAACAATGCCCTCTTCCAGATCATTTATGTATATCGCCATCAACAGTGGCCCAGCACTGATCCCTGTGGAACAGAACAGTCACCTTTCTCCATTTCGAGAATCTCCCTTCAACTACTCGTCTCTACCTCCTGTTGCTCAATCAGTTCTTTGTCCACCTAGTGAGAACACCCTGCAGACCATGTGACTTCACTTTCTCCATTAGTTTACCACGGGGAACCTGATCAAATGCCTTATTATATATGACAGCGACAGGCCTTTCCTTCATCTACCAACTTGGTCACTTCTTCAAAGAACTCTATTAAGTTGGTAAGGCACGATCTCCCCCACACAAAATCATGTTGCTTATCACTGATAAGCCCATTATTTTTCAAATATAAATAGATGTTATCCCTCAGTACCTTCTCCAGTAGCTTCCCCACCTCTGACGTCAGGCTCACTGGTCTGTAGTTATCTGGAATACCCCTACTACACTTCATGCACAGGGGGACAACATGAGCACTCTCCAGTCCTCCGGCACGTCTCCTGTGTTAAGGATGCGACAATGCTATCTGTTAGGGCCCCAGCTATTTCCTCTCTCGCCTCCTTCAGCGACCTGGGATAGATCCCATCCGGTCCTTTGGGATTTGTCCACCTTAATATCCTTGAGCCTACCCAACACTTTTTCCCTCCTTACGTCAACGTGATCCAAAGTAAATAAACTTCTACCTTTAATCTCAAAATCCATCATGTCCCTCTCCTCATTGAATACTGATACAAAGTATTCATGGAGAATCTCACCCATTTTCTCAGGTTCGACATACAACCTTCCTTCCTTATGCTTTAGTGGACCAACTCTTTCTCTAGATACCCTCTTGCTTCTTATACATGAAGAAAAGGCCTTGGGAATCTCCTTAATTCTGCTCGCTAAAGTTATTTCATGAGCCCTTTATTCCCACTTGATTCCTCGTTTAAGATTGGTCCCACCCTCCTGATCTTCCTCCAAGGCCCATTCTGTTCTTTGCTGCCTGGACCTTATGTACGCTTTCCTTTTCCTCTTGGCTAGTCGCACCATTTCTCCTGTCATCCACAGTTCAGGAATCTTGCCTTTTCTATCCTTTGTTTTCAAAGGGGCATGCCTATCCGACACTATCTTCAACCTATCTTTGAAAGCCTCGCACACAGCAAATGTGGACTTCCCTTCAAATAGCTGCTCCCAATTCTCATTTCCCAGCTCCTGTCAAATGTTGATATAATTGGCCTTGGCCCAGTTTCGTACTTTTCCCTCAGGACCACTCTCATCTATGTCTGTGATTGACAGTGTTTCAGACGATTAACGGATATTCTGGATTGTTCCGAACTATAGAACGTTATGAAAAACCATCGACCAAGGCACAAACACAGGGTTCACCTGCAGACGGTTTTCTTAAATCTTCTGGAGGCGTTCTGAGGAGACCAGCACGGCAAGGGTCAGAGACCAGCTGACCAACCAGAGACCAGCTGATCACCCAGAGAGAGAGTGAGGGAGAGAGGAACCAGCTTCACAGACCCAGAGACAGAGAGAGAGAGAGAGAGAGAGACATAGAGAGAGGGAGAGAGAGAGAGTCAGAGAGACAGAGAAGGAGAGAGAGACAGATAGAGACAGAGAGAGACAGTGAGAGAGGCAGAGTGTGAGAGAGAGAGAGAGGGCCAGACAGACAGAGACAGAGCGAGAGAGACAGAAAGACAGAAAGATAGAGAGAGTGAGACAGAGAGAGTGAGAGGCAGAGAGAGAGAGACTGCGTATATCTCCAAGCGACTCAGGTCTTAAAGCACCAGTAGGATTACAGAGAGCATGCCTGTAATTAAAGGGTATTGTAACATGTTTCCTGATAAAGACGGGACTGTGGACATTGGTATTGGCTCATGTTTGTACTGATTTGACCGTTTCAGGGTTGTTGACACCTGGGCACATTCATTCAGATCATTCCCGTTGGAGTTGTCGAACTTGTTTTAAGGAGGAATTGGACAACATCTTCATCTCTGGAATTATCTCATGATCTTCCACTGGGCTGTCTCCAAAGCAATTATATCCCAAAATTGTTTGCAAAACTCCAGCTGAGATTGTTCTCCTGCCTTCTACACTTGCAGCAACACTCCCCGACCTTTATACTCTATTCTGTTTATAATAAATGTCAAAACTCCATTTGCCTTCCTTGTTAGCTGCTGTAGCTGCAATGATCAGAGGGAGGTCAGGGATGTATCTGGACGGACAGTGACAGTAAGGGGGAGGTCAGTGGTGTATCTGATGGACAGTGACAGTAAGGGGGAGGTCAGTGATGTATCTGATGGACAGTGACAGTAAGGGGGAGGTGGGTGATGTATCTGGATGGACAGTGACAGTAAGGTGGAGGCCAGTGATGTATCTGATGGACAGTGACAGTAAGGGGGAGGTCAGGGATGTATCTGGATGGACAGTGACAGTAAGAGGGAGGTCAGTGATGTATCTGATGGACAGTGACAGTAAGGGGGAGGTCAGTGATGTATCTGGATGGACAGTGACAGTAAGACGGAGGTCAGTGATGTATCTGATGGACAGTGACAGTAAGGGGGAGGTCAGTGATGTATCTGATGGACAGTGACAGTAAGGGGGAGGTCAGTGATGTATCTGATGGACAGTGACAGTAAAGGGGGAGGTCAGTGATGTATCTGATGGAGAGTAACAGTAAGGGGGAGGTCAGTGATGTATCTGGATGGACAGTAACAGTAAGGGGGAGGTCAGTGATGTATCTGATGGACAGTGACAGTAAGGGGGAGGTCAGTGATTTATCTGATGGAGAGTAACAGTAAGGGGGAGGTCAGTGATGTCCCATCGTTGGAGGTCCATCTTGTTCACTGAGACCCCTTCCCTCAGGAAAGGCAGTATGTTGTCCTTACATGGACCTTCATATGACTTCAGGTCCCGGAAAATTGGGAATGGGGAATAAATGCTGACCTCGCAGTGATGTAGACATTCAGTGTGTGAGAAGAATCACATTTCATTCAGTGAGTGAAATGTTCTTGTATAAAGAGGGCTGCTCCTACCTTAGAGTACAGAAGGACAGCTCAGAGACATATGTTCACACTTGGAATGAACTGTCTCGATGCAGCATCAGTTGAAATAATTTGTCAAAATTCACACAATACCAGGTTCTAGTCCAACAGGTTGAACGTGTCCACCCCAGTCAAACACCAGCACCTTCACATCATGAAATAGGGTGTGATCTCGGGATAGGGCTCATGGTGTTTGAGTGGACAGCGTTATTGCTGGCAGATTCCAGATTCTGCTTTTGTTATTCCATTATCATGTAACCCCCCTGTGAAATCAGGATTACCCTTGTTATTGTAATGGGTTTGTTCATTTCCAGAAATGTGAAAAACAGCAACAAAGCCGAGCAATGCTGTCACCTCGATCTCCCCAAGGAGCTTCCACACAGTATAAGGCAGCGTCTCTGGGAATGCATCAGCTCACAGTCTCAAACAAGGAACTTGTCAGCTACCTGAAGGGACAGATCACCTCACACAGGAAAATGCATCAACCAATTGATCACGTGCAGAAGGTGTTCTACACCATCCTTGCTGTTACTGGCATCCCAGGTATGGCGCTATGACAATTGAACTTGTCTTAATCTGCTGTTGATCTGCTCTCTGGTTTTACCGTTTGAACAATAACGTCTCCAGCTCACTGACTGGTCAGCCTTCTCCAGACCCCGGGACATTGACAGCAATTCACTGAGCAGCATTCTCGGTACAATCCCACACTGACAGAGACTCCCAACTTCACTGCTGCAGCAGCATTTTCTGTTCTCAGTGTTGTGTCATCTGTTCCAGTTTGTTATGGCTTCAAGGTATGAGGAGAGATCAGGCAGGTTAGTTCTGAAGAAGGGTCACTCGACCCGAACTCTGTGCTCTCTCCCACAGATGCTCTAGACCTGCTGCGCTTCTTCTGATTTCATTACGTAAATGAAGCCAGGTTGGTCGAGAATTTTGAAGGTTAAGGGATGATCTGAGTGAAGTCCAACAAAATATTAAAAGGAAAACATGAACTGTTTCCTATTAGTTGCAGATTTCGAACAAAGGATCATAGTCTGTGAATGGGGCAGAGAGCGTTCAGGAGAGATGTCAGAAAGCTCTTCTGTGCACAGAGGGTGGGAAAGGGTGGGAAAGGTTTGGAACTCTCTTACACACACACACAGTCATGGATGCTGCATCAGTTGGGAATTTTCAATCTCAGATTGATCTTTTTTTTTGGCAAAGCAAAGGATTTGAAGAATTTGTGCCTTGTTCTGATTTGTAAAGTTTCATCGTCAATCGCTTCCGGAAATTCTCTCCTCCTCACACGCTTTGGTCAGGAGATTGAAATGTTGACAGATTGCCCTCCTGGTCCCTCCACATTGAGATGTTGGTGGGTAGATTTACAGTGTAAATATCACAGTAAACCTAAAACTCCCACATTGTCATGAAGGGAGTCCTGCATGCTCTGCTGTACTGCCCTTGTTTAAGATACATGGTGTAGTTGTGTTTGAAATCTCACACAGGTTCTGGTGACCTGTTTTATAATCCTGCCATGGCTCCGATCAGGATTAAGTCCAATGACAGGATCAGGGGATAACTGTTTCTCTGGAGAAGGGGAGAGTTTGGATTATTCACAGTCCAATTGCTAGTCCTATACCTGACTCGGGATTGAGGAATCTAATGGGGTTCTGTACCTTACCATGCAACCAAAGGAAATCATAAACTTCCTTCTGCTCTCCTAGGAGTGGCTGTGAGCTCAATATCTGTCTAAACTCTAGAATCTCATGAGTGACTGGGCTGGAGGACAATCTGGAATGAATGTTAAAGTCTGAAACTCAAACTCACTCACAACCAAACACTCCCAGTCACACAGTGCAAGGGAATTTGTTGGTAAACCCTTGTTGTTGCTCTCTGGAATGAGTAGGGGGTCTTTATGATCAATAATTTGTTGTTTCTTTTCCCATTTGTCTCCCACAGTAAATTTGCTAGCAGTTACAGTCCTTTCCACGCAAAACTGTGGTGTTTCCCCTTGCACTACCCGTTACCTGGTGTTTATGGCAGCTGCCGATCTGATGGTCATTATGACTGAGGTTATACTGTGGAGATTACCCTTCTATTATTACCCGCAGTCTTTCCTGAACATCACTCCTGTGTGCAGTGTTATTGGGGCACTGTCTCGTGCTGCCAGGGACTGCTCTGTCTGGTTCACCGTCACTTTCTCCTTTGACCGATTTGTGACCATTTGTTGTCAGAAGCTGAGAACAAAATATTGCACTGAGAAAGCTGCGACTGTGGTTCTGGCAACAACCTGCACCCTGTTCTGTCTGAAAAACATCCCCTTCGCTTTTGAATATGCGCCTATGAGGATAATCAACAATGTGCCATTCTACTGTATGACGAAGTTAAGCTACTTTACTGAGACTTGGTGGGTGGTATTAGATTGGCTTGATTCAGTGTTAACCCCTTTACTGCCATTCGCTTTAATTCTGTTGCTCAATACTCTGACAGTCAGACACATTTTCGTGACCAGTCGAGTCCGGAAGAGGCTGAAGGCTGAGAGCAAAGGAGAGAATCACAGAGACCCAGAGATGGAGAGCAGAAGGAAGGCTGTGATTTTGCTCTTCACCATCTCTGGGATCTTCATAGTCCTCTGGTTAATTGTTGTTGTAGATTTCTTAAATTATGTCATTCAAGGAATCAATCCTGACTACTTGCCTTTTCGACATAACTTCAGTATAGTTGGTTATATGCTGCGGAACTTAAGCTGTTGCACGAACACATTTATTTATGCAGCAACATTGTCCCGGTTCAGAGCGAAGATCAGTAACGCAGTAAAATACCTGGTTACACGGATTCATTGCATTGTGAATAAATAAAACTCCTCAGTGAAGCCCACAGGAGGATACGACTGTTTCCAAACCATGAAATGATTTTGTTTTATTTACTCGTGGGATGTGGATATCACTGACTGAGTCTGTAGTTATCCCCCATGCCGAATTGCCCCTGAGAAGGTAATGCTGAGCTGCCTGTAACACTGATGGAATGACAATATATTTCTAAATCAGGATGGTGAGTGACTCAGAGGGGAATTTGAAGGGGGTGATGTTCCCATCTATCTGCTGCCCTTGTCCTTCGAGGTGGAAGTGCTCGTGGGTTTGGAAGGTGCTGTCTGAGGATCTTTGGTGAATTTCTGTGGTGCACCATGTAGATGGTAAACACTGCTGCTACTGAGTGTCAGTGATGGAGGGAGGGGATGTCTGGGGATGTGGTGCCAACCAAGCGTCTGCTTCATCCTGGATGGTTTTTTTCTGGTGACAGTTGAAGTGGGAGGAGTGACAGTGAGGGCCAGAGTGCCGATGGGAAGGTCAATTTAAACGGATATAAAGGTTTACCTCGTGTATAGGCGGAGCGCACACTGAGCACGAGCAGACACGGGACTGCTGGGTAAGTAAGGCTTTATATTTGGGCAGTTGCTTTCCCCCAAACACGACTCGGGAGTGTCTCCAAACCGTCTTCCTCCTCTCACCAAAACAAAAGGGGTCTGTGCCCCAATCGGTAAGTTCACTGGTTTCCGTATTTTCCTTTAGTTTCTCAGTCGTCTCGGGAATTTAGAACAGTGGGAATGGAGGTTAGGGCAGTTGAATGTACCTCCTGTAGAATGTGGGAGGTAAGGGTCACCACTCGTGTCCCTGCGATCTGCATCTGTGGGAAGTGCACCCAACTCCAGCTCCTCAAAACCAGCGTTAAAGAACTGCTGCCCCCTAATTAATTGATTCCCAAGGGTGAGGGATGACTGACTACCTTTAATATCAAGGCCACATTTGTTTGAGGTTTGAATGTTGCTACAAG
Source organism: Chiloscyllium plagiosum (assembly GCF_037043375.1). Lineage (NCBI taxonomy): Eukaryota > Metazoa > Chordata > Chondrichthyes > Orectolobiformes > Hemiscylliidae > Chiloscyllium > Chiloscyllium plagiosum. Next base: position 16,656,316 of record NW_028270182.1, read on the forward strand.
TAACTCACCTCCCGACTCCCCAAAGCCTGTCCACCATCTACAGAGCGCAAGTCAAGAATGTGATAGAATGCTCCCCACTTGTCTGGATGACTGCAACTCCAACAACAGCTGGTAAGTTTGGTACCATCCAGGACAAACCAGCTGCTTAGTTGGCACCACATCCACAAGCACCCACTCCCCCCACCAGTGTTTCTCAGCAGCAATAGTGTGGACCAGCTACAAGATGCACTGCAGAAATTCACCAAAGGTCCTCAGACAGCATCTTCCTAACCCACAAACTCTACCATCCAGAAGGACAAGAGCAACAGATAGATGAGAATGGAAATCCCTGCACATTCACCTCAAAGCCACTCACCATCCTGACTTGGAAATATATCACCGTCCCTTCACTGGATCAGAATCCTTGAGCTCCCTCCCTAACAGCATTGTGGGTCTACCTACACCACACGGACTGCAGCGGTTCAACAAGGCAGCTCACCCCCACACTTTATGGAGGGGCAACTGGGAACAGGCAGCGTTCCCAGCCAGGTCTGGACCAGTGATGCTCACGTCCCGCGGTGAATAAGACAAAGTGCATGCAGGTAAATGCAGAAACAGCAGTGAATCTGATCAGCACACCACCGTCTTCACTGGGGATGTTAGGGAGGGGCCAGAAATGCTATTTTAGTCAGAGATCCCCACATCTCATGTACAAAGTAATAATGGTTGAGATTGACAGTGGAATTTAGGATTAGGAACATCATAAAAAAATTGAAATTGAGCATCAGGTCAATAAGAGTGTCAAAGAATAGATAATGATAATAGATTGGCAGCTGATGGAAAACTTTGGTCATTATGCAAATCAGATAATGGTAATAAAACAAAGACTAATTCTGTCCCAAAATTGCAAACGTAGGTCGTACACACCGAGCTGAGGTAATAAATGAGAAATTAAGATTTGTTTTATGGGGGATAAATAAGATGGGACAGCCACAGGGAGAGCTGTGGGAGCAGAGTCCCTGTGTATATTTAAGACTTTGGGAGAGAGATCCTTGTGGGAGCTAATTACTGCAGATGCTGGGATCTGTACTGAAAACAAAAAATGCTGGAAATCACAGCGGGTCGGGTAGCATCCATGGAGAGAGGGCAGGCTAATGCTATAAGTTTATCTCCATCAGAGATAGATCCTTGATCAGTTGGGGAATCGAAGATTAAAGGGAAAAGGCAGGAACATAGCCGTGAGGAATGTTGGATCAGCCACGTTCCCATGAATGGTGGAACAGTCTGGTGGGACCAAATAAATAGTAGGTCCGAAGGGAGTACTGAGGATCAAATGGAGCTTGGATCGCTGAAGCTGTTAGCACAGATAGACAGGATGGTAAAGAAGGCGTACGGGATGCTAGTCTTCATTAGCCAGCGATTAGAATATCAAATCGAGAACACAGAATCTGAAGAGACCCCAGAATGTTGCTATCTTCTAAATGAGGCCTTCCTGAAGAAATGGAGACCATCACACATTCAGGCGGAGGGGAAATGGGCAGCAGGTCATCAAGTTGTATTCCCGGTGGGATTTGGAAAGGAAATGTTGTGGAAATAATTAGCAGGAGGAGGTTATTTGGGAGTAAGGATAACTCTTGTCAAAATACAAAAATGTTTTTATTGGCCAGGACTGTATAAAGAAGTGGTCAAATTTTGGAGTGCATTTCATATGTGTCAGAAAATTGGAAACATTCAGGCAGTGATAAAGCCAGCACCTTTAATATCCATTCCCGCATTTGAGGGACATTTTACAAGGGTGTTAATTGATTGGGTCGTGTCGTAGTAATATTAATAAAATTCACATTTAGAAGCAAGTCAATCAAATTTAGAAAAAAGTAAATCCAATTTATTAAATCAAAACGTTTTTGGGATTCTGCCCCTAACTGCAGGACGAGACGAGGCTGCCTGTCCGCGAACAATAGGTACAACCGTTTTTATAGTCTGGATGGCGCGGACAACAAAAGACCACAAAAGATGTTTTATTGTGTTCTGAGCATGCGTGCAGAGATCACTGTTTCCAGGAACAGCGTACCACGCCATTGTGTTCTGTACACGCACACGCAGAGATCACTGTTTCCAGGAACAGCGTACCACGCCATTGTGTTCTGTACATGCACACGCAGAGATCACTGTTTCCAGGAACAGCGTACCACGCCATTGTGTTCTGTACATGCACACACAGAGATCACTGTTTCCAGGAACAGCGTACCACGCCATTGTGTTCTGTACACGCACACGCAGAGATCACTGTTTCCAGGAACAGCGTACCACACCATTGTGTTCTGTACACGCACACACAGAGATCACTGTTTCCAGGAACAGTGTACAAAGCCCATTGTGTTCTGGACAAGCACACTCAGAGATCACTGTTTCCAGGAACAGTGTACAAAGCCCATTGTGTTCTGTACAAGCACACTCAGAGATCACTGTTTCTGGGAAAAGCATACCACACCTTTGTGTTCTGTACATGCACACACAGAGATCACTGTTTACGGGAACAGTGTACCAATCCATTGTGTTCTGTACACGCACACGCAGAGATCACTGTTTCCGGGAACAGCGTACCACACCATTGTGTTCTGTACACGCACACGCAGAGATCACTGTTTCCGGGAACAGCGTACCACACCATTGTGTTCTGTACACGCACACGCAGAGATCACTGTTTCCGGGAACAGCGTACCACACCATTGTGTTCTGTACATGCACACACATAGATCACTGTTTCCAGGAACAGTGTACCATGCCCACTGTGTTCTGTACATGCACACGCAGAAGTCACTGTTTACGGGAACAGTGTACCACGCCATTGTGTTCTGTACATGCACACACATAGATCACTGTTTCCAGGAACAGTGTACCATGCCCACTGTGTTCTGTACATGCACACGCAGAAGTCACTGTTTACGGGAACAGTGTACCACGCCATTGTGTTCTGTACATGCACACACATAGATCACTGTTTCCGGGAGCAGTGTAACACGCCATTGTGTTCTGTACATGCACACACAGAGATCACTGTTTCCGGGAACAGCGTACCACGCCATTGTGTTCTGTACATGCACACACAGAGATCACTGTTTCCAGGAACAGTGTACCATGCCCACTGTGTTCTGTACATGCACACGCAGAAGTCACTGTTTACGGGAACAGTGTACCACGCCATTGTGTTCTGTACATGCACACACAGAGATCACTGTTTCCGGGAGCAGTGTAACACGCCATTGTGTTCTGTACATGCACACACAGAGATCACTGTTTCCGGGAACAGCGTACCACGCCATTGTGTTCTGTACATGCACACACAGAGATTGCTGTTTCCAGGAACAGCGTACCACACCATTGTTTCTGTACACGCACACACAGAGATCGCTGTTTCCAGGAACAGTGTACCACAACATTGTGTTCTGTACATGCACACACAGAGATCGCTGCTTCCAGGAACAGCGTACTACACCATTGTATTCTATGCACACACACGCAGAGATCGCTGTTTCCAGGAACAGTGTACCACAACATTGTGTTCTGTGCACACACACAGAGATCGCTGTCTCCAGGAACAGTGTACCACAACATTGTGTTCTGTGCACGCACACGCAGCGATTGCTGTTTCCAGGAACAGTGTACCACAACATTGTGTTCTGTACATGCACACACAGATTGCTGTTTCCGGGAACAGCGTACCATGCTCATTGTGTTCTGTACACGCACACACAGAGATCGCTGTTTCCAGGAACAGTGTACCACAACATTGTGTTCTGTACATGCACACACAGAAATCGCTGTTTCCAGGAACAGTGTACCACAACATTGTGTTCTGTACATGCACACACAGAAATCGCTGTTTCCAGGAACAGTGTACCACAACATTGTGTTCTGTACACGCACCCACAGAGATCGCTGTTTCCAGGAACAGTGTACCATAACATTGTGTTCTGTACACGCACACACAGAGATCACTGTTTCCAGGAACAGTATACCACAACATTGTGTTCTGTACACGCACACACAGAGATCGCTGTTTCCAGGAACAGTGTACCATAACATTGTGTTCTGTGCACGCACACACAGAGATCGCTGTTTCCAGGAACAGTATACCACAACATTGTGTTCTGTACATGCACACACAGAGATCACTGTTTCCAGGAACAGTGTACCACAACATTGTGTTCTGTGCACGCACACACAGAGATCGCTGTTTCCAGGAACAGTGTACCATAACATTGTGTTCTGTGCACGCACACACAGAGATCACTGTTTCCAGGAACAGTATACCACAACATTGTGTTCTGTACACGCACACACAGAGATCGCTGTTTCCAGGAACAGTGTACCATAACATTGTGTTCTGTGCACGCACACACAGAGATCGCTGTTTCCAGGAACAGTATACCACAACATTGTGTTCTGTACATGCACACACAGAGATCACTGTTTCCAGGAACAGTGTACCACAACATTGTGTTCTGTGCACGCACACACAGAGATCGCTGTTTCCAGGAACAGTGTACCATAACATTGTGTTCTGTGCACGCACACACAGAGATCGCTGTTTCCAGGAACAGTATACCACAACATTGTGTTCTGTACATGCACACACAGAGATCACTGTTTCCAGGAACAGTGTACCACAACATTGTGTTCTGTACATGCACACGCAGAGATCACTGTTTCCAGGAACAGTGTACCACAACATTGTGTTCTGTACATGCACACACAGAGATCGCTGTTTCCAGGAACAGTGTACCATAACATTGTGTTCTGTACATGCACACGCAGAGATCACTGTTTCCAGGAACAGTGTACCACAACATTGTGTTCTGTACATGCACACGCAGAGATTGCTGTTTCCAGGAACAGTATACCACAACATTGTGTTCTGTGCACGCACACGCAGAGATTGCTGTTTCCAGGAACAGTGTACCACAACATTGTGTTCTGTGCATGCACACACAGAGATCGTTGTTTCCAGGAACAGTATACCACAACATTGTGTTCTGTGCACGCACACGCAGAGATTGCTGTTTCTGGGAACAGCCTACAATGCCATTGTGTTTTGTACATGCACACACAGAGATCGTTGTTTCCAGGAACAGTGTACCACAACATTGTGTTCTGTGCACGCACACGCAGAGATTGCTGTTTCTGGGAACAGCTTACAATGCCATTGTGTTTTGTACACGCACACGCAGAGATCGTTGTTTCCATGGACAGCGTACCATGCCATTATGTTCTGCACATATACATGCAGTGATTGCTGTTTCTGGGACCAGTATACCATGCCCATTGTGTTCTGCACACGCACACGCCGAGATCGTTGTATCTGGGAACACTGTACCACACCATCGTGTTCTGTACAAGCACACGCAGAGATCACTGTTTCCGGGAACAGGGTACCATGCCCATTGTGTTCTGTACATGTACACAGAGAGATTGCTGTTTCCGGATACAGTGTAACACACCATTGTGTTCTGTCCATGCACCACATATCAATTGCACCCTTCCCTTGAAGCCACCTTTTCCAAGCCACGCATCCTAAGTCGTGCCTCACCGCATCATAATTTCCCTGGCCCCAGCTATAACTCTTGCCCTGCAGTGCACACTTATCCCTCTCCATCACTAGAGTAAAAGTCACCGAATTGTGGTCACTGTCCCCAAAGTGCTCACCTCCCTCCAATTCTAACACCTGGCCTGGTTCGTTACCCAGAACCAAATCCAGTATGGCCTCACCTCTTGTTGGCCTGTCTACATATTGTGTCAGGAAACCCTCCTGTACACATTGGACAAACACCGACCCATCTAACCAACTCGAGCTATAGCTTTCCCGGTCAATATCTGGAAAGTTAAAGTCCCCCATAACAACCACCCTATTACTTTCACTCTTCTCCTGAATCATCCTCGCAATCCTTTCTTCTATGTCTCTAGGACTATGAGGAGGCCTGTAGAAAACTCCTAACAGGGTGAGCTCACCTTTCCTATTCCTAACCTCAGCCCAAACTACCTCAGATGGCGAGTCTTCATCCATCGTCCTTTCCACCGCTGTAATACTATCTTTGACAAGCAATGCCACACCTCCCCCTCTTTTACCCCCACCTCTGACCCTACTAAAACATTTAAACCCTGGAACCTGCAACAGCCAATCCTGTCTCTGTTCTACCCATGTCTCCATAATAGCCACAACATCGAAATCCCAGGTACCAGCCCACGCTGCAAGTTCACCTACCTTATTTCGTATACTTCTTGCATTGAAGTATACACACTTCAAGCCACTTTCCTTTTAAAAGGAACCCTCCTTTGAGATTGATGCCATGTTCCTAACCTCACTACACTCCAGGTCCTGCACCCTAAAGCTATAGTCTAGGTTCCCATTCCCCTGCAGAGTTAGTTTAAACCCCCACCAAGAGCACTAGCAACCTCACCCCAAGGATACTGGTGCCCCTCAGGTTCAGGTGTGGACCATCCTGTTTATAGAGGTCCCACCTTCCCCAGAAAGAACCCCAGTTATCCAGATACCGGAATCCCTCCCTCCTGCACCATCCCTGTAGCCACGCATTTAACAGTTCTCTCTCCCTATTCCTCGACTCTCTGTCACGTGGCAAGGGTAACAAACCAGGGACAACAACTCTGTTTGTTCTAACTCTGAGCTTCCAACCTAGCTCCCTGAAAGCTTACATGCACACGCACAGATCGATGTTTACAGAAACAGTGTACCACACCATTGTGTTCTGCAAGTATTTCTTCTTTACATACTTCCTGTTTTAAGTCTCCCCTTGTGGTCCAAGGCGTGCGGGAGTATGATGAACCGACCACCACCACTGAGTAATCATCAGCGTGGCCAGAAATGGGTAACTCCCAGGCGACCAAACATGCAGGCTACCACCCGGCATAATTATCGCTGTCCAAACTTTCCAACATGAGGTAAGGCCAACCATAACAATGCAACAAGCGATGACCATAACAAAGAACATGATGATGGCATGCAAAAGGAATGAACCCCAGGATCCACCTCATTGCCATCCTAGCACCCTCCCCGGCGGTGGTGTGATTATAATCATGAAACTGTTTCCCTTCCTGCTGGATATTATCAGCCTCCAGGCGGGTGTGATCCAATTGGTCAGTTATATTGTCCGATGTGTTCGGAATGTATTTGCCACACACGAGGCCAATAACAGCACAGGGGCCACCTTGTGCCACTCGCAAATAGGCAAGGGCTAAACAGTTCGACAACACAACAGTACGGGTGGCAATGACCTCAGCCGACACCTCGGAGATGGCCGTGCTTACCGCTGCAAAGCCATCGGCAGTCTCATTAGCCGGCATTTCCAGGGTGGAGGCCATATTGATCAGTTGAGGAGAAAGTGAGGTCTGCAGATGCTGGAGATCAGAGCTGGAAATGTGTTGCTGGAAAAGCGCAGCAGGTCAGGCAGCATCCAGGGAACAGGAGAATCGACGTTTCGGGCATAAGCCCTTCTTCAGGAATGAAGAAGGGCTTATGCCCGAAACGTCGATTCTCCTGTTCCCTGGATGCTGCCTGACCTGCTGCGCTTTTCCAGCAACACATTTCCATATTGATCAGTTCCCTAGCAGCCTTAGCACTCCCATAGGCGGGGAAGGTGAACATACGGAATCGCTCAGTCCCAGTGATGGACCGTTTGGATTGAGGTGGATGCAGTTTGGGATGAACGCGGAGGGAACTGTAATGGAGAACAAAAGGTAGCACAGAGACAAGGGAGCAAGATCCAGACCAATATGGAGAGAGACAAGGGTAGGCCTTGACAGCACGGTCAGAGTAATTCTCATTGTAAGGCCTCAGGGAATCAGTCGGAATTGAAGTCCAAATGGTTTTGTACGTTTTCTCTGTCGTCATGTTGACAACCTCAAGGTTCAAATATTCCAGAAAGAAACGATTGGCGGGCGGACGTGGTAAGGAGCAGGGAACGGGAACATTTGCTGGTTCCGGCATTCCACCCTGATGTGCGATTACATTTAAAACAAATCGCCCCCGTGGGCCTTCCTTCACCCGCGGTGTTTGTGAGGGTCAGAGCCAGAGGGGTGGATGTTAAAGGATGTAGTGAGGCTGGAACCAACCTTGATAGTTTTGCATGTTATAACCCGTGGTCTCCCAGGTGACCTCATCATTGGCAGCAGAAATGGTCTGGTCAGGGCCTCGCATGAATGACCCGAGAGATTCTCTGTCAGACCTAACCCCCGCCCATCCCCCAAATGGATAAATGTGAGGGTCTGTTCTGGTCCAATCACCATTCCACCGTTTTGGATTTATTAAACGGAATGGGACTCAGGGGAATCCCCCCAATAGAGTGTGCAGGGAATTGAGTACACGCCCAGCATTTCGAGATGTTATTTTGCTGTGTGTGCTGATAGAACATGGTTAGGTCTGTATTAACATGGAACCCCGCGCCTACTCCGGTGAACAGGACCGAGGGTTGCACGTCCCATTTGGTGCTGCCCCCCAGTGGCTACCAGGCAAAGGGCGAAGGCAACAATAAACAGGACCATCCCAGAGCTTCCCGAGCGGAGCTATACAATGGGCCAAAGGCTGTACCGCCCGCACACAACAGCCCACGCTCTCGGACCATTCACAACAACTGCGCACACACACATCGTCAGCAGGTCTCGACAGGAGTCAGTCTGAAAAGAAAGCAGAGGGTGAGGATGATCAACCAGTGTCTGGATATTTCTTCAGTTGTGACCAGTGTTTCCAGACTCCCCCTTCCCTCGCATGTCAATACAGGTGGGTGTGTCACCCCTAATGATAACCTCAGAGGGACCATTCTACTGAGGGGCGAAGCCTGGTTTAACGGGGAGAGTCTTAACCATCACCTTCCTACCCACCGATGGGACCTCCGCACAATCCTCTAATTGCCTCTGTTCATCCTGCCTCCCCTCCTGTTTGTCCCGAACTGTTTTCCACATCTCCTTCAGCTGGGTGCTCAGTTCGAGCACATAGCGATGTATTCTATCACAGCGAGGCCCAGCATCGGAACCCTCCCATGATGATGGAATCGGGCAGTTACATTGCCCAACCTGTCATCGACTCGTAAGGGGTCAAACCATTCGACCGGCTTGTGGTGGACTGGAGTCACGAGTCTAGCAGGCAGGACCTCAGGCCAGCGTTTGTCAGAGTCCTGCATGTCCTTAGCAAGGGAGGGTTTAAGAGTCCTGTTCATTCGCCCCACCATGCCTGAACTTTGTGGATGGGAGGGTGTGTGAAATTTCGGTTTAATGCCCATCAGCTGACATGTGGTTTTTACAACACTTCCAGTGAAATGGGTCCCCGGTGGAAGCCCATCTGGGACGGCATCCCCCTGTTCCCCCGAACTTGGGAATCCCCTCCTCAGCTACAACCCTTGCCACAGCGTTAGCTGATCAGTTCTGGGTAGGGTAGGCCCGACCCACCTGGTAAATTGGTCAATAATCACAAGCCAATCCGTCTCCCTTTGGGCGTGGCTGGGGCCCCATTCTAATTTCAATGGGCCAGCCTGGGTTGTACTGGGCACAGGTCACACAGCGGTGACAAAATCGAACAATATCTCTGCCCATACCCTTCTCCAACCATTCCTTCCCAATGTTGGTTATCATAGCATCCCGCCCCCACCTGGGAAACGCCATGGTGCAATTACACCCTGAGGAGGACCCTTTTATCCCCACTTTCACCTCACCCCAGCCTCTCTGACTCTCTCTGTGTCTGACCCCCTTGTGTTTAAAGTGATACAATGCCACCCTCTGCTGGCCTCCCTGCGCCACTGCACAAGCGGCAGGTTGTTGTTTCTGTCGGGACAATTTGCTCCTGTCCCTGTCCATTCCATTGTCTGTAAACTGCAGGCCCTGTTCCCTGTCCAAATCGATCCAAACAATAACAAGCCCCCCGGCCCTGACTTTACACCCCCCTAACTTTACCGACCCCCGACTTTCCCCCTTCTCCCCCCCCAATCTTACCTGTGCTGATTGGGGCACCCATGGGGGCAGAGGTTCAATATGAGGGTGTGGGAACACAATTGCCCTCATTGTGTAACCCCCGCCCCTTGTTTAGATGCCCCTACCCCAAGTTGTACATCCACCCCAATTACGTGACCCCCTGTCCCCAGTTTTCACCCCTGCATTCCCCCCCCCAGATTGTTCAGTGCTCTTTTTGCGCCGACCCTCCCCATCCATTACCCCCCCACATAAAAGCCCCTCTTTAACTCCCTCTGTGTCCTAGATACCCACCCCCTCGCTCAGCACCACTCCCTGGACTTTGGGGTCAATGTGTTCGTGTAGATGCACCAGCCTGTGGTTGCTCCGCGGACCCGCAACGCACAGCAGGATCCCAGTCACAGATTCCCTGACACCTCACGCCCCAGGAAGAAGACATTCGGCCCATTGTGGCTAGCCTAACCTTCCCCCTTGTGAAATGGTGCTGCGGGCTCCTCAGGATCTGCCCCCGAATGGCCCTCATTAAATCCCCCCTTTCCTGTGGAGACCTCTCTTCCCTGATACCCCATCATTCTGCAGGACCTCATCTGCAGGACTCTACTTCAGTCCCCTGTATAATTGAAGGGTAACCTCCCTACTTTTGTATTCAGTTCTCTAAACAATAATATCCTCTGAGTTTCCCTGATTACTTGTTGTACCTGCAATCTTAACCTTCTATAATTCATGCACTCATACACCCAGATCCCTCTGCACCTCAGAGCTCTACTCTGACGTAATACGGTGGCTCATTGGTTCGCACTGTTGCTTCGCAGTGCCGTGAACCTGGGATTAATTCCACCCCTCTGCGTACCGTCTGTGTGCAGTTTGCATATTCTCCCCGTGTCTGTGTGTATTTCCTCTGGGCGCTCCGGTTTCCTCCCACAGTCCAAAGATGTGCAGATTCGGGTGGATTGGCCATGCTAAATTGCCCCATAGTGTCTAGATGGATTAGCCATGGGAAAGGCAGGGATATAGAGTTCGAGTAGGGGGGTGGGTATAGATGGAATTCTCTTCAGAGGGTCGGTGTGGACTCAGGCTGAATGGCCTGATTCCACACTGTAGGGATTCCACACAACGTAAGCGTTGTATTTATTACATTCCAATCTAAAGGAACTGGGTCCGAATCAATGGAATGTCGGTAAGTGAGAGCCAATGTGCCAACTACCTCACTTCTATTGGACCCAAAGGATGTGTCCATCTGGATCCTGGGGATTTTCAGTCCACAATTCCAAATATTCCCTCCACAGATGCTGCCAGACCTGCTGAGTTCTTCCACCAATTGCTGCTTTTGCTGAAGGCAAAATGATTGTCCAATTCCCTTCCCACCTCCTTCTTTCCCCAGCCTCACTTTTTGATGGACCATCGTTCACTTTCTTAACTCTTTCCTTTTTAACCATCTATAGATGCACTTGCGAAAACTTCTGATACTTCTAGAAATGTATCCCTTCCTATTAATCTCTCAATATTTCTTTGCTGGTTTTCTTTGTATCCTTTCCAATCTCCCAAAGTGCCAGCAAACTCTGGACAATTCCATGCTTTCCTCTTTAAGATAGAAACATTTTGAATTTTTCTTTTCTGCTTCATAAAACCAGAAAATGCAGCTCAACCCAGCCCCCGCCCCCCTGCCCCAACACACAAACTGGAGAATGGGACACCTTTCTCAATAGTACAGGAGTACATTCCAGAGAATACAGGCAGGTCAGTTTAACACCAGGGCTGTGTACACTTGGAATAACCCTCCCCATTTGGGGAGGGTGGGTCTGTTTAAGGAGAGTCAGTGTGGGTTTCAAATTAAACAAATATGACTGTGCCTGATGAAAGAAAATAAATGATTGATGCAGGTACGGCTGTGCCAAGTGTTTCACAAATTATTACCTGAGAGGCTGGTGACAAACTGAAGCTATTGTAATACATTGCAGAAGGCCACCATGGAGAAAGACTGCATTCGGACAGAAACGTGCTGTGATCATAAATCACTGTAACTGGCAGCCAGCAGAGTGGAAGCCATGTTGCTTTTATTGCAAGGCTCAGCATTTTATTCTTGTTTTATATATATTTATATATGAATGCATTTGACATTCAATACCGAGATAAAATGTCACCATTTTCTTTGCAACAATTTTGGATTTGGCAGAGAGTGTGAGGATGATACCAGTGAACAGCATTGGGCCCAGGCAGGCCATTATTAATATTAGCAGGAAATAGCAGAAAGTGGAGGATGGAATTGAACAGATTTAACGATCGAGTGATGGAGTCTGGTGTAATAGGCCAAAGAGAGGTAACAGCGATTGAACTACAGAGTAGAGACTGCTGTCACTGGAAATTTGAAACATAGCCTCAGTAGGTCTGGCAGCATCTGTGATGAGAGAACCAGAACCCAACTCTCCCACACCAGTCTTTGAGCCATCAATGTCTCTCCCTAATCTGATTGGCTCTGTGCCAATTAACACTTGGCATCGATATAAATCCAGATGTTTGAGGTTTCAGCTTCTTCATTCGACTCCGAGCTCCTGACAGTGACCAGGTTGAACCTTGTTTCTTGCCTGGTATATGTTGCTTGTACCTGCATGCATCCTGCCCATCCCATTGCTGACTTGTCTTTAGCCCTGACCATGGGCCCTGAACCCCAGCACGGGAAGGGGACACAGCCTCTTTCGGTTCCTCTGATGTCACAGTTGTTACTCTTGCCAAAGAGTGAGGTTCCTGTTCTGCGGCTGTCTGTGTCCCTGTCCATACCTCACTCATAATCACACTCTCCTGTCTCTGAGCACTGACCAAAATCAGACAATCTAACCCTCCAAGTCGTGACGTCCTCCTGGTGCAAATTATCCAACGGCTCTTCCCCCCGAGCCAGGGCAGTGTCTATATGCCAACCTCCAGCTCATGTGCTCATATTCTTCTGAACTAAACTGAACATGCACAGACACTCCGACACACACACGCACACACAAACACACACACACTCCTCTGTACACACACACAGTTGTACACAAACACACGTGCACTCACACACAAATACTCCTACACACACACACTCCTACACACACCCATGGACTCATGTACTCCGACACACACACACTCCTACACACAAATACACACAGGCACGCTCTCCTACACGCATACACTCACATATGCACTCTCTCACAGACTTGTATCCCTTTACACTCACCGACACACACTCTCTCTCACACACTCACATCCCCCTCCCCCCCGCCCCCAAACACATAGAAGTTTGTGGAGTGATTTTGTAATGGCAGGGTTACATTGTACTTTGCTCAAAACCTGCATGAATCCATGTAAGATTCTGTTAATTCATTTTTTCAAGATTAGAATCAGTCTAAACATGGCACAGACATCAGCACACATGGGTGCTAACACTTACAATACATTATCTGGGCTGACACCAATTGTTAATGTTCACCTGAGAATGTAACTTTTTAAAAAAAGTTTTGCGATTTACATATGAAAGAAGTGAAACTGACATGGTCATTCTAACAGATGAGAGACTTAACAAACAGTCAAGGCATTTTTCAATGTATAATTTCAGTTACATCGCATTGGAAACTTTTGCTATGAATTCTGTGTCCTACAAGTCTGTACTCCACAACCATCTGATGAAGGAGCAGCGCTCTGAAAGCTAGTGCTTCCAAATAAACCTGTTGGACTATAACCCATGTTGTGTGATTTTTAATTGTGTACACGTCAGTTCAACACCAGCATCTCCAAACCATCCTTTCCTATCCATGTATTTGTGCAAATGCCTTTCAGATGTTGTTAACACACCTGCCTCTCAACACTTCTTTTTAAAATTAGATTCCCTTCAGCGTACAAATAGGCCCTTTGGCCCGACAAGTCCATACCAACCCCCCGAAGAGTAACCCACCCAGACCCATCTCCCTCTGACTAACGCACCTATCACGATGGGCAACTTAGCATGGCCAAGTCACCTGACTTGCACATCTTTGGACTGTGAGAGGAAGCCCATGCAGACACAGGGAGAATGTGCAAACTCCACACAGACAGTCGCTCAAGTAGGGAATCGAGCCCAGTCCCTGGTGCTCTCAGGCTGCAGTGCTAACCACAGAGCCACTGTGCAGCCCCACTCTGCTGACAGCTCATTCTATATGCGTACCACGCTCTGTTTAAAAAAAGTTATCCCTCAGGTTCCCTTTTATTCTTTCCCCACTAACCTTTTACTGATGCCCTCTAGTCCTCAATTGCCCAACTCGATGTAAACGAGACTGTGTGCATTGACCCAATCCATGCTGATCATGATCTTATACATCTGTACAAGTTCACCCCCACCACACCAGTCTGCAATGCTTTAAAGAAGAAAGTTTCAGCCTGTCCAAACTCTCCTGAAAACTCAGACTGTTGAGTCCAGGTAACATCCTTGTAAATTTCTTCTGCGCTCTTTCGAATTTAATAACATCCTTCCTATAGCAAGGTGAGCAAAACTGTACACAATACACCAAGTGTGGCCTCACCAACGTCCTGTATAACTGCAGCATAACTTCCGAAACTCTATACTCAGTGCCCTGACTGATGAAGGCCAGTGTGCCAAAAGCCTTCTTCCCAGCCCTGTCTAACTAGGACTCCACTGAGGGAGAACTGTGCACCTCAACTCCAAGGTCCCTCTCGCCCACTACACTCCTTAAGGCCCTACCATCCACTATGAAACTCCTCCCATGATTTGATTTTCCAAAAGGCAAGATCTCATCGTAATCAATATTAAACTCCATTTGCCATTTCTCAGCCCACCTTCCCAGCTGATCAAGGTCCTGCTGCAATTTCTGATACCCTTCCTCACTGTCCATGAATCTGCCTATTTTAGTGTCATCAGTAAACTTACTAATCATGCCCTTGTACGTTCTCATCCAAAACATTGATATCGATAACAAACAGCAATGGGCCCAGCTCTGACCCCTGAGGCATTCCAGTCTGACAAGCATCCTTCCACTATTACCCTCTGCTTCCTGCCACCAAGCCAATTGTGTATCCAGCTCCCCCCGGATTCCATACGATCTAATCTTCCAGAGCACCCTCCCTTGTGAAACCTTATCAAAGGCCTTCCTGAAATCCATATGGATTACGTCTTCTGTCCTGCCCTTGTCAACTTTCCTGGTCACTTCATCAAGGAACACCAATAAATCTGTCAGGCACGGTCTCCCATTCACAACGCCGTGCTCACTACTCCAAATCAAACCCTGATTTTCCAAATGCATGTATTTCTTATCTCTCAGAGTCTTCTCAAGTAACTTACCCACCCCAGATGTTAGATTTCCTGGTCGATAGTTTACACGTTTATTTTTGTAGCCGATCTTGAATAATGGCACAATATTCGCTCCCCTCCAGTTTTCAAGGACCTCGCCCGTGGTTAACGATGATGCAAAAAATATCAGCCAGGGCCCCTGCAATTTCTTCTCTCGCCTCTCGCAGTGTTTATAGATATATTTGTCAGGACCAGGAGAATTATCCCCCTTCTCCAGTAAATTCCTATATCCTCCATGTACCTCCAGGGGTTCTCGAGATCCCAGCTGCCTGTATCTAAGCCATGCTGATATCTTTCCAGGTGAAAGCCTCAATATCTCTTGTCATCCAGGATTCCCTAGTCCTCCCACCCAATCCTTTCACCCACACAGGAACATACACACCTTGTACTCCAGCAATCTCCCTTTTAAAGGCCTCCCACTTGCCGGAGTTCCCTGAACCTGCAAACAAACTGCTCCAGTCAACCTGTGTAAGTTCCTGTCTAATTCCATCAGACTTCACCTTCACCCAATTCAGAACTTGAACCTGTGGATCAGTTTGGTCCCTCTGCATAACTATCGTGAAATGAATGGAACCATGGTCACTGGTCACAAAGTGTTTCCCCACTGCTCTATGTTCTGTTTCCCCTCTGTGACCTGTCCTGCCCCATTTCCCAAAAGGAAAGGAAGGTTTGTCCCTTCCTGAGTAGAGCCCTCGATATACTGCTTGGGGAAACCTTCCTGAATGTACTTAACAAATTCCACCCCATCTCAGCCCTTAACGCTATGGCATTCCCAGTCTATGATGGAAAATAAAATCTATGTCAACCCTATTGCTCCTGCAAGTCTCCCCAGTCTCCCTGCATATTTGTTCCTCTAATTCCTGTTGACTGTTTGGGGTCCTGTAGTGCAACCCCAATAACATCACCATCCCCTTCCTATTTCCTAGCTCCACCCACAAAGCCTCACTGGATGACCCTTCAGTTATTTCATCTCTGATTACTGCTGTGATCAAAAATGTATGTTCCTCCCCTCCATCCACCCCCTCTGTCCCACCTAAAGCACCAGTACCCTGGTACGTTAAGCTGCCAGTCCTGTCCCTCCCTTAGCCATGTTTCTGTAACGGGTACAATCTCCCAATCCCATGTACTTATCCACTCCCTGAGTTCATCAGCCTTCCCGGTCAGCCCTCTTGCATGGAAACAGATGCAATTTAATCCACTAGGTATTCCTCGCTCCCTGTCACGTTCCAGTCTGACCTGTCTCTTCAAATTCCTCTTTCTGATTACTGTACCTCCTTGAGCCTCACACTTGCCTCCCTGCTGTTGGGGATCCCACCCCCTGCCAATCTCGTTTATACTCTCCCTTGGATAATGAGCAAACCTGGCTGCCAAGATATTGGTCATGTAGGACTTTGGCTCAATCTGCCAACTCACTTTCTTCTATGTGTGAGCCCAATCCTGCGTGTTCTTCAAATGAAGCAATAGGTGAAGATATTCAGTCTCACACTCTTAATTTATTTTAAACAGTAAGTGGACAATGTATACAGAGCTCTGGGTCTAGACCTTTCTGTCCCTGTCAAACTACGAAGTGTGTCAGTTCAAAAAAGTAAGACCTATTCCTGTCCCTGACCCAGTCTTTTATACAATAAAAAACGTCATGCAATCACTGAGGTAGGATTATCTTCTGATTGGCTGTTTGTCTGACTCCATTCTCTACCTCTTCGCATTCCCGGATGTCCGACCCCACATGACATTCTGTTGCCTGTGAAACGGAGCATCACGTGACCTCCTCGCCCGCGAAACGGAGCATCACGTGACCTCCTCGCACGCCTCCAGGGCGCGAAACGGAGCATCACGTGACCTTCTGCGCACGTTACACAGCATCACCACAGGCTTCCGAATGCCGAGTATATTTACTCTCGCAGCCAGCCTTCTATTTTACAAGTAAGCCATATATTTACAGGAGCTAAATATCCAAGGATGTATATCCTACCGAAAAGACAGGCAGGTGGGCAGAGGGGCTAGGAATGCCTTGTTAGTAAAAGATTGAAATTAAACCAATAGTAATAAAGGAAGTAGGGTCCGATGGCATAGAATCTGTGTGGGTAGAGTTGTGGAATCACAAGTGTATGAAAACCGTAACTGGAATTATCTCCAGGCCTCCAAACTGGAGTCAAGAGCTGGGGCACTAGTTACACCAGGAGATACAGAAGGTGTGTAATAAAGGCCAGTTTACAGTGATCACAGGGGATTTCAATATGCAGGTGGACTGGGAAAATCAGATTGGTCCGGGATTGCAAGGAATGTGATTTGTGAAATGTCTCCAAGCTGGCATTTTGGAGCAGCTTGTGGTGGAGCCCACAAGGGAACAGGCAATACTGGATTTAGTGTTGTACAATGAGGCAAATTTGATAAGGGAGCTTAAGGTGAAGGAAACCTTAGGAGGCAGCGACCATAATATGATTGAATTTACACTGCAATGTGAGAGGGAGTAGATAGAATCAGAGGTAACGGTATTACAGCTGAATGAAGGCAACTACAGAGGCATGAGGGAGGAGCTGGGGAGAATTGACTGGGAGAGGAGCCGAGCGGCAAAGACAGTGGAACAGTAATGGCAGGGGATTCTGGGAGTAATTCAGGAGACACAGAGGAGATTAATGCCGAGAGAAATGAAGCGTGGGACAGGGAGGATGAGGCAGCGATGGCTGACTGGGGAAGGCAGGGTTAGTATAAAAGCAAAAGAGAAAGCCCATAATGTGGGGAAGGGCAGTGGGAAACCAGAGGATTGGGAAGCTTACAATGGGCGGCAAAGCAAGATGTAAGGAGAGAGAAGATTAAATATGAGGGTGAGCGAGCCAGTAATATTAGGAAAGATTGCAGGGGTTTCCTTCAATATACAAAGGGCAACAGAGAGGAGAAAATGCCCATTGTGCTGCTGGAAAATGATGCAGGAGAAGTTGTACACAGAACAAAGAAACTCTACAGCGCAGGAACAGGCCCTTCAGCCCTCTAAGCCTGTGCCGATCCAAATCCATGGGGAACAAAGAAATAGCTGAGGAACTGAAAAAGTACGTTGTATCAGTTTTGCGATGGAAGACATGAGTAAAATCCCAAAAGTTCAGGTGGGGAGGGGATGGTTGGCAGAGATGAGTGGGGTGACATTCACTAATGAGAAGTTGCTAGAAAATCTGGAAGTTCTGATGATGGATAAATCCCCTGGATGTGACAGGCTCCACCCTGAAGGAGAGTGCTGAAGAGAAAGTGAAGGCTTTCACGGTGATCTATCAGGTATCACCGGAGTCAGGAACTGTCGCAGGGCTTTGGAAAATCACTGTCATGTAACCCCCAGTTTAAGAATAAAGCAAGGTAAAAGAGAGGATACTCTAGGCCAATTAGCCTGACCTCAGTTGATGGTTAGATTTTAGAGTCCATTAGGAAGGATGAGCTTTCTGAATACTTGGAAGTGCATGACAAAATAGGGCAAAGTCAGCATGGTTACATCAGGGGAAGGTCATGTCTGACAAATCTGCTCGAATTCTTTGTGGAAATAATGAGCTGATTAGACCAATGAGAGCCAATGGAAGTTATCTATCTGGACTTCCAGAAGGCCTTTGACCAGGTGCTGCACAGCAGACTGCTGAGAAAGATAAGGGGCATGGTGTTAGAATCCAGGTACTAGCATGGATAGAATCTTGGCTGTCTGGCAGGAAGAATATAGTGGGGATAAAAGGGGCCATCTCAGGATTGAAGCTGGTGGCAAGTGATGTTCCACAAGGGTCAGTGTTGGGGCCACAACGTTTCACTTTAAACATTAATGATCTGGATGGAGGAACTGTCAGCATTCTGGCTAGATTTGCAGACAATGTAAAGATAGGTAGAGGGACAGGTAGCATTGAGGAGGTGGGGAGGCTGCAGGAAGATTTGGACAGGTTAGGAGAGTGGGTAAAGAAGTGGAAGATGGGAGTACAATGTGGATAAGTGCAAGGTCATGCACTTTGGTCAGAAGAACAGAGACATGGACTATTTACTAAATGGGGAGGAAATTGAGAAATCAGAAGTGCAGAGGGACTTGGGAGTCCTAGTCCAGTTTTCTGTTCAGGTAAAGGTTCAGATTGAGTCAGTAGTTGGGAAAGCAAACACAATGTTGTCACTCCTGTCGAGAGGGCTCGGATATAAAAAAGGGGATGGACTTCTGAGGCTCTGGAAAGCTCTTGTCAGACCATATTTCGGGTATTGTGTGCAATTTTGGGTCCCGTACTTCAGGAAGGATGTACTGGCTCTGGAACGGGTCCAGAGGAGGTGCATGAGAATGATCCCAGGAATGACAGTCTGAACAAATGAGGAATGTTTGAGGACTCTGCGACTATATTTGATGGAGTTTAGAAGGACAAGGGAGGAATCTGATTGAAGCTTTCAGAATACTGAACGGCCTGGACAGAGTGGGCATTGGGAAGATGTTTCCATTGGTAGGAGAGGTGAGGACCCAAGGGCACAGCCTTAGGTAAAGGAAAGACCTTTTCGAACAGAGATACAGAGAAACCTCTTCAGCCAGAGAGTGGGGAATCTCTGGAATTCAAAGCTGTGGAGGCCAGGTCATTGAGGCTATTTAAAACTGAGACAGATAAGTTCTTGGTTGCCAAGGGGATAAAGGGTTACAGTAAGAAAGCGAGAGAATGGGGATGTAAAACCAATGGCAGAGCAGACTTGATGGGCTGAATGGCCTAATGTCTGCTCCTCTATCTTATGGCTTTATGGTGTATAGGGGAACTGGTGGATATGGTGTATCTGAATTTCCACAAGGCATTTGACAAGGTACCACACAAGAGCTGCTCAAAAGGATAAAGGTGCGCGGTGTTCTGGTTCCTGTATTCGCATGGATCGAAGATTGGTGCACTCACAGAAAGCAAAGAGTGCGTATAAGTGGGTGTTTTTCTGGTTGGTGATCAGGGGCTAGTGCTCGGCCTCAGGGATCAGTGTTGGGACCGGAATGCGTACAATTCACATCGATGTTTCAGAGTTGGGGACCAAGTGTAGTGTGTTAAAGTTCACAGGTGACACCACGATCACTGGGACAGCAAAGTGTGCAGAGGACACTGAACATCTGCAACGGGATAGAGACAGGTTCAGTGAGTGGGTAAGGGTCTGGCAGATGCAGTACGGTGTGGGTAAATGTGAGGTGATCCATTTTGATGGAAATAATGGCAAAATAGATGGTTATTTAAATGGTGAACAATTGCAACATGCTGCTGTGCAGAGGGACCTGGGTCTCCTTGTGCATGAATCACAATTGTTGGATTGCAGGTCCAGCAGGTGACGAGGAAGGCAATTGGAATATTGTCCTCCATTGCTAGAGGGATGGAATTTAAAACCAGGGAGGTTATGCTGCAGCTGGATAGGAAGCTGGGGAGGCCACACCTGGAGTACTGTGTACGGATTTGGTCTCCTTACCTGAGGAAGGATGTACTGGCCCTGGATGGGGTGCAGAGGAGGTTCACGAGGATGATTATGGAGTAGAGGGGGTTTGTTTATGAGGAGAGACTGTACAGCCTGGACTATACTCAATGGAACTTAGAAGAATGGGGGCATGTTATAGAAACATATAAAATGATGATGGGAATAGATCGGATAGAAGCAGGGAGATAGTTTCCATGGCGGTTGAAACTAGAACAAGGGGTGTGGCCTCAAAATGAGGGGGAGCAGATTTCGGACTGAGTTGAGGAGAAACTTCTTCACCCAGAGTGTTGGGAATGTGTGGGATTCCCTGCCCAGGGATGTGGTTGAGGCTTCCTCGTTGAGTGTTTTATAGACAAAGACAGATTTGTGAAGACTAAAGGAATTAAGGGATATGGTGAGAGGGCGGGTAAGTGGAGCTGAGGCCATGAAAAGATCAGTCATGACCTTATTGAATGGTGGAGCTGGCTCGAAGGGCCGGACGGCCTACTCCTGCTCCTAGTTTTTATCTTCTTCTGTTCTCTGAATCACGTCACCACATTCATTTCAGTCTGGCAGTGTTTGAAATATACTTCACCCGATACAGACAGCAAAGTAGATGATATGATGGGATGTAGCAAACTCTGTTACATTCAGCACCATCAGGTGGCAACGTAATAATATCCTGTCAGAAACCTGTCCTCATCAGGGACAAAACCTGCCTGGGTCAGGAAGTAGGGACTGGGCAGGGAACGGGGCTTTTAATCTGCCGCTGAGTTATTTTGGAAACCTGTGCTGCACATGGAGATTTCTCCACATTAGTTTTCATCTGCCAATGACTTGCCTACTCGGTGAAGCTGCCCATATCGGGACACAGCCACTTTGGTCACCCCCACAGCTTTTTCTCCCACCCAACATGGGTCTTGTCAGTGATCCTGAAGACATTACACAGAAACATAAAAGATAGGCCATTTGGTCCCTCAAGCATGCTATCTCATTCGATATAATCAAGCTGATCATCGAGATCAATTCCCGAATTCCAGGGAGGTTTAACGTTCCGCGACTCCCTTGTCAGGTCCACACCCCCCCACCAACCCAACCTCCACTGCCAGGACCTTCCCCTGCAACCGCAAAAACGCAACACTTGTGCCCACACCTCCCCCCTCACTTCCCTCCAAGGCTCCAACAGATCCTTCCATATCCGTCACAAATTCACCTGCACCTCTACACACATCATTTACTGCATCCGCTGCACTCAGTGTAGCCTCCTCTACATTGGGGAGACAGGCCGCCTACTTGCGGAATGTTTCAGAGAACACCTCTGGGACACCCACACCAACCAACCCAACCGTCCCGTGGCTGAACACTTTAACTCCCCGTCCCACTCTGCCAAGGATATGCAGGTCCTTGGCTTCCTCCATCGCCAAACCATGGCAACACGACGCCTGGAGGAGAACGCCTCATCTTCTGCCGAGGAACCCTCCAACCACAAGGGATGAATGCAGATTTCTCCAGCTTCCTCATTTCCTGCTCCCCCCACCTTATCTCAGTCCCAACCCACGGACTCAGCACCGCTTTCTTGACCTGCAATCTTCTTCCCGACCTCTCCGGCCCCACTCCCTCTCTGGCCTATCACCCTCACCTTAACTTCCTTCCACCTATTGCATTCCCAACGCCACTCCCCCAAGTCCCTCCTCCCTACCTTTTATCTTAGCCTGCTTGGCACACCTTCCTCATTCCTGAAGAAGGGCTTATGCCCGAAACGTCGATTCTCCTGCTCCTTGGATACTGCCTGACCTGCTGCGCTTTTCCAGCACCACATTTTTCAGCCCAAGCATACATAAAACATGCGATCTCAGATTGGAATCTTAATCTCGAGAAAATATATATTTAGTGTTTCAAACATTGGCAAGTAAACATCATCAAATTATTTTGATAAATATTGTGAAGGGATATATTATTCAATTTTTCATCTCTTCTCTGAATTTCTTCTGGGTAACTGCATAAATAAAGGTGTTTGTGCAGCAACTCAGGAGCTGGAGCATGAAACCAATCTCTCTTACAAATGCTGGCAGAGAAACTGGATATCTCAAGTAATCAAATCGTTTCAGTATTGAATAAGTAATGAACACCACCCATAACGTGATGAAATTGCCAGATATAATAAATAACATAATCATGGATTTCCTCCGACTCCCCATCTCTGGGTCACTGACACTGTCCCCAGTCGTCTGAGCCCGGAGTCTCCTGCGAGCTCTGTTGGCTAATATAATGTTTCTGACTGTCAATGTGTTTAACAGGAGAATCAAAATAAATGGAATGAATGGTGTTATGATGTAATGCATTAATTCAACAATAGTCCAGGTAATCGATGCACTTACCATTGGATGTACTCGACAAAACCATGGACTATTAGAAAGCCAATATTGCTTGTAATACATGAAATACCAGACAATGTTCTTCAAACAACTCAGCACAGTCACTGTTCCTAAAACCACACCCGCTGTTTTCTTGGTGCAATGTTCACTTCTCAGCTTTTGGCAACATATGGCCACAAACCGATCAAAGGTGAACGTGACCGTGAACCAGACAGAGCAGTCTGTGGCTGCATAAAGCAGAACTGCGTGGATGTTGCACAAGGAGACATAATGTAGGAAAAGAAACTCCTCCCGATATGTGATAGGAATTTGTCGTAGTATCAGATCGAAGATAATGACCAGTAGATCCGCCGTTGCCATAGCCACCAGGTAATGAGTGACACATTTGGAAAGACCACATTTCCCCCGAACCAGGATCGTTATTGCAATCACATTAACTTGAAAGAAGAAGATAAATAAATTCATTTATTGCTCAGGTATAATGAAGAAATGTTTTTTATTGCTTTATTTAAAGTGCAATATTGACACTCATTCTTAATGGGTATCCCATGTTCTTCCATCAAACTGAAACTTTTTCACAAATTTGCTATTAACATTCTAATCTGGATGGATTCTAAATGTGGTGCCTGTCAGAGAATGGAAAAACTGCAGTCAAAGGCAATGATAACTGTGCAGCCAAACAAAAATCAGAAAGCCATGTGAACCAATGTAAAATTCACCACTTTCACAGCTGCTCATGCATTGAACGAATCAAAAAGAATAACTTGTCACACCCGTACAGAAGCAGTGATGACCCTCGAATAGACTGTTTCCTGGGATGAATGGGACAATGAGAAACTGTTACAATAGCTGTTACAACAGCATCTGCTTCGATCATCCCTGGGAAGGAGTTACAGAAACAACGTGAACAATCAGCTCCCTCAGTCAGAGGGCATAACACTTGCTTGATGATCTGCTCTCTCTCTTTCCAACTGAGCGATTAAGACCTGCATTCAGCAGTAATGTTCTGAAGGAAAGGGGTTAATTGCAGGAAAAGCAGGGACTGTGTCTTCGCCTCACAAATGGTATGATGTTAATGAATTCTTATTGAAAAACAGAATTGTTATTGATAGCTGGTCATTGCTGAAGCGCAAGGCAGATCAAAGAAAAGTGTCTCAATAATTAACATAACACATATGGTTATACTCCACTTCTTAAGACGTCATCCTGAGGGTGTCACTTTCCTGGGACACCAACAGCAGCTATGACCGGGTAGTAAATCCTCTGTATATCAGTGATCGCCCACAGAATCTTCAGCTTGACCATAAAACTAAGAGACATAGTTTCCCTTTTGTAAATTACAGTTATTTTGATGATTCTTGTCAGGGATTAGCCAGTTCTCTCTTTGAGAAATTGAGAAAACTTCCATTATCTATAGGAGGCAGAATTCATCAGATCAGAAAATCAATTCCCAAGTTAATGAGCCTAATTACAACTACAAACAAAAGTAATGAAATCAAAAACTGTAAGGGGAATGTGTACATGAGCAGGACATGTCCTGACCAATTAACCCTATCCCTTCTCCCCAATTACAATCATTCGTCCAAATCTGCATATTAATAGAATAGTCCATGTTCGACAATTCTAAAAAAGATATCTTCTGAAACAAATCAACAGTGGGTAATAAGAACAAACCTAAATTAGAAATTATAATGGGGGAGTTTAATTGTCAGTACATAGAGTGATCTAGTGTTGGCATAATTCAATGGGGACGTTCACTGAGGGTACAGTCACTGGTTTCCCCACCAGCAACGTCCTGGAGCCATTGACTAGAAACTTAACTAAACTAGCCACATAAATGCTCTGGCTTTTTTTAGCACCTGGTGGGATGAAGGTGTCTCTGGGGGCAGCAGCATTTATTTCCTGTCCCTAGTTATTCTCCAGAAGGTGAGGGATGGGCTGCTTTCTTCATCCCTACAGTCCCTGTGGTATAGGTGGACACATACTGCCTACAGCAAGTCAGAAGCTTGGAATACTGCACTCAGTAACTCACCTCTTGGCTCCCCAAAGCCTGTCTAACATCTGCAAGGCAAAACATAGTAATGTAATGGAATACTCCCCACTTGCCTTGAAACTTTGCATCAGGTCCTTTCCCATTTGAAAAGACTCAAAACCTCCCCTTCAGAGGTGAGCAGAGACCTGGGGAAGTTGAAACCTCTGAGGTAGTCGCAATTATCAATTGGTTCAGTTTGGTCAGAGGGTCACAAAGAGAGAGAGAGTGAAGAGCAGATTCATTCATATGGGTAAACCCTGAGGAACTTCAGTTGGGTGAATAGAATCGAGAGAAGGAGATTGTTCTTCAAACAGAATTTAAAAAAATAGTTGTGGGATTAATATGAGTCATAGGGTCATAGAGATGTACGACACAGAAACAGACCGTTTGGTTCAAATTGTCCATGCCAACCAGATATCCCAAACCAATCTAATACCATTTGCCAACACCCGGCCCCTATCCTTCCAAACCCTTCCTATTCATATACCCATCCAAATGCCTTTTAAATGTTACAACTGCACCAGCTCCATCACTTCCTCTGGCAGCTCATTCCATATATGTACCACCCTCTACGTGAAACAGATGCCCCTTCGGTCGCTTTTATATCTTTCCATTCTCATCCTAAACCTATGTCCTCTAGTTTTGGACTCCCACCCTTTGTCTATTTATCCTATCCATGCCCCTCATGATTTTATAAACTCTATAAGGTCACCCTCAGCTTCTAACGCTCCAGGAAAAACAGCCCCTGCGTGTTCAGCCTCTCCATGTACCTCGAATCCTTCAACCCTGGCACCATCCTTTTAAATCTTTCTGAATGCTTTCAAGTTTCACAAGATCAGAATTACACGCAATATTCCACCAGTGGCCGAATCAATGTCCTGTACAGCTGCAACATGACCTCCCAACTCTCATACTCAATATTCTGACCAATCAAGGAAAGCATACCAAACGCCTTCTTCACTATCCTATCTACTTGTGACTCTACATTCAAAGAGGTATGAACCTGCATTCCAAGGTCTCTTTGTTCAGCAACACTTCCTAAGACCTTACCAATAAATGTATAAGTCCTGCTAAGATTTATTTCTCGAAAATGCAGCACCGCGCATTTATCTAAATTAAGCTCCATATACTTCTCCTCAGCCCATTGGTCCATCTGATCAAGATCCCATTGTACTCTGAGGTGACCTACTTCGCTGTCCACTACACCTCCCATTTTGGTGTCACCTGGTGTCATATGGGTACACAAAACATGGGTGTTCCAGACACAGTTGGTAATGAATAAATAATGTTCCCACAGATGACAAACACATCTACATCGATTTTAAACATTTGGTGAAAGAAGCAATGGAGACATGGGAAAAGGTCAATCCTGCAGCTAATTGTTTGCCTCTGGGTGCACTGCCTCAGATTATGATGGATACAGATTCAATGGAGGTGTTCAGGAGGGAAGTGGCAGGACATAGCCATCAGGTTTTGGTGGTGTTCATAGACCTTTCCCGGAGGTATGATAAACGATCGAACAGACTGGGGTGCTCTTCCACAGGAGCAGAGGTGATTGAGAAGAGACATCGATGAGACATTTCCAATCATCAGGAGCATAGACAGCATAGACAGGAAGGAACATTTCCCCTTGATGGAGAGAGCAATGCCTGGAGGGGAGGGGGTGCGGTGTCGATTTAACTGAAAGGGCAGCATGTTTAGAGGAGATGTGAGAGAAAAAACCTTTTCAGCCAGATTGTGGTAGGAATCTGGAACTTCCCACCTGTAGAGACAGACACACTCACAACATTGAAGAGTTATTTTGATAAGCACATTTGTTGTCAAGGCACACAAGGCTATGGGCCAAGTGCAGGAAAATGGGATTAGAATAGATAGGTGGTCGTTTCTGACTGGCGCAAATGTGATGGCCAAAGACCTCTATGACTCTATGACTTAATGCAGCACATTTACCAAGGATCCCCCTTCATCCCCACCTGTGACAACGCTGTCACTTTACTTTCAAACGTTATTTTATCCTGTGTTTTTTTTGAAGAGAGGTTGTAAAGGCAGAGGTGCCAAACTGGCTACTGGAGATGGCTCCAGTAAATAAGGTAGGAGGCCTTTCTGTTACTTTTAAAGGTTGGAACAATGGAAGCAGCTTCAATGGGAGTGGCCAGCTCTCACAGACCAGACTTTCTCGTTTATATTTTAGCTGGAGCAGTCAGAAGCTATCTGGGGTCCCAGAAGAGTTGGGAGCTTCAGTGAATGATTCCGAGCTGGTACTTTTTCTGGGATCTCTTTTGATGTTTTGTTCCACCAGGATCGAAGAACTGTATTTAAGAATCTGGGCCTGAATTGGCCGTTTTGGCAAACGGTGTGTTTATGGGATGTTACCACATTGGAACAGTTTATTAGTAATAGGTACCCCACTTATTATTCAGTTAAATTTTCCAATAGTCGAGTTATTCTAAATTCCTCTCTATTTTGTTTGTATTTTAACTGTAATGTTTAAATCTATTGTGTTTTGCTTAACGTCGGGTCGTTTGACCAATCGCATTGTATCGAGAACACGCACTTCACATCTACCTTTAAAATAAAAAAAGGTGAGGGTCCAGGTGACCTTCATTAAATATCTTCAGGGGGTCTGGTCTGCTCCATAACAAATGTCCGGATCACAATGTATAATTCCAAGTTGGGTTTACGATTGTTGGTCTTGAAGGCAGCAAGTGGTAGGTGTTAGTGTCTTTTGTTTTGGATGTTTAAACCTATTTTTGGGGTTGGACGAAGTCACTTTTGGGGTATTTGCAAAAAGCTGAGTAAAGAAAAGCTGTTAGATCTGGCCAACAAGCTGGAGTTGGGGTTTGTAGACAAGCTGGAGTTGGGGTTTGTCGACAAGCTGGAGTTGGGGTTTGTAGACAAGTTGGAGTTGGGGTTTGTAGACAAGTTGGAGTTGGGGTTTGTAGACAAGTTGGAGTTGGGGTTTGTAGACAAGCTGGAGTTGAGGTTTGTAGACAAGCTGGAGTTGAGGTTTGTAGACAAGCTGGAGTTGGGGTTTGTAGACAAGTTGGAGTTGGGGTTTGTAGACAAGCTGGAGTTGAGGTTTGTAGACAAGTTGGAGTTGGGGTTTGTAGACAAGCTGGACTTGGGGTTTGTAGACATGTTCCGTTGGGATTTGTAGACGAGCTGGAGATGGGGTTTGTAGACAAGTTGGAGTTGGGGTTTGTAGGCAAGTTGGAGTTGGGGTTTGTAGGCAAGCTGGAGTTGAGGTTTGTAGACAAGTTGGAGTTGGGGTTTGTAGACAAGCTGGACTTGGGGTTTGTAGACAAGCTGGAATTGGGGTTGGCAGACAAGCTGGAGTTGGGGTTTGTAGACAAGGTGAAGTTGGGGTTTGTAGACAAGCTGAGGTTGGGGTTTGTAGACAAGCTGGAGTTGGGGTTCGTAGACAAGTTGGAGTTGGGGTTGGCAGACAAGCTGGAGTTGGGGTTTGTAGACAAGCTGGAGTTGGGGTTCGTAGACAAGTTGGAGTTGGGTTTGGCAGACAAGCTGGAGTTGGGGTTTGTAAACAAGCTGGAGTTGGGGTTTGTAGACAAGCTGGAGTTTGGGTTGGCAGACAAGCTGGAGTTGGGGTTTGAAGACAAGTTGGAGTTGGGGTATGCAGACAAGCTGGAGTTGGGGTTTGTAGACAAGTTGGAGTTGCGGTTTGTAGATAAGCTGGAGTTGCGGTTTGTAGACAAGCTGGAGTTGGGATTGGCAGACAAGCTGGAGTTGGGGTTTGTAGACAAGCTGGAGTTTGGGTTTGTTGACAAGCTGGTGTTGGGGTTTGTAGACAAGCTGGAGTTGGGGTTGGCAGACATGCTGGAGTTGGGGTTCGTAGACAAGTTGGAGTAGGGTTTTGTAGACGAGTTGGAATTGGGGTTTGTAGACAAGCTGGAGTTGGGGTTGGCAGACAAGCTGGAGTTGGGGTTTGTAGACAAGCTGGAGTTGGGGTTAGTTGACAAGCTGGAGTTGGGGTTTGTACACAAGTTGGAGTTGGGGTTTGTAGACAAGCTGGAGTTGGGGTTTGTAGACAAGTTGGAGTTGGGGTTTTTAGACAAGCTGGAGTTGGGGTTAGTTGAAAAGCTGGAGTTGGGGTTTGCAGACAAGCTGGAGTTGGGGTTTGTAGACAAGCTGGAGTTGGGGTTTGTAGACAAGCTGGAGTTGGGGTTTGTAGACAAGTTGGAGTTGGGTTTTCTAGACAAGCTGGAGTTGGGGTTGGCAGACAAGCTGGAGTTGGGGTTTGTAGACAAGCTGGAGTTGGGGTTAGTTGACAAGCTGGAGTTTGTGTTTGTAGACAAGCTGGAGTTTGGGTTTGTAGACAAGCTGGAGTTGGGGTTGGCAGACAAGTTGGAGTTGGGGTTAGTAGACTAGTTTGAGTTGGGGTTTGTAGACAAGTTGGAATTGGGGCTTGTAGACAAGTTGGAATTGGGGTTGGCAGACAAGCTGGAGTTGGGGTTTGTAGACAAGTTGGAATTGGGGTTTGTAGACAAGTTGGAATTGGGGTTTGTAGACAAGTTGGAGTTGGGGTATGCAGACAAGCTGGAGTTGGGGTTTGTAGACAAGTTGGAGTTGCGGTTTGTAGATAAGCTGGAGTTGCGGTTTGTAGACAAGCTGGAGTTGGGATTGGCAGACAAGCTGGAGTTGGGGTTGGCAGACAAGCTGGAGTTGGGGTTTGTAGACAAGCTGGAGTTGGGGTTGGCAGACATGCTGGAGTTGGGGTTCGTAGACAAGTTGATGTTGGGTTTTGTAGACGAGTTGGAATTGGGGTTTGTAGACAAGCTGGAGTTGGGGTTGGCAGACAAGCTGGAGTTGGGGTTTGTAGACAAGCTGGAGTTGGGGTTAGTTGACAAGCTGGAGTTGGGGTTTGTAGACAAATTGGAGTTGGGGTTTGTAGACAAGTTGGAGTTGGGGTTTTTAGACAAGCTGGAGTTGGGGTTTTTAGACAAGCTGGAGTTGGGGTTAGTTGACAAGCTGGAGTTGGGGTTTGCAGACAAGCTGGAGTTGGGGTTTGTAGACAAGCTGGAGTTGGGGTTTGTAGACAAGTTGGAGTTGGGGTTTGTAGACAAGTTGGAGTTGGGTTTTCTAGACAAGCTGGAGTTGGGGCTTGTAGACAAGTTGGAGTTGGAGTTGTAGACAAGCTGGCGTTGGGGTTTGTAGACAAGCTGGAGTTTGGGTTTGTAGACAAGCTGGAGTTTGGGTTTGTAGACAAGCTGGAGTTGGTGTTGGCAGACAAGTTGGAGTTGGGGTTAGTAGACTAGTTTGAGTTGGGGTTTGTAGACAAGTTGGAATTGGGGCTTGTAGACAAGTTGGAATTGGGGTTGGCAGACAAGCTGGAGTTGGGGTTTGTAGACAAGGTGAAGTTGGGGTTTGTAGACAAGCTGAGGTTGGGGTTTGTAGACAAGCTGGAGTTGGGGTTGGCAGACAAGTTGGAGTTGGGGTTGACAGGGTCTGTGAGAAAAGGGGAGCTAATTGCAGCAACAGCTCGACATTTAACATTGCTGGGAATGCCACTGAAATCTTTGGAAATGGCTAGAATTCAAATGCAGCTTGAACATGAAAAGGAAATGCAACCGTGTGAATTGCAATTAAAAGAAAAGAAAAGAGAAAGGGGGAGAGAATTTCAACTCAGAAGTTAGCAATTAGAGGGGCAAGTCAACTTCAAAGGGTGGGGGTGGAGGTAAAAGGGAGGTTGCGTGAGTGGGATAGTGATCATGAGCAAGCCCATTGTAGCCAAAGGTCAGGTGGGTGTCTGTTTAAATATGTCCAAGCGTTGTACAAATTCTATGAGACAGATGTAGAAGTGTTTTTCAATTAATTTGAGAACGTGGCTAAACAAATGAAGTGGCCGGTGACCATGCGGATATTGTTGATCCAAACAAAGTTGGTGGGTAGAGCAAGTGAGGTATTCGCATCAAAGGAGTGGATAACGATCTGGCTCGGAGGGTGAATAGCTGTTAATGGGGACTGTTAGTTGGTAACAGTGGGTTCTGTATACTAGCAGACTATGTGAGAACACGGCCTGGAGTGTAGGGGTGAGGGTAAGGACTTGAGAGAGCTCAAGCCCTAAAGTTGTTGAACTCAATAGCAAGTCCAGAATGCTGTGGAGTTCCTGGGTGGAAGATGAAGCGCTGTTATTCCAGCTTGCTCAGAGCTTTGCTGGAGCACTGCAGCAAGACTGAGACAGAGATGTTGGCCAGCGAACAGGGTGGGGTGGAGACGTGGCAGGCAATTGGAAGCTCAGCATCTTTTTGTTGGGCAGAACGTAGGTGTTCTGCAAAGCAGGAGCCCAGTCTATGCTTTGTTTCCCCAATATACAGGAGACCACACTGTGAGCAGTGAATACATTAGACTAGACTGAGTGAAGTGCTTCT
Organism: Chiloscyllium plagiosum; assembly: GCF_037043375.1. Classification (NCBI taxonomy): domain Eukaryota; kingdom Metazoa; phylum Chordata; class Chondrichthyes; order Orectolobiformes; family Hemiscylliidae; genus Chiloscyllium; species Chiloscyllium plagiosum. The sequence goes on from NW_028270182.1 coordinate 16,687,783, forward strand.
CCTCGAAGGTATGTTTGGGGCCTTGGATACTGAGGAGAAAGGAGGTAAAAGGACAGGTATTACACCTTAGGCAGGGGGAAGGTGTGGTGAGGCTGTGGGTGGGGTGTTGGTAGTGAAGGAAGAGCAGCCCAGGGTTTCCCAGAGGGAATGGTCCCTGTGGAAGGCTAACAAGGGAGGGAAGTGGATTGCGTGTCTGGTGGTGACATCTTGCTGGAGGGGGTGGAAATGCCAGCTACTGATCCTCTGGATGTGGAGGGTGGTGGGATGGTTGGTGAGAACAAGGGGGAACCTCTCACTCGCGCAGGAGGGAGGAGAGGGGGATGAGGGCTGAAGTGTGGGAGATGGATGGGATCTGTCTGAGAGTCCTGTCAACGACAGTGCCAGGGAATCCTCTGCTCAGGAAGCAGGTGGACACTTTGGAGACTCCCTTGTCGAAGTCAGCCTCTTTGGAGCAGATGTGACGGAAATGGAGGGACTGGGAGAATGGGATGGAGTCTTCACAGGAAGCAGGATGTGAGGATGGAGAGCACAGGGAGCTGTGCGGTGGGTTGATAGTGTATATTGGTGCCCAGTCTATCCCCACAAATGGATACAGAGCTGTCAAGGAAGGGAAGGGAGGAACATAGAACATAGAAGAATACAGCGCAGTACAGGCCCTTTGGCCCTCGATGTTGCGCCGATCCAAGCCCACCTAACCTATACTAACCCACTATCCTCCATATACCTATCCAATGCCTGCTTAAATGCCCATAAAGAGGGAGAGTCCACCACTGCTACTGGCAGGGCATTCCATGAACGTACGACTCGCTGAGTGAAGAACCTACCCCTAACTTCAGTCCTATATCTACCCCCCCTTAATTTAAAGCTATGCCCCCTTGTAATACCCGACTCCATACGCGGGAAAAGGTTCACACTGTCAACCCTATCTAACCCCCTAATCATCTTGTACACCTCAATCAAGTCACCCCTAAACCTTCTTTTCTCTAATGAAAACAGCCCCAAGTGTCTCAATCTTTCCTCATACGATCTTCCTTCCATACCAGGCAACATCCTGGTAAACCTCCTCTGCACCCGTTCCAGTGCCTCCACATCCTTCCTATAGTATGGCGACCAAAACTGCACACAATATTCCAGATGCGGCCGCACCAGAGTCTTATACAACTGCATCATGACCTCAGGACTCCGGAACTCAATTCCTCTACCAATAAAAGCCAGTACGCCATATGCCTTCCTCACTGCACTATTTACCTGGGTGGCAACTTTCAGAGATCTGTGTACATGGACACCAAGATCCCTCTGCTCATCCACACTACCAAGTATCCGACCATTAGCCCAGTACCCCATCTTTTTGTTATTCTTCCCAAAGTGAATCACCTCACACTTAGCTACATTGAATTCCATTTGCCACCTTTCTGCCCAGCTCTGCAGCTTCTCTATATCCTGCTGTAACCTGCCACATCCTTCCTCACTGTCAACAACTCCTCCGACTTTCGTATCATCCGCAAACTTGCTCACCCAACCTTCTAACCCCTCTTCCAGGTCATTTATAAAAATGACAAACAGCAATGGTCCCAAAACAGATCCTTGCGGAACACCGCTAGTGACGGCACTCCATGAAGAAACTTTGCCATCAACTACTACCCTCTGTCTTCTTCCATCCAGCCAATTCCTAATCCAAACCTCCAACTCACCCTCAATGCCATATCTCCGTATTTTCTGCAGTAGCCTACCATGGGGAACCTTATCAAACGCCTTACTAAAATCCATATATACCACATCTACCGCTTTCCCCTCATCAACCTCCTTCGTCACCTTTTCAAAGAATTCAATAAGGTTTGTGAGGCACGACCTGCCCTTCACAAAACCATGCTGACTATCCTTGATCACATTATTCCTATCCAGATGTGCATAAATCCTATCCCTTACAATTCTCTCTAAGACTTTGCCCACAACAGAAGTGAGACTCACCGGCCTATAGTTACTAGGGTTATCCCTACTCCCCTTTTTGAACAAGGGAACCACGTTTGCTATCCTCCAGTCTTCTGGCACTACTCCAGTAGACAAAGAGGACATAAAAATCAAGGCCAATGGCTCTGCAATCTCCTCCCTTGCTTCCCAGAGAATCCTAGGATAAATGCCATCAGGCCCAGGGGACTTATCTATTTTCACCTTTTCCAGGATTTCCAACACCTCTTCTCGACATACCTCAAAGCCATCCATTCTACTTATTTGTGACTCAGTATTCACATCGACGACAATGCCCTGTTCCTGAGTAAATACTGAAGAAAAGTATTCATTCAGTGTCTCCCCAATCTCTTCCGCCTCCACACGCAACTTCCCACTACTATCCTTGACTGGACCTATTCCTACCCTAGTCATTCTTTTATTCCTAACATACCTATAGAAAGCCTTAGGGTTTTCCCTAATCCTACCGACTAAGGACCTTTCGTGTCCCCTCCTTGCTGCTCTTAGCTCTCTCTTCAGGTCCTTCCTGGCTACCCTATAACTCTCAATCGCCCCAATTGAACCTTCACGTCTCATCTTGAGATAGGCCGCCCTCTTCCATTTAACAAGGGATTCCAATTCCTTATTAAACCACGGCTCCCTCGCACGACCCTTTCCTCCCTGCCTGACAGGTACATAATTATCAAGGACACTCAATAGTTGCTCCTTGAACAAGCTCCACATATCATTTACACTCTTGCCTTGGAGTCTACTTTTCCAAGCCACACATCCTAAGTCATGCCTCACCGCATCATAATTTCCCTGACCCCAGCTATAACTCTTGCCCTGTAGTACACACTTATCCCTCTCCATCACGAGTGTAAAAATCACCGAATTATGGTCACTATCCCCAAAGTGCTCACCTACCTCTAATTCTAACACCTGGCCTGGTTCGTTACCCAGAACCAAATCCAGTATGGCCTCACCTCTTGTTGGCCTGTCTACATATTGTGTCAGGAAACTCTCCTGCACACATTGAACAAACACTAACCCATCTAACGAACTTGAGCTATAGCTTTCCCAATCAATATCAGGAAAGTTAAAGTCCCCCATAACAACCACCCTATTACTGTCACTCATCTCCTGAATCACCTTCCCTATCCTTTCTTCAATGATTCTAGGACTATTAGGAGGCCTGTAAAAGACTCCTAACAGGGTGACCTCACCTTTCCTATTCCTAACCTCAGCCCAAACTACCTCAGATGGCAAGTCCTCATCCATCGTCCTTTCCACCACTGTAATACTATCTTTGACAAGCAATGCCACACCTCCCCCTCTTTTACCCCCACCTCTGACCCTACTAAAACATTTAAATCCTGGAACCTGCAACAGCCAATCCTGTCCCTGTTCTAGCCATGTCTCCGTAATAGCCACAACATCGAAGTCCCAGGTACCAACCCACGCTGCAAGTTCACCTACCTTATTTCGTATACTTCTTGCATTGAAGTATACACACTTCAAGCCACTTTCCTGTTTACAGACACCCTCCTTGGAAATTGATGCCATGTTCCTAACCTCCCTACACTCCAGGCCCTGCACCCTGAAGCTACAATCTGGGTTCCCATGCCCCTGCAGAGTTAGTTTAAACCCCCCCCAAGAGCACTAGCAAACCTCCCCCCAAGGATACTGGTGCCCCTCAGGTTCAGGTGTAGACCATCCTGTTTATAGAGGTCCCACCATCCCCAGAAAGAACCCCAGTTATCCAAAAACCGGAATCCCTCCCTCCTGCACCATCCCTGTAGCCACGCATTTAAGTGTTCTCTTTCCCTATTCCTCGAATCTCTATCACGTGGCACGGGTAACAAACCAGAGACAACAACTCTGTTCGTTCTAACTCTGAGCTTCCAACCTAGCTCCCTGAAAGCCTGTCTAACATCCTCGGCACTCCTCCTACCTATGTCGTTGGTGCCAATATGGACCACGACTTCGGGCTGCTCCCCCTCCCCCTCCAGGACCCTGAAAACACGATCAGAGACATCACGTACCCTTGCACCTGGGAGGCAACATACCAAACGTGAGTCTCTCTCGTTCCCACAAAACCGCCTATCTGTGCCCCTAACTATCGAGTCCCCAATTACTACTGCTCTGCTCTTCTTCACCCTTCCCTTCTGAGTAACGGGGACAGGCTCCGTGCCAGAGACCTGAGCCCCGTTACTTACCCCTGGTAAGTCATCCCCCCCACAAGTATCCAAAACGGTATACTTGTTCTTGAGGGGAACGGCCGCAGGGGGTCCCTGCACTGGCTGCTTCCTCCCAGTCCCCCTCACTGTCACCCCATCTATCTGCCATCTTTGGAGTTACTACCTCCCTATAACTCTGATCTATGACCCCCTCTGCCTCCCGAATGATCCGAAGTTCATCCAACTCCAGCTCCAGTTCCCTAACACGGTCTTGGAGGAGCTGGAGATGGGTGCACTTCCTGCAAGTGTAATCGGCAGGGACGTCGATGGCATCCCTCACCTCATACATGTTGCAGGAGGAACATTGCACTGCCTTCACTGCCATCCCTCTAAAGCTAACTTTTATTTAAAAAAAACTGGGTCTAAAGAATACAACAAGCAAAATTCAGCACTTACCTACTTACCAAAACAGGTGTTATTATTAGGTTAGAGGAGGAGGGCGGGTGGGAGGCACTACCCGTGTAGTGCCTCGGGTTCCTCTCCTTCGCGCTTTTAAAGGGGGAAAAAACCTACCCAGGTAAGCTTACACTAACTGCTTCCGGGTCTCGGCTGCCCCTCTGGTCGTCGTCACTTCCCCCTGGTGCTCCCGCTCTTTCTGTGAAGAGAGAGTGAAAGAGAGAAAAAAACACCGCTGCCCGCTACCGGTAAATACTTTTAAAACCAAACGGTCTTACCTTCGCTGCTGCTCGCACAGGAGTCAGAGATGGATGAAGTGAAGGTCAGAGTCTGGTGGAAATTGGAAGAAAAATCAATAAATGTTTCCAATCCTAAGCTGTCATGGACCAGGCCAGAGCCCCTCAAAATATCTGAAAATGTAGCCTAGACCCTAACCTTTTCCTATTTTAAAGGAAGATGTGAAGTGTGTGTTATAGATGTGATGCAGCTGTTCAAACCACTCGGCTTTAAACAGAAGTTATTTAAACACTCCAGTTGAAACATGAGCAAAAGAAAATGGACTTCAGAATTTATATCCGACCAGATGCAGTAATTATCATTAATTAACTGTTCCGAGACTGTCGCATTCCATAAAATACCCCTTGGCAAAAAGATAAATTCAAACACAGATTCTTACAGGCTGGAGGGAACCACACCCAGAGAGAGATTTCAGATAAAGACAGAGGAATACTTTCCTGAAGCTTGCAACTCCCCTGAACTCTCACATCTTGTGATTGCCTCCAGCTAAAACAATCTCGAAATAACCTGAACTGGGGGAACTTGCCACTCCCCTTCCACTATTAAACTACACGCTTCAGCCCCTCCGCCCTTATGAGCTCTCCTCAATAAAACCAAGGAACAATAAACTTCTGTCGTCACACAGACGGGAGAGGGAAGCAGTGCCGTTGATACCATCGATATAACGGAGAAAGAATAATGGGTAGGGTCAGGAACAGGAGCGGAACAAGCAATGTTCCACACAACCCACAAAGCGGCAGAAGGAACTGGGGCTAATGCGGGTTCCCCTGGCAACCCGTCTGACCTGAAGAAAGTGAGAGGAGTCAAAGGAAAAGTTGCTCAGGGTGAGGATGAGCCCATCACAGGGATAAAACAGAGAGCTTTACAGGGTAGAGGCCGTTCAGCCTCAGGGAGTGGAAGGTCAGGACGGATGGTGAATACCATGACAGAGAGGTGGGGCTGGGCTAGGGAATGGAGTCAGAGGGAAGGGGAGGGGAGGAAAGTTCCAGAAGGCCATGAGGATCTCGAAGTTGTTGCAGCTTGTGCACCTTGATGCCTGAGAGGAAATGGAAAGGAAGATGTTTCTCGGGTGGTGACAGGTGATACTGCAATGTAAGTCTCTCTCTTCCTCTTTCCCATTGCCATGAGCTCTGTGCTCCATTCTTTTTCCTTATCTTCACCTTCCTGTTGATCGGCTTCTTTGGCTTCACCTTCATCCCAGTGCCGGAGACTCGGAGAAAGATCTTTGACCGGATTGTGGCCATTTTCTGCAGAAACCCTTCTCTCCTGGACCAGGAATTCAAGCAGAACAGCACCTCACTCACATACCTTGATGGTGGCTCCAGAGTGTGAGAGGGAGTGTGCGAGAGGGAGTGAGAGAGAGGGAGTGTGAGAGAGGGAGTGTGAGAGAGGGAGTGAGAGAGAGGGAGTGTGAGAAAGGGAGGGAGAGAGAGGGAGTGAGAGAGAGGGAATGTGAGAGAGGGAGTGTGAGAGAGGGAGTGTGAGAGAGGGAGTGTGAGAGAGGGAGTGAGAGAGAGGGAGTGTGAGAGAGGGAGTGTGAGAAAGGGAGTGTGAGAGAGGGAGTGTGAGAGATGGAGTGTGAGAGATGGAGTGAGAGAGAGGGAGTGAGAGAGAGGGAGTGAGAGAGAGGGAGTGAGAGAGAGGGAGTGAGAGAGAGGGAGTGTGAGAGATGGAGTGAGAGAGAAGGAGTGTGAGAGAGGGAGTGAGAGAGAGGGAGTGAGAGAGAGGGAGTGAGAGAGAAGGAGTGTGAGAGAGGGATTGACAGAGAGGGAGTGAGAGAGAGGGAGTGAGAGAGAGGGTTTGAGAGAGAGGGAGTGAGAGAGAGGGAGTGTGAGAGAGGGAGTGTGAGAGAGGGAGTGTGAGAGTGGGAGTGTGTGAGAGGGACAATGAGAGAGGGAGTGTGTGTGTGTGAGTGAGAAAGACAGACACAGAGACAGACAGCGGAGGAATGAATGTGAACATGAGGGAGTTAGGAGTGTAGGAGAGAACTGGTGGAAGGTATTGGGATTGGGAGCGGTGGGAGAGCTGGTGGAAGTTACTGGGATGGGGAGGGGTGGGAGAGCTGATGGAAGTTACTGGGATGGGGAGGGGTGGGAGAGCTGATGGAAGTTACTGGGATGGGGAGTGGTGGGAGAGCTAATGGCAGTTACTGGGATGGGGAGGGGTGGGGGAGATGGTGGAAGTTACTGGGATGGGGAGGGGTGGGGGTGCTGGTGGAAGTTACTGGGATGGGGAGGGGTGGGAGAGCTGATGGAAGTTACTGGGATGGGGAGGGGTGGGAGAGCTGACGGAAGTTACTGGGATGGGGAGGGGTGGGGGAGATGGTGGAAGTTACTGGGATTGGGAGGGGTGGGAGAGCTGGTGGAAGTTACTGGGATTGGATGAAAAGACACAGAGACCTCTTCCAGAAGTAGACAAGTATTTCTCCAGATGAAGAATGTTAAACCCATTCTCTCAGTACATAACACATTGTTGTGCGTGTGAGCTTGCTGAGCTCCATGTGTCTGCTTGTTTCACCATTAAAAGAGTGTTCAGCTGCTGTCATTGGGTGAAAGCACTGGTGAACAGGAGAGAATGCTGCAAAGGCAGCAGGGCTTATGCCCAAAATTTTGATTCTCCTGCTCTTCGGATGCTGCCTGATCTGTTGTGGTTTTCCAGCACCACACTCTCAATGGGATCTTCAGCATCAGCAGTCCTCACTTTCTCCGAGAATGCTGCCAATACGGAGCAGCCTCTGTAAACAATTAACATTGTCACCTTTTGGAAGATTTCTCTTAAGGTACAGTTACACTCAGCCAGTTCTCTCCATTCCCCTCCCCCGCCAACATAAAGGACGAACCTTCTGGTGATAGGCTGATCTTTCTCGCTATTAGCCACCGTGCCAGCGAGGGGATTCAGGGCAGTGGTCATGCATTGGAAGGTTCAGGTTCAAGACCCACCTGCAATGGAGCAGAACATGTCCAAAAAGCATGTTATTTTTTAAAGACAATAATTAAAATGGATTTTGATCACTGACTGTGGCTGGTTTGGTTTGCAGCTTAAACACATGAAGGAACACCAAAAGCACAGCTGTAAATTTTAGTTCATTAACTTAGTCATGTGGAAACATTGGTGCTTTTGCTAACTTCAAGTCGTATCCGTTGAGACTTTCTGCTAAACTGTTTCTATCGTTACAGTAAGACACAAGCAGCTTAATTGCCTGTTGAGGGAGTTCCTGCTGTAATTTCTGTCCGACCGTGAATCCAAATTTGTCTTGGTGGGTTCACTGAGCTTGGCACGGCCAGCCACTGTGACGTTTTGTGAGCATGTACAAATATTTTTTCGACTACATCTATGTTTCTTATTACCCACTCCTCGCAGCTGTTGGGGTTCCTGGTAAATGTGGGTGGAAATAGTTTGAGACAGAGTTATTGTTTTGAGTCCAGGATGACTCTTCTTCCAAGTCCCACTGAGTTTCTCCAGGATTTCTGTTTCTCACTTCAGCTTTCCAGCAGGGCAGAGTTTCTGCATTTATTTTGCACCTCGCTCGACATTATTCGATAATGTTTACATTTATTGGTGAAAAATGTCATGGTTTGTTAAAGGTTTTCACCTTGCGCTCATCAGGACCATTTGCAAGAATCCCAATTTAGGTCAAAGCCACCATGTAGACTTCACAAGAGCATGCAGTATAGATGTTGGTGTTCTCCTTGAATTGGTATTCTTGACAATGGACTTGATGACAAGACAAAAACCTTCAACAAGCTGAATTATATTTTCAGCAAGTCATAGTCTTGGAGAGGAGGGGAGTGGGTTGGGGTGAAGATTTAAGGTGAGGTGCAGGAGATTTGGGAAGGGATGTGAGGAAAGATATTCTTTTCATCCAAGATGGGGAGGGAATCTGGAACCCACCATCTGTAGTGGGGCAGAGGCAGGAGCTCTCATAATGTTGAAGACATATTGAGATGTACACTTGCCATGACAAAGTATTAAAGCGTATGGGCCAAGTAGTGGAACATCGGATCAGAACAGTTAGCTGACAGTTTATGACCTTGAAGGGCTGAAGGGCCTTTTCCTGTTGACACAGCAGAAGGCCCATTGCTACTTTATCCCCTCTCTACAACAGCAACTCATCATCTCCCTTCTTTCCACCATTTCTCAATGATCTGCATTTGTTAAAAACAAACTTGTGTTGAGCATCCATTTCATTTCTGAAGACGTAAAATCAGCCCATCCCACGCTGTAGGCAGCAGCATCTACACCCTATCCCGTTGCTGGGTAGAAATAATGTTCTCTTGTGTGGCACTGAGTTTCCTTCTCTTCTCCTGGTATCAGGCAGGTCTTGTGTTCCATTCCTCTGCTACAGGGGACCATGTTCGCAACTATTCTCCCCTGTTCCTGAACCCACTTGAATTCAGAACAAAACTCCTTCCAGACTTCTCCGCTCCCAGGAAAATAGCTCCATCTTCTCCAATCTGTCCAGGAACCAATTCTCGTAAAAACCTCATTATACGCTCTCAAATCACTTCACATTGTTCCCGAGATGTTTCGCCCTGATTGAGACACAATACTGCAGTTAAGGTGGTTTTTGATACAAGTTCATCGTAAGGTCCTTGCTTTCTGTTCCCTGTTTCATTTATATCGCCTCTCCTCGCACCTGCTGCTAAAATGGATTAATTCCCCCTTCTCAGCATTGACGTTTGTGTCCATGCAGTCTGCCTTTGTCCTTTGGGCGGTTAACCCTCCCTCCATCAACACTTTACAATACTCTGAAAGAATCGCCTCGTCCACAAAAGTTGAAACTGTGTCTCGTACATTCAGATCTGTGTCACTGATTCTCATCAGGAAAGCCACAGGTCCTGGAAGAGAGCCCTGGCTCTCCCCATTATATACACACATAGGGGAAGGCAGCAGGTGGGTTAGGAGCAGGAGTAGGCCATTCATCACCTTGAGTCTGTTCTGCCACTTCATGGGATCATAGCATCCAACAGGAACCTGAACACCACATTCCCATTCAACCCCCAATAAACCGAACACCCACCCCTTGTTTATCAAGATCTATTCAACTCTGCTTAAAAATATTCCAAGACACTGCTTCCAAAACATTGAAGTAGGTGTTAGATAGAGTGCTTCGTGTACAGGGGAGAAAGTGGGAATGGGGACTGAGTTGGATGATCAGCCATGATCTTATGGGATAGCAGTGCAGGATGGAAGGGCTGAATAGCCTTGTCCTGTTGCCATATTCCAGGTTTCTATGTTTCGACAACATTTTCAGGAATACAGTTTCAAAGGCAAACAATCCACTGAGAGAAAAACAAACCCCGAGTCTCTATGTTAAAGGGTCAATGATTCAGTTTGAAACAATGACCTCCCAAGTTCTGCATTCTCCCCCAGGAGGAAATACTACCCTCTCCACATCCATCCTGAATCCTCATGAACTTTATGTGTTTCAGTCATATTGCCTCGGATTGTTCTGAACCTCAGTGGACACTGACCCAGATTGTCCGACATTTTCTCAGATGACAGAAGGAGCAGAAAGTTTTAAGCGGATGTGAGTGAAACATGAGGGTGGTGGGAATCTGAAACCCACTGCCTGTGAGACACATAGAGGCAGAAACCCTCACCAGTATTGGGGGTTTGAAACTGTATTCCTAAAATGTTGTTGAAACATAGAAACTTGGAATATAACAACAGGACTAGGTTATTCAGCCCTTCCATCCTGCTCGGCTATCCCATAAGATCATGGCTGATCATCCAACTCAGTCCAGCAAGTAGGCTAGCTGTTTGTCAGGATGTCCAAGAATTTGGGAGGCTGTGGAGAAAGTAGCACTGACAGGGAATACTTGCGGACACAGGGATGGGTTCAAGTGTGTATACTTCAATGCAAGGAGTACCTGAAATAAGGTGGGTTAAGTTAAGGCATGTATCGGTACCCGGAACTACGATGTTGTGGCCATCATGAATGTGGATAGAAGAGGGACAGGAATAGTTGTTGGAGGTTCTTGGTTACAGATGTTTCAGTAAGATTAGGGAGGGTGGTAAAAATGGAGGTGGGTGGCGTTGCTAATTAGAAATGGTATAACGGCTGCAGAAAGGCAGTTCAAGGGGGATCTGCCTTTGGAGTAAGTATGGGCTGAAGTCAGAAATAGGAAAGGATCAGTCACCTTGTTGGGTCTTTACTATAGGCCCCCCAATAGCAGCAGAGATGTGGAGAAACAGATTGGGAAACAGATTTTGGAAAGGTGCAGAAGACACAGGGTAGTAGTCATGGGCGATTTCACCTTCCCAAATATTGATTGGAAGCTCTTTAGATCATGTAGATTGGAAGGGGCAGTGTTTGTGCAGTGTGTCTAAGAAGCTTTTCTAACTCAGCATGCAGATTGTACGACCAGAGGGGAGGCCATATTGGATTTGGTACTTGGTAATGAACCGGGACAAGTGATGGGCTTGTTAGTGGGTGAACATTTTGGTGATGGTGACCACAATTCTGTGACTTACACCTTGTTTATGGAGAGAGATAGGTGCATGCAACAGGGTAGGTTTTACAATTAGAGGAATGGTAAATACAATGCTGTAAGACAGGATCAGAGGAGCATAAGTTGGGAGCATAGCCTGTCAGGGAAGGATGTGGTGGAAATGTGGAATTTTTTCAAGGAACAGATATGACGTGTCCTTGCTATGTATGTAACTGTCAGGCAGGAAAGAGATGGTCGTGTGAGGGAACCTTGGTTGACGAGGAAGGTTGAAGAAGGAGGCTTACATAAGGTTGAGGAAACAAGGTTCAGACAGAGTGTTGGAGGGATGCAGGATAGCCAGAAGGGAGATGAATAAATGGCTTAGGAGAGCTAAGAGAGGGCATGAAAAATCTTTGGCGGATAGGATCAAGGATAACCCCAAGGCATTTTATGCATATGTGAGAAACATGAGAATGACGAGAACGAGGGTAGGTCCGATCAAGGACAGTAGTGGGAGACTGTGTATTGAGTCGGAAGAGATAGGAGAGGTCTTGAATGAATACTTTTCTTCAGTATTTACAAACGATAGGGACCGTATTGTTGAAGACGAGAGTGTGAAACTGACTGGTAAATGAGAAGAGATACTTGTTAGGAAGGAAGATGTGTTGGGCATTTTGAGCAACTTGAGGATAGACAAGTCCCCCGGGCCTGACGGGATATATCCGAGGATTATGTGCGAAGCAAGAGAGGAAATTGCAGAGCAGTAGGCAATGATCTTTTCGTCTTCACCGTCAACCGGGATGGTACCAGGGGACTGGAGAGTGGCGAATGTTGTGCCCTGTACAAAAAAGGGAATAGGGATAACCCCGTGAATTTCAGGCCAGTTAGTCTTAATTCGGTGGTAGGCAAATTAATGTAACGGGTACTGAGGGATAGAATTTATGAGTATTTGGAAAGACACTGCTTGATTAGGGACAGTCAGCACGGATTTGTGAAGGGTAGGTCTTGCCTTACAAGTCTTATTGAATTCTTTGAGGAGGTGACCAAGCATGTGGATGAGGGTAGAGCAGTGGATGTAGTGTACATGGATTTCAGTAAGGCATTTGATAAGGTTCCCCATGGTAGGCTTATGCAGAAAGTCAGGAGGCACGGGATAGAGTGAAATTTGGACCGTTGGATAGAAAACTGGCTAACCCGTCGAAGTCAGAGAGTGGTGATAGACGGTACATATACAGCCTGTAGCCCAGTTACAAGTGGAGTTCCGCAGGGATCAGTTCTGGGTCATCTGCTGTTTGTAATTTTTATTAATGACTTGGAAGAGGGAGTCGAAGGGTGGGTCAGTAAATTTGCAGATGATACGAAGATTGGTGGAATTGTGGATAGTGAGGAGGGCTGTTGTCGGCTGCAAAGAGACTTAGATATGATGCAGAGCTGGGCTGAGGAGTGGCAGATGGAGTCCAACCCTGTCAATTGTGAGTATGTCCATTTTGGAAGGACAAATAAGAATGTGGAATACAGGGTTAACGATAGGGTTCTTAGTAAGGTGGAGGAGCAGAGGGATCTTGGGGTCAATGTTCATAGATCTTTGAAAGTTGCCACTCAGGTGGATAGAGTTTGTAAGAAGGCATATGGTTTATTAGCGTTCATTAGCAGAGGGATTGAATTCAAGAGTCATGAAGTGATGTTGCAGCTGTACAGGACCTTGGTTAGGCCACATTTGGAGTACTGTGTGCAGTTTTGGTCGTCTCACTTTAGGAAAGATGTGGAAGCTTTGGAGAGGGTGCAGAGAAGATTTACCAGGATGTTGCCTGGAGTGGAGACTAGGTCGTACGAGGATAGGTTGAGAGTGCTAGGCCTTTCTCATTGGAACGGCGAAGGATGAGGGGTGACTTGATAGAGGTTTATAAAATGATCAGAGGAATAGATAGAGTAGACAGTCAAACATTTTTCCCTGGGTATAACGGAGTGTTACAAGGGGGACATAAATTTTAGGGGAAGGATGAAAGGTATAGGGGGGATGTCAGGGGTAGGTTCTTTACCCAGAGAGTGGTGGGGGCATGGAATGTGCTGCCTGTGGGAGTGGCAGAGTCAAAAGCATTTGTGACCTTTAAGCGGCATTTGGATAGGTACATGAATGGGTGCTTAAGCTAGGACAAATGTTCGGCACAACATCGTGGGCGAAGGGCCTTTTCTGTGCTGTATTGTTCTATGTTCTATGAAAGGACAGCTTGGGGAGGGGGAAGGAGAGTATGGGGAGGGGAAAGGAGAGCGTGGGGACAGGGAAAGGAGAGAGAGGGGGGAAGGAGAGTGTGGGGAGGGGGGAAATTAGATTGTGGGGAGGGGGAAAGGAGAGAGTGAGGAGGGGGGTAAGGAGAGTGTGGGGAGGGGGAAAGAAGAGTGTGGGATGGTGGGAAAGGAGAGTGTGGGGAGAGGGAAAGGAGATCGTGGGGAGGCGGGAAAGGAGTGTGCGGGGAGGGGAAAGAAGAGTGTGGGGAAAAGGGAAAGGAGAGCGAGGGGAGGGGGAATGGAGAGTGTGGGGAGGGGGAAAGGGCAGCGCGGGGAGGAGGGAAAGGAGAGTATGGGGAGGGGGGAAAGGAGAGTGTGGGAAGAGGGAAAGGAGAGTGTGGGGAGGGGGAAAGGAGAGTGCAGGGGGGCAAAAGAGAGCGTGGAGAGGAGAGAAAGGAGAGTGAGAGGAGTGGGAAAGGAGATTGAGGGGAGGGGGAAAGGAAAACGTGGGGAGGGGGAAAGGACAGCGTGGGGAGGGGGAAAGGAGAGTGAGAGGAGGGGGAAAGGAGAATGTGGGGAGGGGGAAAGGAGAGTGAGGGGAGAGAAAAAGCAGATTGTGGGGAAGGAAGGAGAGTATGGGGAGGGGGAAAGGAGAATGTGCGGAGGGGAAAGGAGAGTGTGGGGAGGGGGAAAGGAGAGTTTGGGGTCAGAAAGGAGAGTCTGGGGAGAGAGGAGAGTGTGGGAAGGGGGAATGGAGAGTGTGCGGAAGGGGAAAGAAAAGGGACCGGTGGGGATGGGTGGGAAGTGCAGTGTGCGAAGGTGAAATGTAGCAGCCTCCTTGATGCTAAAACATTGGTGGTCATGGACAGCTATATCCCTAACAACTTACCCATCAAACAAAAGAGAGCCCAGACAGAAAGGCAGTGGGTCTTGCTACGCAAAGAAACCAACAGGAACAAGCCATCCAAACAACGAACAAGAACAAATAACGAAGAAAGTTTACAGCCAAGGAACAGGCCCTTCGGCCCTCCAAGCCTGAGCCAAACCAAATCCACTGTCTAAACCTGTCTCCCGACTCCTAAGCATCTGTATCTCTCAGCTCCCCACCTACTCCTGCAACTGTCCTGATGCATCTTAAATGAATCTACCGTTCCTGCCTATACTACCTCTGCTGGCAACGCATTCCAGGCACCTACTTCCATCTGTGTAAAATACTTTCCATGTGTATCCCCTTAAAACTTTCACCTCTCACCTTGAACACATGACCTCTCGTCATTGACCCCCTCAACTTGAGAAAAAGCTTACATCTATCCACCCTGTCGGTAACCTTCATTTATTTTGTAGACCTCAATCAGGTTCCCCCTCAATCTCTTTTTTCTAATGAAAACAATCCTTACCCAATCAACCTCACTTCATAGCTCGCACCTTCCATACCAGGCAACATCCTCGTAAACCTTCTCTGCACCCTCTCCAAAGGGTCCACATCCTTTTGGTAACGTGGCGACCAGAAGTGTACACAGTATTGTAAATGCGGCCGAAACAAAGTTTTGTACAATTTTAAAATGACCTGCCAGCTCTTACACTCAATACCGTGTCCAATGAAGGCAAGGATACCATATGCCTTCTTGACCACTCTATCCACATGTGCAGCCACCTTCAGCGTACAATGGACCTGAACTCCCAGATCTCTCTGCTCATCATCTTTTCCCAAGGCTCTTCTGGTTACAGTCTACTTTGCTTGAGAATTAGACTTCCCAAAATGCATCACCTCATATTTGCCTGGATTGAACACCATCTGACACTTCTCCGCCCTACTCTCCAGTCTGTCTATATTCTCCTGTATTCTTTGACAGACCCCTATGCTTTCTGCTCTTCCACCAATTGTCGTTTCATCTGCAAACTTATTGAACAGACCAACAATGCCCTCTTCCAGATCATTTATGTATATCGCCATCAAAGGTGGCCCAGCACTGATCCTTGTGGAACAGAACAGTAACCTTTCTCCATTTCGAGAATCTCCCTTCAACTACTAGTCTCTATCTCCAGTTGCTCAACCAGTTCTTTGTCCACCTAGTGAGAACACCCTGCACACCATGTGACTTCACTTTCTCCATTAGTTTACCACGGGGAACCTGATCAAATGCCTTATTATATATGACATCGACAGCCTTTCCTTCATCTTCCAACTTGGTCACTTCTTCAAAGAACTCTATTAAGTTGATAAGGCACGATCTCCCCCACACAAAATCACGGTGCTTATCACTTATAAGTCAATTAGTTTTCAAATATAAATAGATTTTATCCCTCAGTACCTTCTCCAGTAGCTTCCCACCTCTGATGTCAGGCTCACTGGTCTGTAGTTATCTGGAATAACCCTACTACACTTCATGCACAGGGGGACAACATGAGCACTGTCCAGTTCTCCTGTGTTAAGGATGCGACAAAGCTATCTGTTAGGGCCCCAGCTATTTCCTCACTCGCCTCCCTCAGCAACCTGGGATACATCCCATCTGGTCCTTTCGAATTTGTCCACCTTAATATCCTTGAGCCTACCCAACACTTTTTCCCTCCTTACATCAACGTGATCCAGAGTAAGTAAACCTCTACCTTTAATCTCAAAATTCATCATATCTCTCTCCTCATTGAATACTGATGCAAAGAAATCATGGAGAATCTCACCCATTTTCACAACCTTCCTTCCTTATGCTTTAGTGGACCAACTCTTTCTCTAGATACCCTCTTGCTTCTTATACATGAAGAAAAGGCCTTGGGAATCTCCTTAATTTTGCTCGCTCAAGTTATTTCATGAGCCCTTTTAGCCCACTTGATTCCTCGTTTAAGATTGGTCCCACCCTCCTGATATTCCTCCAAGGCCCATTCTGTTGTTCGCTGCCTGGAACTTATGTACGCTTTCCATTTCCTCTTGGCTAGTCGCACCATTTCTCCTATCATCCACAGTTCAGGAATCTTGTCTTTTCTATCCTTTGTTTTCAAAGGGGCATGCCTATCCTACACTATCTTCAACCTATCTTTGAAAGCCTCGCACACAGCAAATGTGGATTTCCCTTCAAATAGCTGCTCCCAATTCTCATTTCCCAGCTCCTGTCAAATTTTGATATAATTGGCCTTGGCCCAGTTTCGTACTTTTCCCTGAGGACCACTCTCATCTTTGTTTGTGATTGACAGTGTTTCAGACGATTAACGGATATTCCGGATTGGTCTGAACTATAGAACGTTATGAAAAACCATCGACCAAGGCACAAACACAGGGTTCACCTGCAGACGGTTTTCTTAAATCTTCTGGAGGCGTTCTGAGGAGACCAGCACGGCAAGGGTCAGAGACCAGCTGACCAACCAGAGACCAGCTGATCACCCAGAGAGAGAGTGAGGGAGAGAGAAACCAGCTTCACAGATCCAGAGACAGAGAGAGACACACACACATAGAGAAAGGGAGAGAGAGAGAGATAGAGTCAGAGAGACAGAGAATGAGAGAGACAGATAGAGACAGGGAGAGACCGTGAGAGAGGCAGAGTGAGAGAGAGAGAGAAAGGGCCAGACAGACAGAGACAAAGCCAGATTGACAGAAAGATAGAGAGAGACAGAGAGGCAGAGACAGAGAAAGTGAGACGCAGAGAGAGAGAGACTGTATATCTCCAAGCGACTCAGGACTTAAAGCACCAGTAGGATTACAGATAGCATGCCTGTAACTAAAGGGTATTGTCACATGTTTCCTGATAATGATGGGACTGTGTACATTGGTACTGGCTCATGTTCGTAGTGATTTGACCGTTTCAGTATTGGTGACACCTGGGCACATTCATTCAGATCATTTCCATTGGAGTTGTCGAACTTGTTTTAAGGAGGAATTGGACAACATCTTCATCTCTGAAATTATCTCATGATCTGCCACGCTGTCTCTAAAGCAATTATATCCCAAAATTGATTGCAATCCTCCAGCTGAGATTGTTCTCCTGCCTTCTACACTTGCAGCAACACTCACGGACCTTTACACTCTATTATGTTTATAATAAATGTCAAAACTCCATTTGCCTTCCTTGTTAGCTGCTTTAGTTGCAATGACCAGCGGGAGGTCAGTGACGTATCTGGCTGGACAGTGACAGTAAGGGGTAGGTCAGTGATGTATCTGGATGGACAGTGACAGTAAGGGGGAGGTCAGTGATGTATCTGGATGGACAGTGACATTACGGTGGAGGCCAGAGATGTATCTGATGGACAGTGACAGTAAGGGGGAGATCAGTGATGTATCTGATGGACAGTGACAGTAAGGGGGAGATCAGTGCTATATCCAGATGTACAGTGACAGTAAGGGGGAGGTCAGTGATGTATCTGATAGACAGTGACAGTAAGGGCGAAGTCAGTGATGTATCTTGGTGGACAGTGACAGGACGGGGGAGGTCAGTGATGTATCTGATGGACAGTGACAGTAAAGGGGGAGATCAGTGATGTATCTGGATGGACAGTGACAGTAAGGGGGAGGTCAGTGATGTATCTGATGGACGGTGACAGTAAGGGGGAGGCCAGCGATGTATCTGATGGACAGTGTTGATAAAGGGGGAGGCCAGTGATGTATCTGATGGACAGTGACAGTAAGGTGGAGGTCGGTGATGTATCTGTTGGACAGTGACAGTAAAGGGGGAGGACAGTGATGTGTCTGGATGGACAGTGGCAGTAAGGGGAGGTCAGTGATGTATCTTGATAGACAGTGACAGTAAGGGGGATGTCAGTGATGTATCTGGATGGACAGTGACAGTAAGGTGGAGGTCAGTGATGTATCTGGATGGACAGTGACAGTAAGTTGGAGGTCAGTGATGTATCTGGATGAACAGAGACAGGAAGGGGGAGGTCAGTGATGTATCTGATGGAAAGTAACAGGAAGGGGGAGATCAGTGATGTATCTGGATGGACAGTGGCAGTAAGGGGGAGGTCAGTGATGTATCTTGATAGACAGTGACAGTAAGGGGGATGTCAGTGATGTATCTGGATGGACAGTGACAGGAAGGGGGAGGTCAGTGATGTATCTGACGGACAGTGACAGTAAGGGGGAGGTCAGTGATGTATCTGGATGGACAGAGACAGGAAGGGGGAGGTCAGTGATGTATCTGGATGGACAGTGACAGTAAGGGGGAGGTCAGTGATGTATCTGACGGACAGTGACAGTAAGGGGGATGTCAGTGATGTATCTGGATGGACAGTGACAGTAAGGGGGAGGTCAGTGATGTATCTGACGGACAGTGACAGTAAGGGGGACGTCAGTGATGTATCTGGATGGACAGTGACAGTAAGGGGGAGGTCAGTGATGTATCTGACGGACAGTGACAGTAAGGGGGACGTCAGTGATGTATCTGGATGGACAGTGACAGTAAGGGGGAGGTCAGTGATGTATCTGACGAACAGTGACAGTAAGGGGGAGATCAGTGATGTATCTGATGGACAGTGAGAGTAAGGGGGAGGTCAGTGATGTATCTGATGGACAGTGACAGCAAGGGGGAGGTCAGTGATGTATCTGATGGACAGTAACAGTAAGGAGGAAGTCAGTGATATATCTGGATGGACAGTGACAGTAAGGGGGAGGTCAGTGATGTATCTGATGGAGATTAACAGTATGGGGGAGGTCACTGACGTCCCATCGTTGGAGGTCCATCTTGTTCACTGAGACACCTTCCCTCAGGAAAGGCAGTATGTTGTCCTTACACGGACCTTCATATGACTCCACGTCCTGGAAAATTGGGAATGGGGAATAAATGCTGACCTCGCAGTGATGTTCACATTCATTGTGTGAGAAGAATCACATTTCACTCAGTGAGTGAAATGTTCTTGGTTAAAGAGGGCTGCTCCTACCCTAGAGTACAGAAGGACAGCTCAGAGACTTTTGTTCACACTTGGAATGTACTGTCTCGATGAAACATCAGTTGAAATAATTTGTCAAAAATCACACAACACCAGGTTCTAGTCCAGCAGGTTGAACGTGTCCACCTCAGTCAAACACCAGCACCTTCACATCATGAAATATCGTGTGATCTCAGGATAGGGCTCATGGTGTTTGAGTGGACAGCGTTATTGCTGGCAGATTCCAGATTCTGCTTTTGTTATTTCATTATCATGTAACCCCCCTCCGTAATCAGGATTACACTTGTTATTGTAATGGTTTTGTTCATTTCCAGAAATGTGAAAAACAGCAACAAAGCCGAGCAATGCTGTCACCTCGATCTCCCCAAGGAGCTTCCACACAGTATAAGGCAGCGTCTCTGGGAATGCATCAGCTCAGAGTTTGAAATGAGGAGCTTGTCAGCTGCCTGAAGGGACAGATCACCTCACACAGGAAAATGCATCGACCAATTGATCTCGTGCAGAAGGTGTTCTACACCATCCTTGCTGTTACTGGCATCCCAGGTATGGGGCTATGACAATTGAACTGGTCTTAATCTGCTGTTGATCTGCTCTCTGGTTTTACCGTTTGAACAATAACACCTCCAGCTCACTGAATGGTCTCCCTTATCCAGACCCCGGGACAGTGACAGCAATTCACTGAGCAGCATTCTCGGTACAATCCTACACTGACAGAGACTCCCAACTTCACTGCTGCAGCAGCATTTTCTGTTCTCAGTGTTGTGTCATCTGTTCCAGTTTGTTATGGCTTCAAGGTATGAGGAGAGATCAGGCAGGTTAGTTCTGAAGAAGGGTCACTCGACCCGAACTCTGTGCTTTCTCCCACAGATGCTCTAGACCTGCTGCGCTTCTTCTGACTTCATTACGTAAATGAAGCCAGGTTGATCGAGAATTTTGAAGGTTAAGGGATGATCTGAGTGAAGTCCAACAAAATATTAAAAGGAAAACATGAACTGATTCTAATGGTTGCAGATTTCGAACAAAGGATCATGGTCTGTGAATGGGGCAGACAGCGTCCAGGAGAGATGTCAGAAAGCTCTTCTGTGCACAGAGGGTGGGAAAGGTTTGGAACTCTCTTACACACACACACAGTCATGGATGCTGCATCACTTGGGAATTTTCAATCTCAGATTGATCTTTTATTTTGGCAAAGCAAAGGATTTGAAGAATTTGCGCCTTGTTCTGATTTGGAAAGTTTCATCGACAATCGCTTCCGGAAATTCTCTCCTCCTCACACTCTTTGGTCAGGAGATTGAAATGTTGACAGATTGCCCTCCTGGTCCCTCCACATTGAGATGTTGGTGGGTAGATTTACAGTGTAAATATCACAGTAAACCTAAAATTGCCACATTGTCATGAAGGGAGTCCTGCATGCTCTGCTGTACTGACCTTGTTTAAGATACATGGTGTAGTTGTGTTTGAAATCTCACGCAGGTCCTGGTGACCTGTTTTATAATCCTGCCATGGCTCTGATCAGGATTAAGTCCAATGACAGGATCAGGGGATAACTGTTTCTCTGGAGAAGGGGAGAGTTTGGATTATTCACAGTCCTATAACTGACTTGGGATTGAGGAATCTAATGGGGTTCTATCCCTTACCATTCAACCAAAGGAAATCATAAACTTCCTTCTGCTCTCCTAGGAGTGGCTGTGAGCTCAATATCTATCTAAACTCTATAATGTCATGAGTGACTGGGCTGGAAGACAATCTGGAATGAATGTTGAAGTCTGAAACCCAAACTCACTCACACCCAACCACTCCCAGTCACACAGTGCATGGGAATTTGTTGGTAAAACTTTGTTCTTTCTCTCTGGATTGGGTACGGGATATTTCTGATCAATAATTTGTTGTTTCTTTTCCCATTTCTCTACCACAGTAAATTTGCTAGCAGTCGCAGTCCTTTCCAGGCAAAACTGTGGTGTTTCCCCTTGCACTACCCGTTACCTGGTGTTTATGGCAGCTGCCGATCTGATGGTAATTATTACTAACGTTATACTGATGAAATTACCTTCCTATTATTACCTGCAGTCATTCCTGAACATCACTCCTGTGTGCTGTGTTATTGGGGTACTGTCTCGTGCAGCCATGGACTGCTCTGTCTGGTTCACCGTCACTTTCTCCTTTGACCGATTTCTGACCATTTGTTGTCAGAAGCTAAGAACAAAATATTGCACTGAGAAAGCTGCGACAGTGGTTCTGGCAACAACCTGCACATTGTTCTGTCTGAAAAACATCCCCTTCTATTTTGAATTTGAGCCTTGGAGGATAATCAACAATGTGCCATTATACTGTCGAACAAAGTTAAGCTACTTTACTGAGACTTGGTGGGTGGTATTAGATTGGCTTGATTCAGTGTTAACCCCTTTACTGCCATTCGCTTTAATTCTGTTGCTCAATGCTCTGACAGTCAGACACATTTTAGTGACCAGTCGAGTCCGGAAGAGGCTGAAGGCTGAGAGCAAAGGAGAGAATCACAGAGACCCAGAGATGGAGAGCAGAAGGAAGGCTGTGATATTGCTCTTCACCATCTCTGGGAGCTTCATAGTCCTCTGGTTAATTGTTGTTCTGAATTTCTTTTATTATGCCGTTCAAGGAATCAATTCTGGTGATTACTCGTATTTTCGAGATCACTTCACTGCGGTTGGTACCATGCTGCAGAACCTAAGCTCTTGCACAAACACATTCATTTATGCAGCAACATTGTCCCGGTTCAGAGCAAAAATCAGTAACGCAGTAAAATACCTGGTTACACGGATTAATTGCATTGTGAATAAATAAAACTCCTCAGTGAAGCCCACAAGAGGGTCCGACTGTTTCCAAACCATGAAATGATTTTGTTTTATTCACTCGTGGGATGTGGGTATCACTGACTGAGTCTGTAGTTATCCCCCATGCCGAATTGGCCCTGAGAAGGTAATGCTGAGCTGCCTGTAACACTGATGGAATGACAATAAATTTTAAATCAGGATGGTGAATGACTCAGTGGGGAATTTGAAGGGGATGATGTTCCCATCTATCTGCTGCCCTTGTCCGTCGAGATGGACGTTCTCGTGGTTTTGGGAGGGGCTGTCTGAGGATCGTTGGTGAATTTCTGCAGTGCACCGTGTCGATGGTAAACACTGCTGCGACTGAGTGTCAGTGATGGAGGGAGGGGATGTCTGGGATGTGGTGCCAACCAAGCGGCTGCTTCATCCTGGATGGTTTTTTTTTCTGGTGGCAGAAACCAGGACAAACCAGCTGTTTAGTTGGCACCACATCCACAAACACCCACTCCCTCCACCAGTGTTTCTCAGCAGCAGCAGTGTGGACCATCTCCAAGATGCACTGCAGAAGTTCACCAAAGGTCTCACACAGCATCTTCCTAACCCACAAACTTTACCATCCAGAAGGACAAGAGCAACAGATCGATGAGAACGGAAATCCCTGCACATTCACCTCAAAGCCACTCACCAACCTGACTTGGAAATATCTCACCGTCCCTTCACTGGGTCAGAATCCTTGAGCTCCCTCCCTAACAGCATTGTGGGTTGACCTACACCACACGGACTGCAGCGGTTCAAAAAGGCAGGTCACCTCCACACATTATGGAGGAGCAATTGGGAACAGGCAGCGTTCCCAGCCAGGTCTGGACCAGCGATGCTCACGTCCCGCGAGTGAATAAGACAAAGTGCATGCAGGTAATTGCAGAAACAGCAGTGAATCTGATCAGCACACCACCGTCTTCACTGGGGATGTTAGGGTTGGGCCAGAAATGCTGTTTTAGTCAGAGATCCCCTCATCTCCTGTACAATGTAATAATAATTGAGATTGACAGTAGAATTTAGGATTAGGAACATCATCAAAAAATTGAAATTGAGCATCAGGTCAATAAGAGTGTCAAAGAATAGATAATGATAATAGATTGGCAGCTGATGGAAAACTTTGGTCATTATGCAAATCAGATAATGGTTATAAAACAAAGACTAATTCTGTTCCAAAATTGCAAATGTAAGTTGTACACACCGAGCTGAGGAAATAAATGAGAAATTAAGATTTGTTTTATGCGGGATAAATAAGATGGGACAGCCACAGGGAGAGCTGTGGGAGCAGAGTCCCTGTGTATACTTAAGACTGAGAGAGAGAGAGAGATTATTGTGGGAGCTGATTACGGCAGAAGCTGGGATCTGTTCTGAAAACAAAAAATTTCTGGAAATCACAATAGGTCGGGCAACATCCATAGAGAGAGGGCAGGCTAATTCTTTGAGTTTATCTCCATCAGACATAGATCGGTAATCAGTCGGGGAATCAAGGGTTACAGGGAGAGGGCAGGAAAGTGGCCGTGAGGGATGTTGAATCAGCCACATCACCATGAATGATGGAACAGGCTGGAGGGGCCAAATGAATGGCAGGTCCGAGGGGAGCACTGAGGATCAAAGGGAGCTTGGTGTACAAGTCCATAGGTCCCTGAAGCTGTTAGCACATGTAGACAGGATGGTTAAGAAGGCGTACGGGATGCTAGTCTTCATTAGCCAGCGATTAGAATATTGAATATAGATCACAGAATCTGAAGAGACCCTAGAATGTTGCTATCTTCTAAATGAGGCCTTCCTGAGGAAATGGAGACCATCACACATTCAGGCGGATGGGAAATGGGCAGCAGGTCGTCAAGTTGTATTCCGATTGGATTTAGAAAAGAGATGATGTGCATATAAATTACCAAGTTTGGGAGTACGGAAAACTCATGCCAAAATACAAAAATGTTTTTATTGGCCTGGACTGTATAAAGAAGTGGTCAAATTTTGGAGTGCATTTCATCTGCGTCAGAAAATTGGAAACATTCAGTCAGCGATAAAGCCTGCCCCTTGAATATCCATTCCCACATTTTACAAGGGGGTTAATTGATTGGGTCGTGTTGTCGTCAAATCAATAAAATTCACATTTCGAAGCAAGTCAAATTTAGAAAAAAGTAAATCCAATTTATTAAATCAAAACATTTTTGGGATTCTGCCACTAACTGCAGGACGAGACGAGGCTGCCTGTCCACGAACAATAGGTACAACCGTTTTTATAGTCCGAATGGCCCGGACAATAAAAGACGACAAAAGATGTTTTATTGTGTTCTGCGCATGCGTGCAGAGATCACTGTTTCCAGGAACAGTGTACCACGCCATTGTGTTCTGTACATGCACATACAGAGATCACTGTTTCCAGGAACAGTGTACCACGCCATTGTGTTCTGTACATGCACATACAGAGATCACTGTTTCCAGGAACAGCGTACCTCACTATTGTGCTCTGTACATGCACACACACACATTGCTGTATCCAGGAACAGCATACCACTCCATTGTGTTCTGCAAGTCTTTCTTCTTTACATACTTCCTGTTTTAAGTCTCCCTTGTGGTCTGAGACATGCGGGAGCATGATGAACCGACCACCACCACAGACTAATCATCAGCGTGGCCAGAAATGGGTAACTCCCAGGCGACCAAACATGCAGGCTACCACCCAGCATAATTATCGCTGTCCAAACTTTCCAACATGAGGTAAGGCCAACCATAACAATGCAACAAGCGATGACCGCAACAAAGAACATGATGATGGCATGCAAAAGGAATGATGCCCAGGATCCGCCTCATTGCCATCCTAGCACTCTAGTGGTGGGATGATTATAATCATGAAACTGTTTCCCTTCCTGATGGTTATTATCAACCTCCAGGCGGATGTGATCCAATTGGTCAGTTATATTGTCCGATGTGTTTGGAATGTATGTGCCGCACTCGGCCCCAATAACAGCACAGGGGCCAACTTGTGCCACTCGCAAATAGTCAAGGGCCAAACGGTTCGACAACACAACAGTACGGGTGGCAATGATCTCAGCCGACACCTCGGAGATGGCCGTGCTTACCGCTGCAAAGCCATCGGCAGTCTCATTAGCCGGCATTTCCAAGGTGGAGGCCATATTGATCAGTTCCCTAGCAGCCTTAGCACTCCCATAGGCGGGGAAGGTGAACATACGGAATCGCTCGGTCCCAGTGATGGACCGTTTGGATTGAGGTGGATGCAGTTTGGGATGAACGCGGTGGGAACTGTAATGGTGAACAAAAGGTAGCACAGAGGCAAGGGAGCAAGATCCAGACCAATATGGAGAGAGCCAAGGGTAGGCCTTGACAGCACAGTCAGAGTAATTCTCATTGTAAGGCCTCAGGTAATCAGTCGGAATTGAAGTCCAAATGGTTTTGTACGTTTTCCCTGTCGTCATGTTGACAAACTCAAGGCTCAGAATAATCCAGAAAGAAACGATCGGCGGGCGGACGGGGTAAGGAGCAGGGAACGGGAACATTTGCTGGTTCCGGCAGTCCACCCTGGTGTGCGATTACATTTAAAACAAATCGCCCCTGTGGTCCTTCCTTCACCCGCGGTGTTTGTGAGGGTCAGAGCCAGAGGGGTGTATGTTAAAGGATGTAGTGAGGCTGGAACCAACCTTGATAGTTTTGCATGTTATAACCCGTGGTCTCCCAGGTGACCTCATCATTGGCAGCAGAAATGGTCTGGTCAGGGCCTCGCATGAATGACCCGAGAGATTCTCTGTCAGACCTAACCCCTGCCCATCCCCCATATGGATAAATGTGAGGGTCTGTTCTGGTCCAATCACCATTCCACCGTTTTGGATTTATTAAACGGAATGGGACTCAGTGGAATCCCCCCCAATAGAGTGTGGAGGGATTCGAGTACACACCCAGCATTTCGAGATGTTATTTTGCTGTGTGTGCTGATAGAACATGGTTAGGTCTGTATTAACATGGAACCCTGCGCCTACTCCGGTGAACAGGACCGAGGGTTGCACAATCCATTCGGTGCAGCCCCCCAGCGGCTACCAGGCAAAGGGTGAAGGCAACAATAAACAGGACCATCCCGGAGCTTCCCGAGCAGAGCTATACAATGGGCCAAAGAATGTACTGCCCATACATAGAACATAGAACACAAAACATTACATCGCAGTACAGGCCCTTCAGCCCTCGATGTTGCACCGCCCTGTCATACTAATCGGAAGCGCATCCCAAATACACTATTCCATGTAAACCATATGCCTGTCCAATGACGACTTAAATGCACTTAAACTTGGTGAATCTACTACCGTTGCAGGCAAAGCATTCCATACCCTTACTACTCTCTGAGTAAAGAAACTACCTCTGACATCTGTCTTATACCTATCTCTCCTCACTTTAAAGTTGTGTCCCCTCGTGTTTGCCATCCCCATACTTGGAAAAAGGCTCTCCCTGTCCACCCCATCTAACCCTCTGATTATCTTGTACATCTCTATTAAGTTACCTCTCAACCTCTTCTCTCCAACGAGAACACCCTCAAGGCCCTCAGCCTTTCCTCGTAAGACATTCCTTCCATACAAGGCAACATCCGAGTGAATCTCCTCTGCATACTTTCCAAATCTTCCATATCCTTCTTACACTGCGTTGACCAGAACTGCACACAATACTCCAAGTGTGGCCGTACCTGAGCTTTGTACAGCTGCAGCATAACCTCTTTGTTCCGGAACTCAATCCCTCTATTAATAAAGGCCAAAACACCGTATGCTTCGTAACGACCCTGTCAATCTGGGTGGCAACTTTCAGGGATCTGTGTACATGGACACCGAGATCTCTCCGCTCATCTGCACTCCCAAGAAACTTACCATTAGCTCAGTACTTTGCATTCTGATTACTCCGTCCAAAATGTATCACCTCACATTTGTCCACATTAAACTACATTTGCAACCTCTCAGCCCAGCTCTGAATCCTATCTATGTCTGTCTGCAACTTACTACATCCATCGTCACTATCCACAACTCCACCACCCTTAGTGTCATCCGCAAATTTACTAACCCACCCTTCTAAGCCCTCATCCAAGTCATTTATAAAAATGACGAACAGCAGTGGACCCAACACCGACCCTTGCGGCATGCCGCTAGTAACTGGACACCAAGATGAACATGTTCCATCAACTACACCCCTCTGTTTTCTTTCAGCCCACACTCTCGTCCATTCACAACAACTGCGCACATATGAACATCGTCAGTAGGTCTCGAGAGGAGTCAGTCTGAAAAGAAAGCAGAGGGTGAGGATGATCAACCAGTGTCTGGATATTTCTTCGGTTGTGACCAGTGTTTCCAGACTCCCCCTTCCCTCGCATGTCAATACAGGTGGGTGTGTCACCACTAATGATAATCTCAGAGGGACCATTCTCCTGAGGGGCGAAGCCTGGTTTAACGGGGAGAGTCTTAACCATAAACTTCCTACCCACCGATGGGACCTCCGCACAATCCTCTAAATTCCTCTGTTCATCCTGCCTCCCCCCCCCCCCCCCCCCCGCACCCCCCACCCGTCTGTTTGTCCCGAACTGTTTTCCACATCCCCTTCAGCTGGGTGCTCAGTTCGAGCACATAGCGATGTATTCTATCGCAGCGAGGGCCAGCATCGGAACCCTCCCGTGATGATGGAATCGGGCAGTTACATTGCCCAACCTGTCATCGACTCGTAAGGGGTCAAACCATTTGACCCGCTTGTGGTGGACTGGAGTCACAGGTCTAGCAGGCAGTACCTCAGGCCAGCGTTTGTCATGTCCTGCATGGCCTTAGCAAGGGAGGGTTTAAGATTCCTGTTCATTCCCCCCACCATGCCTGAACTTTGTGGATGGTAGGGTGTGTGAAATTTCGGTTTAATGCCCATCAGCTGGCATGTGGTTTTTTAAACACTTCCAGAGAAATGAGTCCCTCCCACCCCACCCCCTCAACCTGGGAATCCCCTCCTCAGCTTCAACCCTTGCCACAGCGTGAGCTGATCAGTTCTGGGTAGGTTAGGCACTGACCCACCTGGTAAATTGGTCAATAATCACAAGGCCCCCCCATTCTTCTAAGTTCCATTGAGTATAGTCCAGGCTGTACAACCTCTCAGCATAAAAAAAACCCCTCAACTCCAGAATCAACCTCGTGATCCTCCTCTGCACCCTATCCAGGACCAGTCCATCCTTCCTCAGGTAAGGAGACCAAATCCGTACACAGTACTCTCCAGGTGTGGCCTCCCCAGCTTCCTATCCAGCTGCAGCATAACCTCCCTGGTTTTAAACTCCATCCCTCTAGCAATGAAGGACAAGATTCGAATTGTCTTCTTCATTACCTGCTGCACCTGCAAACCAACATTTGTGATTCATGCACAGCAGCAATTGGTCACCATTTAAGTAACCATCAATTTTGCCATTATTTCCATCAAAATGGATCACCTCATATTTACCCCCACCGTACTGCATCTGGCAGCTCCTTGCCCACTCACTGAACCTTTCTCTATCCCGTTGCAGATGTTCAGTGTGCTCTGCACACTTTGCTGTCCCAGTGATCGTGGTTCACCTGTGAACTTTAACACACTATACTTGGTCCCCAACTCTGAAACATCGATGTGAATTGTATTTGCTTTCCTAACTACCGTCTCAACCTGCACGTTTACCTGAACAGAAAACTGGACTAGGACTCCCAACTACCTCTGCACTTCTGATTTCTGAATTTTCTCTCCATTTAGTAAATAGCCCATGTCTCTGTTCTTCTGACCAAAGTGCATGACCTCGCACTTTCCCACATTGTACTCCCATCTTCCACTTCTTTACCCACTCTCCTAACCTGTCCAAATCTTCCTGCGGCCTCCCCACCTCCTCAATGCTACCTGTCCCTCTACCTACCTTTACATTGTCTGCAAACCTAGCCAGAATGCTGTCAGTTCCTCCATCCAGATCATTAATGTTTAAAGTGAAACGTTGCGGTCCCAACACTGACCCTTGTGGAACATCACTTGTCACCAGCTTCAATCCTGAGATGGCGCCTTTTATCCCCACTATAGTCTTCCTGCCAGACAGCCAAGAGTCTATCCATGCTAATATCTGGACTCTAACACCATGGGCCCTTGTCTTCCTCACCACTCTCCTGTGCAGCAATTGGTCAAAGGCCTTCTGGAATTCCAGATAGATAACTTCCATTGGCTCTCATTGAACTAACCAGCTCGTTATTTCCACAAAGAATTCGAACAGATTTGTCAGACATGACCTACCCCTGATGAAACCATGTTGACTTTGCCCTATTTTGTCATGCATTTCCAAGTATTCAGAAAGCTCATGGGCACTAAAATCTTACCAACAACCGAGGTCAGGCTGATCGGCCTATAATATCCTCTCTTTTACTTTTCTCCCTTTCTTAAAGCGAGGGGGGGTGGGGGTCATGGTAATGATTTTCCAGACCTCTTCGAACTTTCCTGACTCTGGTGATGCCTGATAGATCAATGTGAAAGCCTTCACTTTCTCTTCAGTTCTCGCCTTTAGGATGGAGCCTGTCTGGTCCAGGTGATCAATCTATCTTCAGAACTTTCAGTTTTTCTAGCACCTTCTCATTAGTGATGGCCACTTCACTCATCTCTGCTAACCATACCCTCCCCACCCGGACTCTCTTGAACTTTTGGGATTTTACTCATGTCTTCCATCGCAAAAACTGATACAAAGTATTTATTCAGTTCCTCAGCTATTTCTCTGTTCCCCATGGATTTGCATTGGCACAGGCTTGAAGGGCTGAATGGCCTGTTCCTGGGCTGTAAGTTTTCTTTGTTCTGTGTACTACATTTGCATCATTTTCCAGCAGCACGATGGATATTTTCTCCTCTCTGTTGCCCTTTGTATATTGAAAGAAACCCCTGCAATCTTTCCTAATATTAGATTAGAATTTTTTTTAGATTACATTACAGTGTGGAAACAGGCCATTCGGCCCAACAAGTCCACACCGACCCGCCGAAGCGAAACCCACCCATACCCCTACATTTACCCCTGACCTAACACTACGGGCAATTTAGCATGGCCAATTCACCTGACCCTGCACATCTTTGGACTGTGGGAGGAAACCGGAGCAGCCAGAGGAAACCCACGCAGACACGGGGAGAACGTGCAAACTCCACACAGTTAGTCGCCTGGCAAGCTCACCCTCATATTTAATCTTCTATCTCCTTACCGCCCATTGTAAGCTTCCCAATCCTCTGGTTTCCCACTGCCCTTCTCCACATTATGTGCTTTCTCTTTTGCTTTTATACTACCCCTGCCTTCCCCAGTCAGCCATCGCAGCCTCATCCTCCCGTCCCATGCTTCATTTCTATCGGGATTAATCTCCTCTGTGTCTCCTGAATTACTCCCAGAATCCCCTGCCATTACTGTTCCACTGTCTTTGCTGCTCGGCTCCTCTCCCAGTCAATTCTCTCTCGCTCCTCCTTCATGCCTCTATCGTTGCCTTTATTCAGCTGTAATAGCGTTACCTCTGATTCTATCTTCTCCCTCTCACATTGCAGAGTAAATTCAATCAGATTACGGTCACTGCCTCCTCAGGGATCCTTCACCTTAAGCTTCCTTATCAAGTCTGCCTCATTGTACAACACTAAATCTCGTATTGCCTGTTCCCTTGCTCCACTACAAGCTGCTCCAAACGCCATCTCAGAGACATTCCACAAATTCCTTTTCTTGCAATCCCCTCCCAACCTAATTTTCCCATGTTCCCCCTGCATATTGAATTCCCCCATGATCACTGTAAACTTGCCTGTATTGCACACTTTCTCTAACTCCTGGTGTATCTAGGTCCCCAGCTTCTGACTGCAGTTTGTAGGCCTGTGGATAATTCCCATTACGGTTTTCAGACCTTTGCAATTCCACATCTCTACCCACACAGATTCTACAACATTTGACCCGACTTTGTTTATAGCTAATGGTTTAATTTCATTTGTTTATGAACAAGGCAGCTCCAGCCCCTCTGCCCAGCTGCCTGTCTTTTCGTTAGGAGATATATCCTTCAATATTTAGCACCCAGTCCTGATCCCCTTGCAGCCACGTCTCCGTGATGCCCACCACGTAATACCTGCCAATTTCGGTCTGCACCAAAAACTCATTTACCCTATTCCTAATACTGCGTGTATTCAGATATAGCACATTCAATCCTGTATTAACCATCCCTCTTCCCATTGTCATTCGTTTATCCAACGTGTTTGCAGTTTGATTCCTAACCCTGTCCAAACACTCTGTCCTAGTTTGTATGGCTGGAGACTTCAATAACCTCTCCTGAGTTCTCCTTTCTATCTATTTTTCCATGTTTTTCAATGCAGCTGAATCCACACCACCCCCGACCCCCCCCCCCCGACCCCACTTCCTGGTTAAATTTCCTGTTAACCAGCCGATTGACCCTTTTTGCTGGAACCCTGCTCCCAGCTGGGATTAGCTGGAGACCGTCCCATCAGTACCAATCCTGCATGTTCCAATACTGATGCCAGTGCACCATGGAAAGGAACCCCTCTTTCCCCAACCACACTTTTAGCCACTTGTTGCCTTCCCTTAGTCCCGGGTCCCTGTGCCAATTTGCAGGTGGCTTGGCCAGTAATCCGAAGATGGTAACCCTATTCTTTAATTTGGTTCCTAGCTCCTGATAATCCCTGAACAGCTCCTCTTTCCTGGTCTTGTCGATGAAGTTTGTCCTGACGTGGGCCACAACAACTGGATGCTCCCACACCATCTCCCGTCTCCTTTCAGGCCGGTCAGAGATGTCCCGCCCCTGGGCACCAGGCAGGCAACATACAACATGGGACTCTCGCACCTGCTGACAAAGTATACTGTCGATCCCCCTAATTGGAGAATGCCCCACAACAGCAGAAAGTTAGGATGTTTTCTGTGGTGCATCTATAAACAGTGGTGGGAGTTGATGTAGACAGACTGAATTCCCTTCCCCTCCTGAGAAAGTCGAGATGTTGTTGTGCTTTCTTGAGCATTGCGTTGACGTGGGTGGACCAGGCTAGATTGTTGGTGATCATCACTCCCAGAAGCTTGACGCTGTTGACCATCTCCCCCTCAGCCCCACTGATCCAGACAGGGACGTGCCCTCCACTCTGCTTCCAGAACTCAATGACCAGCCTCTTTGTTTTGCTGAGATTGATGGAGAGATTAGTGTCTGTACACCATGCCAGGAAGCACTCCATTTCTGTCCTGTCTTGGGTGCTGTCATTGTTTCAGATCCGGCCTTCACGGGTAGTGTTGTCAGCAAACTTGGATATGGCATTGAGATGGAATTTGGCCGCACAGTGAGGTATAAGGAGGATGGTGGGGGTGGTGGCTGAGTGCAAAGCCTTGCAGGGCACTAGGATTGAGGATTACGCTAGAGGAGGATGCGTCGTTGCTTATTCTTATTGATTGTGATCAATTGGTCTGGAAGTCGAGGAGCGAGTTATGGAGAGTGAGGGCATAGGGGTGGGGGGAAGCGGCAAAGGGCGAAGGGGTGTCAGGATGGGGACCAAGACCTCGGTCTCAGAGTTGAGAGATGAATTTGTTTGGAATTATGGTGTTGAAGGCGGAACTGTAGTCGGAGTTTGACACAGGTATCCTAGTTATCCAGATGTTCCAGGGCTGAGTGAAGGATCATTAGCTGCAAATGTAGAGTTTTGCGACAGTGTAAACATCAGGACTTCAATTAGTTTTCACAGATTAAAAGAAGCAGCAATAACTCTGTCAGGAATAAACTGTGAAGGGACGAGGACAAGGAGAAATGATTCCCGGCAGAGGAATTTAAGGAGTTACTCACAGGAAAGCTGTGTCTTCAAACAGACGAGTCAATGTCAAATGTAACAGGGAGTAAGGAAGCTCCTGTTAGGGGACAAGCTGCAGACGTACTGGTTGCGGAGTTATTGTGGATGAAAGGATCGAAAGGATCATCAATAATGTCACATCACAGATTGAACGAATGAAAATTGTGTCAGAATTCAACTCCAAGTTTCCTCCGAGGCGGAACTCTGGAAAACTGCACAAGGATCGATCTTTTACATCCAGAGACCGACACTGTGGTTAGAATCGCAGCTAAACTCCACCATTAGCAGACAAGTTGGGTTGTGAGGTTTAACTTGCTGACTTTAGGGGTCTTATTTTGGTTGCTACATACCATAAGGTTTGAAGAATTGTTTCAGTATTCGATTGTGTGATGTCTTAATATGTAGCTGAAATGAAGGTATCTGATTTACACGCGATCGTGTATTAGTCTACAGAGAGAAGACCATATAGTGACACTGAGGGAATTGTTCCTGCTCAAAGGCAGCACAGACAAGACATCCGATTAGTCTCTGTGTGTGCTGTAACAATTCCGTAATTCTGTAAGAAACAGCCACAGTGAGGACAGAGAGTGTGAACCGAGGCTGTGTTGCTGTGAAGTTTTCGCAACCACAGCTTACTCCCACACTACCCCTGAACTGAAAGCTGGTCTTGCATTGTGCAAAGACACTCAGTGTTCTTCAGCAAGGATCAAGCGTACATAAAGAAGGAGAAAGTGAGGACTGCAGATGCTGGAGATCTGAGCTGAAAAATGTGTTGCTGGAAAAGCGCAGCAGGTCAGGAGCCTCCAAAGAGCAGGAGAATCGACGTTTCGGGCATAGGCCCTTCTTCAGGAATGAGGAAGGTGTGCCAAGCAGGTTAAGATAAAAGGTAGGAGGAGGAACTTTGGGGAGAGGCATTGGGAATGTGATAGGTGGGAGGAGGTTAAGGTGAGGGTAATAGGCCATAGAGGGGGTGGGGGGGGGAGAAGTCGGGAAGAAGATTGCAGGTGAAGAAGGTGGTGCTGAGTCTGACGGTTGGGTCTGAGATAAGGTGGGGGAAGGGAAATGAGGAAGCTGGAGAAATCTTCATTCATTCCTTGTGGTTGGCGGTTTCCTAGGCGGATCATGAGGTGCTCTTCCTCCAGGTGTCGTTTTACCACGGTTTGGCGATGGAGCAGGCCAAGGACCTGCATGTCTTGGCGGAGTGGGAGGGGGAGTTAAAGTGTTCAGCCACGGTGTGGTTGGGTTGGTTGGTCCGGGTGTGCCGAGGTGTTCCCTGAAACCTTCCACAAGTAGGTGGCTTGTCACCACAATGTAGAGGAGGCTACACCGGGTGCAGTGGATGCAGCAATTGATGTGTGTTGAGGTGCAGGTGAATTTCTGACGGATATGGAAGGGTCCATTGGTGCCTTGGAGGGAAGTAAGGGGGGAGGTGTGGGCGCAAGTTTTGCATTTTTGCGGTTGCAGGAGAAAGTGCCAGGAGTGGAGGTTGGATTGGTGGGGCGTGTGGACCTGACAAAGCAGTCACGGAACGTTTCAGGGAACACCTCCATTCATTACCAACTGTGTCTGGAACACCCATGTTTTGTGCACCCATATGACACCAGGTAACACCAAAATGGGAGGTGTCGTGGACAGCGAAGAAGGTCACCTCAGAGTGAGCAGCAGCACATGGAGTTTAATTTAGATAAATGCGCGGTGCTGCATTTTGGCAAAAACAATCTTAGCAGGACTTACCCATTTATTGGTAAGGTCTTAGGGAGTGTTGCTGAACAAAGAGACCTTGGAATGCAGGTTCATACCTCTTTTAATGTAGAGTCACAAGTAGACAGGATTGTGAAGAAGGTGTTTGGTATGCTTTCCTTGATTGGTCAGAATATTGAGTATGAGAGTTGGGAGGTCATGATGCAGCTGTACAGGACATTGATTCGGCCACTGGTGGAATATTGTGTGCAATTCTGATCTTGTGAAACTTGAAAACATTCAGAAAAGATTTAAAAGGATGGTGCCAGGGTTGAAGGATTTGAGGTACATGGAGAGGCTGAACAGGAAGGGGCTGTTTTCCTTGGAGTGTCAGAAGCTGACAATGACCTTATAGAGTTTTTAAAATCATGAGGGGCATGGATAGGATAAATAGA
Source organism: Chiloscyllium plagiosum (assembly GCF_037043375.1). Taxonomy (NCBI): domain Eukaryota; kingdom Metazoa; phylum Chordata; class Chondrichthyes; order Orectolobiformes; family Hemiscylliidae; genus Chiloscyllium; species Chiloscyllium plagiosum. Next base: position 16,722,975 of record NW_028270182.1, read on the forward strand.
CAAAGTGTGGGAGTCCAAAACTAGAGGACAAAGGTTTAGGATGAGAGGGGAAAGATATAAAAGCGACCGAAGGGGCATCTGTTTCACGTAGAGGATGGTACATATATGGAATGAGCTGCCAGAGGAAGTGGTGGAGCTGGTGCAGTTGTAACATTTAAAAGGCATTTGAATGGGTATATGAATAGGAAGGGTTTGGAAGGATATGCGCCGGGTATTGGCAAATGGTATTAGATTGGTTTGGGATATCTGATTGGCATGGACGATTTAGAACAAAGGGTCTGTTTCTGTATCATACATCTCTATGGCTCTACGACTCATATTAATCCCACAATTATTTTTTTTAATTCTGTTTGAAGAACAATCTCCCTCTCTCGATTCTATTCACCCAACTGAAGTTCCTCAGGATTTACCCAAATGAATGAATCTGCTCTTCACTCTCTTTCTTTGTGACTCTCTGACCAAACTGAACCAATTGATAATTGCTACTCCCTCAAATGAATAAATAATGTTCCCACAGATGACAAACGCATCTACATCGATTTTAAACATTTGGTGAAAGAAGCAATGGAGACATGGGAAAAGGTCAATCCTGCAGCGAATTGTTTGCCTCTGGGTGCTCTTCCACAGGAGCAGAGGTGATTGAGAAGAGACATCGATGAGACATTACCAATCATCAGGAGCATAGACAGCATAGACAGGAAGGAACATTTCCCCTTGATGGAGAGAGCAATGCCTGGAGGGGAAGGGGTGCGGTGTCGATTTAACTTAAAGGGCAGCATGTTTAGAGGAGATGTGAGAGAAAAATCCTTTTCACCCAGATGGTGGTGGGAATCTGGAACTTCCTGCCTGTAGAGATAGACACACTCACAACATTGAAGAGTTATTTTGATAAGCACAAGGATATGGGCCAAGTGCTGCAAAATGGGATTAGAATAGATAGGTGGTCATTTCTGACTGGCGCAGATGTGATGGCCAAAGGGCCTTTTTACTGTGGAGTAGACCTCTATGACTCCATGACTAAATGCAGCACATTTACCAAGGACCACCCCACCCCGCCCCCACTTCATCTCCACCTGTGACGACGCTGTCAGTTTACTTTCAAAACGTTATTTTATCCTGTGTTTTTTTTTAAGAGAGGTTGTAAAGGCAGAGGTGCCAAACTGGCTCCTGGAGATGGCTCCAGTAAATAAGGTAGGAGGCCTTTCTGTTACTTTTAAAGGTTGGAACAATGGAAGCAGCTTCAATGGGAGTGGCCAGCTCTCACAGACCAGACTTTCTCGTTTATATTTTAGCTGGAGCAGTCAGAAGCTATCTGGGGTCCCAGAAGAGTTGGGAGCTTCAGTGAATGATTCCTAGCTGGTACTTTTTCTGGGATCTCTTTTGATGCTTTGTTCCACCAGGATCGAAGAACTGTATTTAAGAATCTGGGCCTGAATTGGCAGTTTTGTCAAGCGGTGAGTTTATGGGATGTTACCACATTGGAACAGTTTATTAGTAATAGGTACCCCACTTATTATTCAGTTAAATTTTCCAATAGTCGAGTTATTCTAAATTCCTCTCTATTTTGTTTGTATTTTAACTGGAGTGTTTAAATCTATTGTGTTTTACTTAACGTCGGGTCGTTTGACCAATTGCATTGTATCTGGAACACACACTTCACATCTACCTTTAAAATAAAAAAAGGTGAGGGTCCAGGTGACCTTCATTAAATATCTTCAGGGGGTCTGGTCTGCTCCATAACAAATGTTCGGATCACAATGTATCATTCCAAGTTGGGTTTAGGATTTTTGGACTTGACGCAGCAAGTGGTAGGTGTTAGTGTCTTTTGTTTTGGATGTTTAAACCTATTTTGGAGTTGGACGAAGTGACTTTTGGGGGATTTGCAAAAAACTGAGCAAAGCAAACAAGCTGGAGTTGGGGTTTGTAGACAAGTTGGAGTTGGGGTATGTAGACAAGCTGGAGTTGGGGTTTGTAGACAAGCTGGAGTTGGGGTTTGTAGACAAATTGGAGTTGGGGTTTGTAGACAAGTTGGAGTTGGGGTTTGTAGACAAGCTGGAGTTGGGGTTTGCAGACAAGCTGGAGTTGGGATTTGTCGACAAGCTGGAGTTGGGGTTTGTAGACAAGTTGGAGTTGGGGTTTGTAGACAAGCTGGAGTTTGGGTTTGTAGATAAGCTGGAGTTGGGGTTTGTAGACATGTTGGCGTTGGGGCTGACAGGGTCTGTGAGAAAAGGGGAGGTAATTGCAGCAATAGCTCGACATTTAACATTGCTGGGAATGCCACTGAAATCTTTGGAATGGCGAGAATTCAAATGCAGCTTGAACATAAAAAGGAAATGCAACATTGTGAATTGCAATTAAAAGAAGAGAAATGAGAACGGGGGAGAGAATTTCAACTCAGAAGTTAGCAATTAGAGGGTCAAGTCAACTTCAAAGGGTGGGGGTGGAGGTAGAAGGGAGGTTGCGTGAGCGGGATAGTGATCATGAGCAAGCCCATTGTATCCAAAGGCCAGATGGGTATCTGTTTAAATATGTCCAAGCGTTGTGTAAATTCTATGAGACAGATGTAGAAGTGTTTTTCAATTCTTTGAGAACGTGGCTAAACAAATGAAGTGTCCGGTGACCATGCGGATATTGTTGATCCAAACAAAGTTGGTGGGTAGAGCAAGTGAGGTATTCGCATCAAAGGAGTGGATAACGATCTGGCTCGGAGGGTGAATAGCTGTTAATGGGGACTGTTAGTTGGTAACAGTGGGTTCTGTATACTAATAGACTATGTGAGAACACGGTCCGGAGTGTAGGGGTGAGGGTAAGGACTTGAGAGAGCTTAAGTCCTCAAGTTGTTGAACTCAATACCAAGTCCAGAAAGCTGTGGAGTTCCTGGGTGGAAGGTGAAGCGCTGTTATTCCAGCTTGCTCAGAGCTTCGCTGGACCACTGCACCAAGCCTGAGACAGAGATGTTGGTCAGCGAACAGGGTGGGGTGGAGACGTGGCAGGCAATTGGAAGCTCAGCATCTTTTTGTTGGGCAGAACGTAGGTGTTCTGCAAAGCAGGAGCCCAGTCTACGCTTTGTTTCCCCAATATACAGGAGACCACACTGTGAGCAGTGAATACAATAGACTAGGCTGAGTGAAGAGCTTCACCTAGAAGATATGTTTGGGGCCTTGGATACTGAGGAGAAAGGAGGTAAAAGGACAGGTATTACACCTTAGGCAGGGGGAAGGTGTGGTGAGGCTGTGGGGTGGGGTGTTGGTAGTGAAGAAAGAGCAGCCCAGGGTTTCCCAGAGGGAACGGTCCCTGTGGAAGGCTGACAAGGGAGGGGAGTGGATTGCGTGTCTGGTGGTGACAACTTGCTGGAGGGGGTGGAAATGCCAGCTACTGGTCCTCTGGATGTGGAGGGTGGTGGGATGGTCGGTGAGAACAAGGGGGAACCTCTCACTCGCGCAGGAGGGAGGAGAGGGGTTGAGGGCTGAAGTGTGGGAGATGGATGGGATCTGTCTGAGAGTCCTGTCAACGACAGTGCCAGGGAATCCTCTGCTCAGGAAGCAGGTGGACACTTTGGAGACTCCCTTGTCAATGTCAGCCTCTTTGGAACAAATATGACAGAAACGGAGGGACTGGGAGAATGGGATGGAGTCTTCACAGGAAGCAGGATGTGAGGATGTATAGCGCAGGGATCTGTGCGGTGGGTTTATAGTGTATATTGGTGCCCAGTCTATCCCCACAAATGGATACAGAGATGTCAAGGAAGGGAAGGGAGAAGTCAGAGATGGATGAAGTGAAGGTCAGAGTCTGGTGGAAATTGGAAGCGAAATCAATAAATGTTTCCAATCCTAAGCTGTCATGGACCAGGCCAGAGACCCTCAAAATATCTGAAAATGTAACCTAGACCCTAACTTTTTCCTATTTTAAAGGAAGATGTGAAGTGTGTGTTATAGATGTGATGCAGCTGTTCAAACCACTCGGCTTTAAACAGAATTTATTTAAACACTCCAGTTGAAACATGAGCAAAAGAAAATGGACTTCAGAACTTATATCTGACCAGATGCAAGAATTATTATTAATTAACTGTTCCGAGTCTGTTGCATTCCATAAAATACCCCTTGTCAGAAAGATAAATTCAAACACAGATTCTTACAGGCTGGAGGGAACCACACCCAGAGAGAGATTTCAGATAAAGACAGAGGAATCCTTTCCTGAAGCTTGCAACTCCCCTGAACTCTCACATCTTGTGATTGCCTCCAGCTAAAACAAACTCGAAATAACCTGAACTGGGAGAACTTGCCACTCCCCTTCCACTGTTAAACTACACGCTTCAGCCCCTCCGCCCTTATGAGCTCTCCTCAATAAAACCAAGGAACAATAAACTTCTGTTGTCCCACAGACGGGAGAGGGAAGCAGTGCCGATGATACCGTCGATATAACGGAGAAAGAATAATGGGTAGGGTCAGGAACAGGAGCGGAACAAGCAATGTTCCACACAACCCACAAAGCGGCAGAAGGAACTGGGGCTAATGCGGGTTCCCCTGGCAACCCGTCTGACCTGAAGAAAGTGAGAGGAGTCAAAAGAAAAGTTGCTCAGGATGAGCCCATCACAGGGATAAAACAGAGAGCTTTACAGGGTAGAGGCCGTTCAGCCTCAGGGAGTGGAAGGTCAGGACGGATGGTGAATACCATGACAGGGAGGTGGGGCTGGGCCAGGGAATGGAGTCAGAGGGAAGGGGAGGGGAGGAAGGTTCCAGAAGGCCATGGGGATCTCGAAGTTGTTGCAGCTTGTGCACCTTGATGCCTGAGAGGAAATGGAAAGGAAGATGTTTCTCGGGTGGTGACAGGTGATACTGCAATGTAAGTCTCTCTCTTCCTCTTTCCCATTGCCATGAGCTCTGTGCTCCATTCTTTTTCCTTATCTTCACCTTCCTGTTGATCGGCTTCTTTGGCTTCACCTTCTTCCCAGTGCCGGAGACTCGGAGAAAGATCTTTGACCGGATTGTGGCCATTTTCTGCAGAAACCCTTCTCTCCTGGACCAGGAATTGAAGCAGAACAGCACCTCACTCACATACCTTGATGGTGGCTCCAGAGTGTGAGAGAGGGAGTGTGAGAGAGGGAGTGTGAGAGAGGGAGTGAGAGAGAGGGAGTGTGAGAGAGGGAGTGAGAGAGAGGGAGTGAGAGAGAGGGAGTGTGAGAGAGGGAGTGTGAGAGAGGGGGAGTGTGAGAGAGGGAGTGAGAGAGAGGGAATGTGAGAGAGGGAGTGTGAGAGAGGGAGTGTGAGAGAGGGAGTGTGAGAGAGGGAGTGTGAGAGAGGGAGTGAGAGAGAGGGAGTGAGAGAGAGGGAGTGTGAGAGAGGGAGTGTGAGGGAGGGAGTGAGAGAGATGGAGTGAGAGAGATGGAGTGTGAGAGAGGGAGTGTGAGAGATGGAGTGTGAGAGAGGGAGTGTGAGAGAGGGAGTGTGAGAGAGAGAGTGTGAGAGAGGGAGTGAGAGAGATGGAGTGTGAGAGAGGGAGTGTGAGAGAGGGAGTGTGAGAGAGGGAGTGTGAGAGAGGGAGTGAGAGAGAGGGAGTGTGAGAGAGGGAGAGAGAGAGAGGGATTGTGAGAGAAGGATTGTGAGAGAGAGGGAGAGAGAGAGAGGGACTGTGAGAGAGGGAGTGAGAGAAAGGGAGAGAGAGAGAGGGACTGTGAGAGAGAGGGACTGAGAGAGAGAGGGACTGTGAGAGAGAGGGAGTGACAGAGAGGGAGTGTGAGAGAGGGGGTTTGAGAGAGGGAGTGTGAGAGAGGGAGTGAGAGAGAGGGAGAGAGAGAGGGACTGTGAGAGAGGGACTGTGAGAGAGGGAGTGTGAGAGAGGGTTTGAGAGAGAGGGTTTGAGAGAGAGGGAGTGTGAGAGAGGGAGTGTGAGAGAGGGAGTGTGAGAGAGGGAGTGTGAGAGAAGGACTGTGAGAGAGGGAGTGAGAGAGTGGGAGAGAGAGAGGGAATGTGAGAGAGAGGGAATGTGAGAGAGGGGGACTGTGAGAGAGAGGGAGTGAGAGAGAGGGAGTGAGAGAGAGGGGGTGTGAGAGAGGGAGCGTGAGAGAGGGAGTGAGAGAGAGGGAGAGAGAGAGAGGGACTGTGTGAGAGAGGGAGTGTGAGAGAGGGAGTGTGAGATACGGAGTGTGAGAGAGGGAGTGAGCGAGAGGGAGTGAGCCAGAGGGAGTGTGAGAGAGGGAGTGTGAGACAGGGAGTGTGACAGAGGGAGTGTGAGAGAGAAGGAGAGAGAGAGAGGGAATGTGAGGGAGTGAGAGAGAGGGAGAGAGAGAGAGGGAGTGAGAGAGAGGTAGTGTGGGAGAGGGAGTGTGGGAGAGGGAGTGTGGGAGAGGGAGTGTGGGAGAGAGAATGTGAGAGAGGGAGTGAGCGAGAGGGAGTGAGCGAGAGGGAGTGAGCGAGAGGGAGTGTGAGAGTGGAGGAGTGAGAGAGAGGGAATGTGAGGGAGTGAGAGAGAGGGAGAGAGAGAGAGAGGGACTGTGAGAGAGAGGGAGTGTGAGAGAGGGAGTGTGAGAGAGGGAGTGTGGGAGAGGGAGTGTGGGAGAGGGAGTGTGAGAGAGGGAGTGTGAAAGAGAGGGAGTGTGAGAGAGAGGGAGTGTGAGAGAGAGGGAGTGTGAGAGAGAGGGAGTGTGAGAGAGGGAGTGTGAGAGAGGGAGTGTGAGAGAGGGAGTGTGAGAGGGAGGGAGTGTGAGAGAGGGAGTGTGAGAGACGGAGTGTGAGAGAGGGAGTGTGAGAGAGGGAGTGTGGGAGAGGGAGTGTGAGAGAGGGAGTGTGGGTGAGGGAGTGTGGGAGAGGGAGTGTGGGAGAGGGAGTGTGAGAGAGAGGGAGTGTGAGAGAGAGGGAGTGTGAGAGAGAGGTAGTGTGAGAGAGGGAGTGTGAGAGAGGGAGTGTGAGAGAGGGAGAGTGAGAGGGAGGGAGTGTGGGAGTGGGAGTGTGGGAGAGGGAGTGTGGGAGAGGGAGTGTGGGAGAGGGAGTGTGAGAGAGAGGGAGTGTGAGAGAGAGAGAGTGTGAGAGAGGGAGTGAGCGAGAGGGAGTGAGAGAGAGTGAGTGTGGGAGAGGGAGTGTGGGAGAGGGAGTGTGAGAGAGGGAGTGAGCGAGAGGGAGTGAGCGAGAGGGACTGTGAGAGAGGCAGTGAGAGAGAGGGAGTGAGAGAGAGGGAGTGAGAGAGAGGGAGTGAGAGAGAGGGAGTGTGGGAGAGGGAGTGTGGGAGAGGGAATGTGAGAGAGGGAGTGAGCGAGAGGGAGTGAGCGAGAGGGAGTGAGCGAGAGGGAGTGTGAGAGAGGGAGTGAGAGAGAGGGAGTGAGAGAGAGGGAGTGAGAGAGAGGGAGTGTGGGAGAGGGAGTGTGGGAGAGGGAGTGTGGGAGAGGGAATGTGAGAGAGGGAGTGAGCGAGAGGGAGTGAGCGAGAGGGAGTGTGAGAGAGGAGGAGTGAGAGAGAGGGAATGTGAGGGAGTGAGAGAGAGGGAGAGAGAGAGAGGGACTGTGAGAGAGAGGGAGTGTGAGAGAGGGAGTGTGGGAGAGGGAGTGTGGGAGAGGGAGTGTGGGAGAGGGAGTGTGAGAGAGGGAGTGTGAGAGAGAGGGAGTGTGAGAGAGAGCGACTGTGAGAGAGAGGGAGTGTGAGAGAGAGGGAGTGTGAGAGAGGGAATGTGAGAGAGGGAGTGTGAGAGGGAGGGAGTGTGAGAGAGGGAGTGTGAGAGAGGGAGTGTGGGAGAGGGAGTGTGGGAGAGGGAGTGTGAGAGAGGGAGTGTGGGAGAGGGAGTGTGAGAGAGGGAGTGTGAGAGAGGGAGTGTGAGAGAGGGAGTGTGTGAGAGAGGGAGTGTGAGAGGGAGGGAGTGTGAGAGAGGGAGTGTGAGAGGGAGGGAGTGTTGGAGTGGGAGTGTTGGAGTGGGAGTGTGGAAGAGGGAGTGTGGGAGAGGGAGTGTGGGAGAGGGAGTGTGAGAGAGAGGGAGTGTGAGAGAGAGAGAGTGTGTGAGAGAGGGAGTGTGAGAGAGGGAGTGTGAGGGAGGGACTGTGTGAGAGAGGGAGTGTGAGAGAGGGAGTGTGTGAGAGAGGGTGTGTGAGAGAGAGGGAGTGTGAGAGAGGTAGTGTGAGAGAGGGAGTGTGAGAGAGAGAGGGAGTGTGAGAGAGAGGGAGTTTGAGAAAGGGAGTGTGTGAGAGAGAGGGAGTGTGTGAGAGAGAGGGAGTGTGAGAGAGGGATGTGAGAGAGAGGGAGTGAGAGAGAGGGAGTGAGAGAGAGGGTTGTGAGAGAGGGTTGTGAGAGAGAGGGTTGTGAGAGAGAGGGAGTGAGAGAGAGGGAGTGAGAGAGAGGGAGTGTGAGGGAGGGACTGTGTGAGAGAGGGAGTGAGAGAGAGGGAGTGAGAGAGAGGGAGTGAGAGAGAGGGAGTGAGAGAGAGGGAGTGAGAGAGATATAGTGAGAGTGAGGGAGTGTGAGAGAGGGAGTGTGAGAGAGGGAGTGTGAGAGAGGGAGTGTGTGAGAGAGAGGGAGTGTGAGAAAGGGAGTGTGAGAAAGGGAGTGTGAGAGAGGGAGTGTGAGAGAGGGACTGTGAGAGAGAGAGGGAGTGTGAGAGAGAGGGATTGTGAGAGTGGGAGTGAGAGAGGGATGTGAGAGAGAGGGAAGTGAGAGAGGGAAGTGAGAGTGGGCGGCACGGTGGCACAGTGGTTAGCACTGCTGCCTCACAGCGCCATAGACCCGGGTTCAATTCCCGCCTCAGGTGACTGACTGTGTGGAGTTTGCACGTTCTCCCTGTGTCTGCGTGGGTTTCCTCCAGGTGCTCCGGTTTCCTCCCACATCACAAAGATGTGCAGGGTCAGGTGAATTGGCCATACTAAATTGCCCGTAGTGTTAGGTAAGGGGTAAATGTAGGGGTATGGGTGGGTTTCGCTTCGGCGGGTCGGTGTGGACTTGTTGGGCCGAAGGGCCTGTTTCTACACTGTAATCTAATCTAATCAGATGGAGTGAGAGAGACGGAGTGTAAGAGGGAGTGTGAGAGAGAGGGAGTGTGAGAGAGAGGGAGTGTGAGAGAGAGGGAGTGTGAGAGAGGGAGTGTGAGAGAGAGGGAGTGTGAGAGAGAGGGATTGTGAGAGTGGGAGTGAGAGAGATATAGTGAGAGAGAGGGAGTGAGAGAGAGGGAGTGAGAAAGAGGGTTGTGAGAGCGAGGGAGTGTGAGAGAGGGAGTGTAAGAGAGGGAGTGAGAGAGGGCTGTGAGAGAGAGGGACTGTGAGAGAGAGGGAGTGTGCGAGAGGGAGTGTGAGAGAGGGGGAGTGAGAGAGAGGGACTGTGAGAGAGGGAGTGTGAGCGAGGGAGTGTGTGTGTGTGTGTGTGAGAGAGAGAGAGAGACAGACAGACAGAGAGAGACAGGGAGAGGGGAGGAGTGAATGTGAACATGAGGGAGCCAACAATGGAATAAGAGGTGAGAGGACAGTTTAAACTCAGCCTCACTGTTCACTTTAAATTGACTCTTTAGCAGCTGTTATGGCTCTCCAGCATTAAATTTAAAAAGTATTGTGTGTCTTTTTAAAAAATCTATGATAGTATTTGAAGGGACATAGGAGGTAAAAGATTGAGAAGGAGAGAGTGAGAGAGTGGGTGAGAGGGATCCCAGGAATCTGACTCCATCTGCCCAATCGAAATCAAACAAGGAAAGGGATAGTCACAATAAACAGACAGACGGCCATTCTGCTGTTACTGTGGGGTTAGGGGTTGGAGGGGATTACAGAGATAGGGAGGGGTGTAGGGGCTGAGGGGCTGACAGAGATAGGGAGGGGTGTAGGGGATGGAGGAGGTTACAGAGATATTGAAGGATGTAGTGGCTAGAGGAGGTAACAGAGATAGAGAGGTGTGTAGCAGCTGGAGGAGGTTATAGAGATAGGGAGGGTGTGTAGGGGCTGGAGGAGGTTACAGAGATTGGGAGGGGGTGTATGGGTTGGTTGAGGTTATAAAGATAGGGAGGGTGTAGGGGATGGAGGAGATTACAGAGATAGGGAGGGGATGTAGGGCTCCAACAGGTTACAATGATTGGGAGAGTTGTGCAGTTGGAGATTGTGAAAGAGCTACGAAGATTTGCAGAGACTGGACGAGGTTTCTGAGATGGGGAAGGGTGGGAGAGCTGGTGGGTGTTACTGGGATGGGGAGGGGTGCGAGAGCTGGTGGAAGTTACTGGGATGGGGAGGAGTGAGAGAGCTGGTGGAAGTTGCTGGCATGGGGAGGGATGAGAGATCTGGTGGAAGTTACTGGGATGGGGAGAGGTGGGAGAGCTGGTGGAAGTTACTGGGTTGGGGAGGGGTGGGAGAGCTGATGGAAGTTACTGGGATGGGGAGGGGTGGGAGAGCTGATGGAAGTAACTGGGATGGGGAGGGGTGGGAGAGCTGATGGAAGTTACTGGGATGGGGAGGAGTGGGAGAGCTGATGGAGGTTACTGGGATGGGGAGGGGTGGGGGAGCTGACGGAAGTTACTGGGATGGGGAGGGGTGGGAGAGCTGATGGGAGTTACTGGGATGGGGAGGGGTGGGAGAGATGATGGAAGTTACTGGGATGGGGAGGGGTGGGACCGGTGGTAGAAGTTACTGCGATGGGGGAGGGTGGGAGAGCTGTTGGGAGTTACTGGGATGGGGAGGGGTGGGAGAGCTGATGGAAGTTACTGGGATGGGGAGGGGTGGGGGAGCTGACGGAAGTTACTGGGATGGGGAGTGGTGGGAGAGCTGGTGGAAGTTACTGGGATGGGGAGGGGTGGGAGAGCTGGTGGAAGTTACTGGGATGGGGAGGGGTGGGAGAGCTGGTGGAAGTTTCTGGGATGGGGAGGGGTGGGAGAGCTGGTGGAAGTTACTGGGATGGGGAGGGGTGGGGGAGCTGGTGGAATTTACTGGGATGGGGAAGGGTGGGAGAGCTGGTGGAAGTTACTGGGATGGGGAGGGGTGGGAGAGCTGATGGAAGTTACTGGGATGGGGAGGGGTGGGAGAGCTGGTGGAAGTTACTGGGATGGGGAGGTGTGGGAGAGCTGTTGGAAGTTACTGGGATGGGGAGGGGTGGGGGAGCTGGTGGAAGTTACTGGGATGGGGAGCGGTGGGGGAGCTGGTGGAAGTTACTGGGATGGGGAGGGGTGGGAGAGCTGATGGAAGTTACTGGGATGGGGAGGGGTGGGAGAGCTGGTGGAAGTTACTGGGATGGGGAGGTGTGGGAGAGCTGGTGGAAGTTACTGGGATGGGGAGGGGTGGGGGAGCTGGTGGAAGTTACTGGGATGGGGAGCGGTGGGGGAGCTGGTGGAATTTACTGGGATGGGGAAGGGTGGGAGAGCTGGTGGAAGTTACTGGGATGGGGTAGGGTGGGAGAGCTGGTGGAAGTTACTGGGATGGGGAGGGGTGGGAGAGCTGATGGAAGTTACTGGGATGGGGAGGGGTGGGAGAGCTGGTGGAAGTTTCTGGGATGGGGAAGGGTGGGAGAGCTGGTGGAAGTTACTGGGATGGGAAGGAGTGGGAGAGCTGATGGAAGTTACTGGGATGGGGTAGTGTGGGAGAGCTGGTGGAAGTTACTGGGATGGGGAGGGGTGGGAGAGCTGATGGAAGTTACTGGGATGGGGAGGGGTGGGAGAGCTGGTGGAAGTTTCTGGGATGGGGAGGGGTGGGAGAGCTGGTGGAAGTTTCTGGGATGGGGAGGGGTGGGAGAGCTGATGGAAGTTACTGGGATGGGGAGGGGTGGGAGAGCTGATGGAAGTTACTGGGATGGGGAGGGGTGGGGGAGCTGATGGAAGTTACTGGGATGGGGAGGGGTGGGGGAGCTGGTGGAAGTTACTGGGATGGGGAGGGGTGGGGGAGCTGGTGGAAGTTACTGGGATGGGGAGGAGTGGGAGAGCTGGTGGAAGTTACTGGGATGGGGAGGGGTGGGGGAGCTGATGGAAGTTACTGGGATGGGGAGGGGTGGGGGAGCTGGTGGAAGTTACTGGGATGGGGAGGGGTGGGGGAGCTGACGGAAGTTACTGGGATGGGGAGGGGTGGGAGAACTGGTGGAAGTTACTGGGATGGGGAGGGGTGGGAGAGCTGGTGGAAGTTACTGGGATGGGGAGGGGTGGGGGAGCTGACGGAGGTTACTGGGATGGGAGGGGTGGGGGAGCTGGTGGAAGTTACTGGGATGGGGAGGGGTGGGGGAGCTGACGGAAGTTACTGGGATGGGGAGGGGTGGGGGAGCTGGTGGAAGTTACTGGGATGGGGAGGGGTGGGGGAGCTGACGGAAGTTACTGGGATGGGGAGGGGTGGGGGAGCTGGTGGAAGTTACTGGGATGGGGAGGGGTGGGAGAGCTGATGGAAGTTACTGGGATGGCGAAGGGTGGGGGAGCTGGTGGACGTTACTGGGATGGGGAGGGGTGGGAGAGCTGGTGGAAGTTACTGGGATGAGGAGGGGTGGGGGAGCTGGTGGAAGTTACTGGGATGGGGAGGGGTGGGAGAGCTGGTGGAAGTTACTGGGATGGCGAGGAGTGGGAGAGCTGGTGGAAGTTACTGGGATGGCGAGGAGTGGGAGAGCTGGTGGAAGTTACTGGGATGGCGAGGAGTGGGAGAGCTGGTGGAAGTTACTGGGATGGGGAGGGGTGGGGGAGCTGGTGGAAGTTACTGGGATTGGATGAAAAGACACAGAGACCTCTTCCAGAAGTAGACAAGTATTTCTCCAGATGAAGAAAGTTAAACCCATTCTCTCAGTACATAACACATTGTTGTGCGTGTGAGCTTGCTGTGCTCCATGTGTCTGCTTGTTTCACCATTAAAAGGGTGTTCAGCTGCTGTCATTGAGTGAAAGCACTGGTGAACAGGAGGGAATGCTGTAAAGGCAGCAGGGCTTATGCCCGAAATTTTGATTCTCCTGCTCTTCGGATGCTGCCTGATCTGTTGTGGTTGTCCAGCACCACACTCTCAATGGGATCTTCAGCATCAGCAGTCCTCACTTTCTCCTAGAATGCTACCAATACGGAGCAGCCTCTGTAAACAATAAACATTGTCACCTTTTGGAAGATTTCTCTTAAGGTACAGTTACACTCAGCCAGTTGTCTCCATTCCCCTCCCCCACCAACATAAAGGACGAAGCTTCTGGTGATAGGCTGATCTTTCTCGCTATTAGCCACCGTGCCAGCGAGGGGATTCAGGGCAGTGGTCATGCATTGGAAGGTTCAGGTTCAAGACCCACCTGCAATGGAGCAGAACATGTCCAAAAAGCATGTTTATTTTTTAAAGACAATAATTAAAATGGAGTTTGATCACTGAGTGTGGCTGGTTTGGTTTGCAGCTTAAACACATGAAGGAACACCAAAAGCACAGCTGTAAATTTTAGTTCATTAACTTAGTCATGTGGAAACATTGGTGCTTTTGCTAACTTCAAGTCGTATCCATTGAGACTTTCTGCTAAACTGTTTCTATCGTTACAGTAAGACACAAACAGCTTAATTGCCTGTTGAGGGAGTTCCTGCTGTAATTTCTGTCCGACCGTGAATCCAAATTTGTGTTGGTGGGTTCACTGAGCTTGGCACGGCCAGCCACTGTGACGTTTTGTGAGCATGTACAAATATTTTGTCGACTACACCTATGTTTCTTATTACCCACTCCTCGCAGCTGTTGGGGTTCCTGGTAAATGTGGGTTGGAAATAGTTTGAGACAGAGTTATTGTTTTGAGTCCAGGATGACTCTCCTTCCAAGTCCCACTGAGTTTCTCCGGGATTTCTGTTTCTCACTTCAGCTTTCCAGCAGGGCAGAGTTTCTGCATTTACTTTGCACCTCGCTCAACATTATTCGATAATGTTTACATTTGTTGGTGAAAAATGTCATGGTTTGTTAAAGGTTTTCACCTTGCGCTCATCAGGACCATTTGCAAGAATCCCAATTTAGGTCAAAGCCACCATGTAAACTTCACAAGAGCATGCAGTATAGATGTTGGTGTTCTCCTTGAATTGGTATTCTTGACAATGGACTTGATGACAAGACAAAAACCTTCAACAAGCTGAATTATATTTTCAGCAAGTCATAGAGTTGGAGAGATCAATGATCGAGGGAGAGGAGGGGGGTGGGTTGTGGTGAAGATTTATGGTGAGGTGCAGGAGATTTGGGAAGGGATGTGAGGAAAGATTTTCTTTTCACCCAAGATGAGGAGGGAATCTGGAACTCACTATCTGTAAGGGGGGGGGCAGAGGCAGGAGCTCTCATAATGTTGAAGACATATTGAGATGTACACTTGCACTGCCAAAGTATTAAAGCGTATGGACCAAGTATTGGAACATCGGATCAGAACAATTAGCTGACAGTTTATGACCAACACAGACTTGAAGGGCTGAAGAGCCTTTTCATGTTGACACAGCAGAAGGTCCATTGCTAATTTATCCCCTCTCTACAACAGCAACTCATCATCTCCCTTATTTCCACCTTTTCAGTGATCTGCATTTGTTAAAAAACAAACTTGTGTTAAGCATTCATTTCATTTCTGAAGACATAAAATCAGCCCATCCCATGCTATATACAGCAGCATCTACACCATATCCCGTTGCTGGGTAGAAATAACGTTCTCTTGTGTGGGACTGAGTTTCCTTCTCTTCTCCTGATGTCAGGCAGATCTTGTGTTCCATTCCGCTGCTACAGGGGACCATGTTCGCAACAACTCCCCCCTGTTCCTGAACCCACTTGAATTCGGAACACCTTGATCAAAACTCCTTCCAGACTTCTCCGCTTCCAGGAAAATATCTCCATCTTCTCCAATCTATCCAGGAACTAATTTTCGTAAAAACCTCATTATACGCTCTCAAATCACTTCACATTGTTCCCGAGATGTTTCGCCCTGATTGAGACACAATACTGCAGTTAAGGTGGTTTTTGATACAAGTTCATCGTAAGGTCCTTGCTTTCTATTCCCTACGCACTTAAAGTCAAAGCACATGATGCTGCAAACTTTATTCACTGCTTTCCCAACATGACATGCCACCTTCAATGATTTGTACTCAGATCCCCGGAGTTCTCTGACACCTTGGTATTGCAGCCGTTTCTTTTATATCGCCTCTCCTCGCACCTGCTGCCAAAATGGATTAATTCCCCCTTCTCAGCATTGACGTTTGTGTCCATGCAGTCTGCCTTTGTCCTTTGGGCGGTTAACCCTCCCTCCATCAACACTTTACAATACTCTGAAAGAATCGCCTCGTCCACAAAAGTTGAAACTGGGTCTCGTACATTCAGATCTGTGTCACTGATTCTCATCAGGAAAGCCACAGGTCCTGGAAGAGAGCCCTGGCTCTCCCCATTATGTACACACATAGGGGAAGGCAGCAGATGGGTTAGGAGCAGGAGTAGGCCATTCGTCTCCTTAAGTCTGTTCTGCCACTTTGTGGGATCATAGTATCCAACAGGAACCTTAACACCACATTCCCATTCAACCCCCAATAAACCGAACACCCACCCCTTGTTTATCAAGATCTATTCAACCCTGCTTAAAAATATTCCAAGACACTGCTTCCAAAACTTTGAAGTAGGTGTTAGATAGAGTGCTTCGTGTATAGGGGAGAAAGTGGGAATGGGGACTGAGTTGGATGATCAGCCATGATCTTATGGGATAGCAGAGCAGGATGGAAGGGCTGAATAGCCTTGTCCTGTTGCCATATTCCAGGTTTCTATGTTTCGACAACATTTTCAGGAATACAGTTTCAAAGGCAAACAATCCCACTGAGAGAAAAACAAACCCCGAGTCTCTATGTTAAAGCGTCATTGATTCGGTTTGAAACAATGACCTCCCAAGTTCTGCATTCTCCCCCAGGAGGAAATACTACCCTCTCCACATCCATCCTGAATCCTCATGAACTTTATGTGTTTCAATCATGTTGCCTCGGATTGTTCTGAACCTCAGTAGACACTGACCCAGATTGTGCGACATTTTCTCAGATGACAGAAGGAGCGGAAGGTTTTAAGGGGATGTGAGTGAAACCTGGGGTTGGTGGGAATCTGAAACCCACTGCCTGTGAGACACATAGAGGCAGAAACCCCCACCAGTATTGGGGGTTTGAAACTGTATTCCTGAAAATGTTGTCGAAACATAGAAACCTGGAATATAGCAATAGGACTAGGATATTCAGCCCTTCCATTCTGCTCTGCTATCCCATTAGATCATGGCTGATCATCCAAATCAGTCCAGCAAATAGGCTAGCTGTCTGTCAGGATGTCCAAGAATGTAGGGAGGCTGTGGAGGAAGTAGCACTGACAGGGAATACTTGCGGACACAGAGATGGGTTCAGGTGTGTGTACTGGATCAGTGGTGCTGGAAGAGCACAGCAATTCAGGCAGCATCCGAGGACAGGCAAAATCGACGTTTCGGGCAAAAGCCCTTCATCAGGAATAAAGGCAGAGAGCCTGAAGCGTGGAGAGATAAGTTGGAGGAGGGTCGGGGTGGGGAGAGAGTAGCATAGATTACAATAGGTCAGTGGGGGAGGAGATGCAGGTGATAGGTCAGGGAAGAGGGGGTGGAGTGGATAGGTGGAAAAGGAGCTGGGCAGGTCGGACAAGTCCGGACAAGTTGAGTTGCAGGAGGTTAGAAGCTAGGATGAGTTGGGGGAAGGGGAAATGAGGAAACTGTTGAAGTCCACATTGATGCCCTGGGGTTGAAGTGTTCCGAGGCGGAAGATGAGACGTTCTTCCTCCAGGCGTCTGGTGGTGAGGGAGCGGCGGTGGATGAGGCCCAGCACCTCCATATCCTCGGCAGAGTGGGAGGGGGAGTTGAAATGTTGGGCCACTGGGCGATTTGGTTGATTGATGCGGGTGTCTCTGAGATGTTCCCTAAAGCGCTCTGCTAGGAGGCGCCCAGTCTCCCCAATGTAGAGGAGACCGCATCGGGAGCAACGGATACAATAGCTGATATTAGTGGATGTGCAGGTAAAACTTTGATGGATGTGGAAGGCTCCTTTAGGGCCTTGGATGGAGGTGAGGGAGGAGGTGTGGGCACAGGTTCCCAACAGTACCCCTCCACCGACACTCTCATTCGTTTGGCCGAACTGGTCCTCACCCTTAACAATTTCTCCTTTGAATCCTCATACTTCCTCCAGACCAAAGGGGTAGCCATGCGCACACGTATGGGCCCCAGCTATGCCTGTCTCTTTATTGGCTACGTAGAGCAATTGGTCTTCCGTAATTACACCGGCACCACTCCCCACCTCTTCCTCCGCTACATTGATGACTGCATTGGCGCCACCTCGTGCTCCCGCGAGGAGGTTGAGCAATTCATCAACTTCACCAACACATTCCACCCTGACCTTAAATTTACCTGGACCATCTCTGACACCTCCCTCCCCTTCCTGGACCTCTCCATCTCCATCAGTGACGACCGACTTGACACTGACATTTTCTACAAACCCACCAACTCCCACAGCTACCTGGATTACACCTCTTCCCACCCTACCGCTTGCAAAAATGCTATCCCATATTCCCAATTCCTCCGCCTCTGCCGTATCTGCTCCCAGGAGGAGCAGTTCCACCATAGAACACACCAGATGGCCTCCTTCTTTAGAGACCACAATGTCCCTTCCCACGTGGTGAAAGATGCCCTCCAACGCATCTCATCCACATCCCGCACCTCCGCCCTCAGACCCAACCCCTCCAACCGCAACAAGGACAGAACACCCCAGGTGCTCACCTTCCACTCTACCAACCTTCACATAAACCAAATCATCCGCCGACATTTCCGCCACCTCCAAACAGACCCAACCACCAGGGATATATTTCCCTCCCCACCCCTCTCTGCCTTCAGCAAAGACCGTTCCCTCCGTGAGTACCTGGTCAGGTCCACGCCCCCCGACGACCCACCCTCCCATCCTGGCACTTTCCCCTGCCACCGCAGGAACTGTAAAACCTGTGCCCACACCTCCTCCCTCACCTCCATCCAAGGCCCTAAAGAAGCCTTCAACATCCATCAAAGTTTTACCTGCACATCCACTAATATCATCTATTGTATCCGTTGCTCCCGATGCGGTCACCTCTACATTGGGGAGACTGGGCGCCTCCTAGCAGAGCGCTTTAAGGAACATCTCAGAGACACCCGCATCAATCAACCAAATCGCCCAGTGGCTCAACATTTCAACTCCCCCTCCCACTCTGCCGAGGATATGGAGGTGCTGGGCCTCCTCCACCGCCGCTCCCTCACCACCAGACGCCTGGAGGAAGAACGCCTCATCTTCCGCCTCGGAACACTTCAACCCCAGGGCATCAATGTGGACTTCAACAGTTTCCTCATTTCCCCTTCCCCCACCTCATCCTAGCTTCTAACCTCCTGCAACTCAACTTGTCCGGACTTGTCCGACCTGCCCAGCTCCTTTTCCACCTATTCACTCCACCCCCTCTTCCCTGACCTATCACCTGCATCTCCTCCCCCACTGACCCATTGTACTCTATGTTACTCTCTCCCCACCCCCACCCTCCTCTAGCTTATCTCTCCACGCTTCAGGTTCTCTGCCTTTATTCCTGATGAAGGGCTTTTGCCCGAAACGTCGATTTTGCCTGTCCTCGGATGCTGCCTGATTTGCTGTGCTCTTCCAGCACCACTGATCCAGAATCTGGTTTCCAGCATCTGCAGTCATTGTTTTTACCTCAAGTGTGTATACTTCAATGCAAGGAGTATGAGAAATAAGGTGGGTGAAGTTAAGGCGTGGATCGGTACCCGGGACTACGATGTTGTGGCAATCACGTAAATGTGGATAGAAGAGGGACAGGAATGGTTGTTGGAGGTTCTTGGTTACAGATGTTTCAGTAAGATTAGGGAGGGTGGTAAAAATGGAGGGGGGTGGGGTTGCTAATTAGAAATGGTATAACAGCTGCAGAAAGGAAGTTTGAGGGGGATCTGCCTTTGGAGGTAGTATGGGCTGAAGTCAGAAATAGGAAAGGAGCAGTCACCTTGTTGGGTGTTTACCATAAGCCTCCCAATAGCAGCAGAGATGTGGAGAAATAGATCGGGAAACAGATTTTGGAAAGGTGCAGAAGCCACAGGGAAGTAGTCATGGGCGATTTCAACTTCCCAAATACTGATTGGAAGCTCTTTAGATCAAGTAGATTGGATGGGGCAGTGTTTGTGCAGTGTGTCCAGGAAGCTTTTCTAACTCAGTGTGTAGATTGTCCGACCAGAGGGGAGGCCATATTGGATTTGATACTTGGTACTGAACCGGGACAAGTGATGGGCTTGTTAGTGGGTGAACATTTCGGCGATGGTGACCACAACTCTGTGACTTTCACCTTGTTTATGGAGAGAGATAGGTGCATTCAACAGAGTAGGTTTTACAATTGGGGGAAGGGTAAATACAATGCTGTAAGACAGGAGCAGAGGAGAATACGTTGGGAGCATAGCCTGTCAGGGAAGGATGTGGTGGAAATGTGGAACTTTTTCAAGGTACAGATACGACGTGTCCTTGCTATGTATGTACCTGTCAGGCAGGAAAGAGATGGTCGTGTGAGGGAACCTTGGTTGACGAGGAAGGTTGAAGAAGGAGGCTTACATAAGGTTCAGGAAATAAGGTTCAGACAGAGCGTTGGAGGGATACAGGGTAGCCAGAAGGGAGATGAATAAAGGGATTAGGAGAGCTAAGAGAAGGCATGAAAAATAGGATCAAGGATAACCCCAAGACATTTTATGCGTATGTGAGAAATATGAGAATGACGAGAACGAGGGTAGGTCCGATCAAGGACATAGTGGGAGACTGTGTATTGAGTCGGAAGAGATACGAGAGGTCTTGAATGAGTACTTTTCCTCAGTATTTACAAACGATAGGGACCGTATTGTTGAAGACGAGAGTGTGAAACTGACTGGTAAGCTAGAAGAGATACTTCTAAGGATGGAAGATGTGTTAGGCATTTTCAGCAACTTGAGGATAGACAAGTCCCCCGGGCCTGACGGGATATATCCGAGGATTATGTGGGAAGCAAGAGAGGAAATTGAAGAGCCATTGGCAATGATCTTTTCGTCTTCACCGTCAACCAGGGTGGTACCAGAGGACTGGAGAGTGGCGAATGTTGTGCCCCTGTACAAAAAAGGGAATAGGGATAACCCAGTGAATTTCAGGCCAGTTAGTCTTAATTCGGTGGTAGGCAAAGTAATGTAAGGGGTACTGAGGGATAGGATTTACGAGTATTTGGAAAGACACAGCTTGATTAGGGACAGTCAGCACGCATTTGTGAAGGGTCGGTCTTGCCTTACAAGTCTTATTGGATCCTTTGAGGAGGTGACCAAGCATGTGGATGAGGGTACAGCAGTGGATGTAGTGTACATGGATTTTAGTAAGGCATTTGATAAGGTTCCCCATGGTAGGCTTATGTGGAAAGTCAGGAGGCATGGGATAGAGTGAAACTTGGCCAGTTGGATAGAAAACTGGCTAACCGGTCGAAGTCAGAGAGTGGTGATAGACGGTAAATATACAGCCTGGAGACCAGTTACAAGTGGAGTTCCGCAGGGATCAGTTCTGGGTCCTCTGCTGTTTCTAATTTTTATTAATGACTTGGAAGAGGGAGTCGAAGGGTGGGTCAGTAAATTTGCAGAAGATACGAAGATTGGTGGAGTTGTGGATAGTGAGCAGGGCTGTTGTCGGCTGCAAAGAGACTTAGATATGATGCAGAGCTGGGCTGAGGAATGGCAGATGGAGTTCAACCCTGTCAAGTGAGAGGTTGTCCATTTTGGAAGGACAAATATGAATTAGGAATACAGGGTTAACGGTAGGGTTCATAGTAAGGTGGAGGAGCAGAGGGATCTTCGGGTCTATGTTCATAGATCTTTGAAAGTTGCCACTCAGGTGGATAGAGCTTGTAAGAAGGCATATGGTTTATTAGCGTTCATTAGCAGAGGGATTGAATTCAAGAGTCATAAAGTGATGTTGCAGCTGTACAGGACCTTGGTTAGGCCACATTTGGAGTACTGTGTGCAGTTTTGGTCGTCTCACTTTAGGAAAGATGTGGAAGCTTTGGAGAGGGTGCAGAAGAGATTTACCAGGATGTTGCCTGGAGTGGAGACTAGGTCGTACGAGGATAGGTTGAGAGTGCTAGGCCTTTTCTCATTGGAACGGCGAAGGATGAGGGGTGACTTGATAGAGGTTTATAAGATGATCAGAGTCATGGATAGAGTAGACAGTCAGAAACTTTTTCCCTGGGTACAACAGAGTGTTACAAGGGGACATAAATTTATGGGGAAGGGTGAAAGGTATAGGGGGGATGTCAGGGGTAGGTTCTTTACCCAGAGAGTGGTGGGGGCATGGAATTTGTTGCCTGTGGGAGTGGCAGAGTCAAAATCATTGGTGACCTTTAAGCGGCATTTTGATAGGTACATGGATGGGTGCTTAAGCTAGGACAAATGTTAAGCTAGGGCCTGTTCTATGCTGTATTGTTCTATGTTCTATGAAAGGACAGCCTGGGGAGGGGGAAGGAGAGGATGGGGAGGGGGAAAGAAGAGAGAGGGTGGAAGGAGAGTGTGGGTTGGGGGAAATGAAATTGTGGGGAGGGGGAAAAGGAGAGCGTGAGGAGAGGGGAAAGGAGAGTGTGGGGAGGGGGAAAGGAGAGTGTGGTGGTGGTGGAAAAGGAGAGTGTGGGGTGGGGGGAAGGAGAGTGAGGGGTGGGGGGAAAGGAGATTATGGGGTGGAGGGAAAGGAGAGTGTGGGGAGAGGGAAAGGAGATCGTGGGGAGGCGGGAAAGGAGTGTGTGGGGAGTGGAAAGGAGAGTGCGGGGAAGAGAGAAAGGAGAGTGAGGGGAGGGGGGAAAGGAGAGTGTGGGGAAGAGGGAAAGGAGAGTGTGTGGAGAGGGAAAGGAGAGTGCAGGGAGGGGCAAAAGTGAGTGTGGAGAGGAGGGAAAGAAGAGTGAGAGGAGTGGGAAAGGAGAGTGAGGGGAGGGGGAAAGGAAAGCGTGGGGAGGGGGAAAAGAGAGCGTGTGGAGGGGGAAAGGAGAGTGAGAGGAGGGGGAAAGGAGAGTGTGGGGAGGGGAAAGGAGAGTATGGGGAGGAGGGAAAGGAGAGCGTGGGAAGGAGGGAAAGGAGAGCGTGGGGAGGGGGAAAGGAGAGTATGGGGAGGGTGAAAGGAGAGCGTGGGGAGGGGGAAAGGACAGTATGGGGAGGGTGAAAGGAGAGTGCGGGGAGGGGTAAAGGAGAGTATGGGAGGGGGAAAGCAGAGTGTGGGGAGGGGGGAAAGGAGATTGCGGGAGGGGAAAGGAGAGTGTGGGGGGGGAGAGGAGAGTGTGGGGAGGGGAAAGGACAGCGTGAGGAGGAGGGAAAGGAGAGCATAGGGAGGAGGGATAGGAGCGTGTGGGGAGTGGGCAAAGGAGAGTGTAGGAAGGGTGAAAAGGCGAGAGTAGGGAGAGGGAGAAAAGAGAATCTGGGGAGAGGAAGAAAGGAGAGTGAGGGGAGAGGAACAGAGAGTGTGGGGAGGAGGGAAAGGAGAGTGTGGGGAGGGGGTAAAAGAGAGTGAGGGGAGGGGGAAAGGAGAGTGAGGCGAGGGAAAAAGCAGATTGTGGGGGAGGATTTGAGAGTATGGGTAGGGGGAAAGGAGAGCGTGGGGAGGGGGAAAGGAGAGTGTGGGGAGGGGTAAGGAGAGTGTGGGGTCAGAAAGGAGAGTCTGGGGGGAGAAGAGAGTGTGGGAATGGGGGAATGGAGAGTGTGCGGAAGGGGAAAGAAGAGGGACCGGTGGGGGTGGGTGGGGAGTGTGGGGGTGGGTGGGTGCACAACGCTTTTTCCCTCCTTACGTTAACGTGATCCAGAGTAAGTAAACTTCTACCTTTAATCTCAAAATTCATCATATCCCTCTCCTCATTGAATACTGATACAAAGTAATCATGGAGAATCTCACCCATTTCCACAACCTTCCTTCCTTTTGCTTTAGTGGATCAACTCTTTCTCCAGATACCCTCTTGCTTCTTATACATGAAGAAAAGGCCTTGGGAATCTCCTTAATTTTGCTCGCTCAAGTTATTTCATGAGCCCTTTTAGCCCACTTGATTCCTCGTTTAAGATTGGTCCCACCCTCCTGATATTCCTCCAAGGCCCATTCTGTTGTTTGCTGCCTGGACCTTATGTACGCTTTCCATTTCCTCTTGGCTAGTCGTACCATTTCTCCTATCATCCACAGTTCAGGAATCTTGTCTTTTCTATCCTTTGTTTTCAAAGGGGCATGCCTATCCAACACTATCTTCAACCTATCTTTGAAAGCCTCGCACACAGCAAATGTGGACTTCCCTTCAAATAGCTGATTCCAATCCTCATTTCCCAGCTCCTGTCAAATTTTGATATAATTGGCCTTGGCCCAGTTTCGCACTTTTCCCTCGGGACCAATCTCATCTATGTCTATGATTGACAGTGTTTCAGACGATTAATGGATACTCCGGATTGGTCCGAACTATAAAACGTTATGAAAAACCATCGACCAAGGCACAAACACAGGGTTCACCTGCAGACAGTTTTCTTACATTTTCTGGAGGAGTTCTGAGGAGACCAGCACGGCAAGACTCAGAGACCAGCTGACCAACCAGAGACCAGCTGATCACCCAGAGAGAGAGTGAGGGAGAGAGAAACCAGCTTCACAGACCCAGAGACAGAGAGTGAGACACACACATAGAGAAAGGGAGAGAGAGAGAGTCAGAGAGACAGAGAATGAGAGAAAGACAGATAGAGACAGAGAGAGACAGTGAGAGAGGCAGATTGAGAGAGAGAGAGAGGGCCAGACAGACAGAGACAGAGCCAGATAGACAGAAAGACAGAGAGAGAGAGACAGAGAGAGAGAGAGACGCAGAGGGAGAGAGCGAGAGACTGTGTATATCTCCAAGCGACTCAGGACTTAAAGCACCAGTAGATTACAGATAGCATGCCTGTAATTAAAGGATATTGTCACATGTTTCCTGATCATTTCCGTTGGAGTTGTCGAACTTGTTTTAAGGAGGAATTGGACAACATCTTCATCTCTGAAATTATCTCATGATCTTCCACGCTGTCTCTAAAGCAATTCTATCCCAAAATTGATTGCAAAACTCCAGCTGAGATTGTTCTCCTCCCTTCTATACTTGCAGCAACACTCCCTGATCTTTATACTCTATTCTGTTTATAATAAATGTAAAAACCCCATTTGCCTTCCTTGTTAGCTGCTTTAGCTGCAATGATCAGCGGGAGGTCAGGGATGTATCTGGATGGACAGGGACAGTAAGGGGGAGGTCAGTGATGTATCTGGATGGACAGTGACAGTACGGTGGAGGCCAAAGATGCATCTGATGGACAGTGACAGTAAGGGGGAGGTCAGTGCTATATCCAGATGGACAGTGAGAGTAAGGGGGAGGTCAGTGATGTATCTGATAGACAGTGACAGTAAAGGGGAGGTCAGTGATGTATCTGATAGACAGTGACAGTAAGGGGGAGGTCAGTGATGTATCTGATGGACAGTGACAGTAAGGGGGAGGTCAGTGATGTATCTGATAGACAGTGACAGTAAAGGGGAGGTCAGTGATGTATCTGATAGACAGTGACAGTAAGGGGGAGGTCAGTGATGTAGCTGATGGACAGTGACAGTAAGGGGGAGGTCAGTGATGTATCTGATAGACAGTGACAGTAAGGGGGAGGCCAGAGATGTATCTGATGGACAATGTCAGTAAAGGGGGAGGTCAGTGATATATCTGATGGACAGTGACAGTTAGGGGGAGGTCAGTGATGTATCTGGATGGACAGTGACAGTAAGGTGGAGGTCAGTGATGTATCTGGATGGACAGTGACAGCAAAGGGGGAGGTCAGTGATGTGTCTGTACGGACAATGGCATTAAGTGGGAGGTCAGTGATGTATCTGGATGGACAGTGAAAATAAGGGGGAGGTCAGTGATGTATCTGGATGGACAGTGACAGTAAGGGGGAGGTCAGGGATGTATCTGGATGGACAGTGAAAATAAGGGGGAGGTCAGTGATGTATCTGGATGGACAGTGACAGTAAGGTGGAGGTTAGTGATATATCTAGATGGACAGTGGCAGTAATGGGGAGGTCAGTGATGTATCTGGATAGACAGTGACATTAAAAGGGGAGGCCAGTGATGTATCTGACGGACAGTGACAGTAAGGGGGAGGTAAGGGATGTATCTGATGGACAGTGACAGTAAAGGTGGAGGTCAGTGATATATCTGGATGGACAGTGACAGGAAGGAGGAGGTCAGTGATGTATCTGATGTAGAGTCAGAGTAAGGTGGAGGTCAGTGATGTATCTGATGGGACAGTGACTATAAGGTGGAGGTCAGTGATATATCTGGATGGACAGTGACAGTAAGGTGGAAGTCAGTGATGTATCTGGAAAGACAGTGACAGTAAGGGGGAGGTCAGCGATGTATCTGATGGAAAGTAACAGTAAGGGGCAGGTCTAGTGATGTATCTGGATAGACAGTGTCAGGAAGGGGGAGGTCAGTGATGTATCTGATGGAGAGTAACAGTAAGGGGGTGGTCAGTGATGTATCTGATGGACAGTGACAGTAAGGGGAGGTCAGTGATATATCTGATGGACAGTGACAGTAAGGGGGAGGTCAGTGATGAATCTGATGGAAGTAACAGTAAGGGGGATGTCAGTGATGTATCTGATGGACAGTAACAGTAAGGGGGATGTCAGTGATATATCTGGATGGACAGTGACAGTAAAGGGGAGGTCAGTAATGTACCTGATGGAGATTAACAGTATGTGGGAGGTCATTGACGTCCCATTGTTGGAGGTCCATCTTGTTCACTGAGACCCCTTCCCTCAGGAAAGGCAGTATGTTGTCCTTACATGGACCTTCATATGACTCCAGGTCCTGGAAAATTGGGAATGGAGAATAAATGCTGACCTCGCAGTGATGTTCACATTCATTGTGTGAGAAGAATCACATTTCACTCAGTGAGTGAAACGTTCTTGTTTAAAGAGAGCTGCTCCGACCCTCGAGTACAGAAGGACAGCTCGGAGACATATTTTCACACTTGGAATGAACTGTCTCGATGAAGCATCAGTTGAAATAATTTGTCAAAAATCACACAACACCAGGTTCTAGTCCAACAGGTTGAACGTGTCCACCCCAGTCACACACCAGCACCTTCACATCATGAAATAGGGTGTGATCTCGGGATCGGGCTCATGGTGTTTTAGTGGACAGCGTTATTGCTGGCAGATTCCAGATTCTGCTTTTGTTATTTCATTATCATGTAACCCCCCTCTGTAATCAGGATTACACTTGTTATTGTAATGGGTTTGTTCATTTCCAGAAATGTGAAAAACAGCAACAAAGCCGAGCAATGCTGTCACCACGATCTCCCCAAGGAGCTTCCACACAGTATAAGGCAGCGTCTCTGGGAATGCATCAGCTCAGAGTTTGAAATGAGGAGCTTGTCAGCTGCCTGAAGGGACAGATCACCTCACACAGGAAAATGCATCAACCAATTGATCACGTGCAGAAGGTGTTCTACACCATCCTTGCTGTTACTGGCATCCCAGGTATGGCGCTATGACAATTGAACTTGTCTTAATCTGCTGTTGATCTGCTCTCTGGTTTTACCGTTTGAACAATAACACCTCCAGCTCACTGACTGGTCAGCCTTATCCAGACCCCGGGACAGTGACAGCAATTCACTGAGCAGCATTCTCGGTACAATCCTACACTGACAGAGACTCCCAACTTCACTGCTGCAGCAGCATTTTCTGATTTAAGTGTTGTGTCATCTGTTCCAGTTTGTTATGGCTTCAAGGTATGAGGAGAGATCAGGCAGGTTAGTTCAAGGGACACTTGACCCAATCTCTGTGCTCTCTCCCACAGATGCTCCAAACCTGCTGCGCTTCTTCTTATTTCATTTCATAAATGAAGCCAGGTTGGTCGAGAATTTTGAAGGTTAAGAGATGATCTGAGTGAAGTCCAACAAAATATTAAAAGGAAAACATGAACTGTGTCTAATGGTTGCAGATTTCGAACAAAGGATCATAGTCTGTGAATGGGGCAGAGAGCGTCCAGGAGAGATGTCAGAAAGCTCTTCTGTGCACAGACACATAGCCATGGATGCTGCATCATTTGGAAATTTTCAATCTCAGATTGATCTTTTATTTTGGCAAAGCAAAGGATTTGAAGAATTTGCGCCTTGTTCTGATTTGTAAAGTTTCATCGACAATCGCTTCCGGAAATTCTCTCCTCCCTACACGCTTTGGTCAGGAGATTGAAATGTTGACAGATTGCCCTCCTGGTCCCTCCACATTGAGATGTTGGTGGATAGATTAACAGTGTAAATATCACAGTAAACCTAAAACTCCCACATTGTCATGAAGGGAGTCCTGCATGCTCTGCTGTACTGCCCTTGTTTAAGATACATGGTGTAGTTGTGTTTGAAATCTCACAAGGTCCTGGTGACCTGTTTTATAATCCTGCCATGGCTCTGATCAGGATTAAGTCAAATGACAGGATCAGGGGATAACTGTTTCTCTGGAGAAGGGGAGAGTTTGGATTATTCACAGTCCAATTGCTAGTCCTATCACTGACTTGGGATTGAGGAATCTAATGGGGTTCTATACCTTACCATGCAACCAAAGGAAATCATAAACTTCCTTCTGCTCTCCTAGGAGTGGCTGTGAGCTCAATATCTATCTAAACTCTATAATCTCATGAGTGACTGGGCTGGAAGACAATCTGGAATGAATGTTGAAGTCTGAAACTCAAACTCATTTACACACAACCACTCCCAGTCACACAGTGCATGGCAATTTGTTGGTAAAACTTTGTTCTTTCTCTCTGGAATGGGTACGGGATATTTCTGATCAATAATTTGTTGTTTCTTTTCCCATTTGTCTACCACAGTAAATTTGCTAGCAGTCGCAGTCCTTTCCAGGCAAAACTGTGGTGTTTCCCCTTGCACTACCCGTTACCTGGTGTTTATGGCAGCTGCCGATCTGATGGTCATTATTACTGAGGTTATAATGCGGAGTTTACCTTTCTATTATTTCCAGCAGACTTTTCTGGACATCACTCCTGTGTGCAGTGTTATGGGGGCACTGTCTCGTGCAGCCACAAACTGCTCTGTCTGGTTCACCGTCACTTTCTCCTTTGACCGATTTGTGACCATTTGTTGTCAGAAGCTAAGAACAAAATATTGCACTGAGAAAGCTGCGACTGTGGTTCTGGCAACAACCTGCACATTGTTCTGTCTGAAAAACATCCCCTTCTATTTTCAATATGAGCCTGTGAGGATAATCAACAATGTGCCATTCTATTGTATAACAAAGTTAAGCTACTATACTGAGACTTGGTGGGTGATATTAGATTGGCTCGATACAATTTTAACTCCTTTACTGCCATTCGCTTTAATTCTGTTGCTCAATGCTCTGACAGTCAGACACATTTTTGTGACCAGTCGAGTCCGGAAGAGGCTGAAGGCTGAGAGCAAAGGAGAGAATCACAGAGACCCAGAGATGGAGAGCAGAAGGAAGGCTGTGATTTTGCTCTTCACCATCTCTGGGAGCTTCATACTCCTCTGGTTAATTGTTGTTGCAGATTTCTTTTATTATGTCATTCGAGGAATCAATTCTGGAGATTACTCCCATTTTGTAGATCACTTCAGTGCGGTTGGTTCCATGCTGCAGAACCTAAGCTGTTGCACAAACACATTTATTTATGCAGCAACATTGTCCCGGTTCAGAGCAAAGATCAGTAACGCAGTAAAATACCTGGTTACACGGATTCATTGCATTGTGAATAAATAAAACTCCTCAGTGAAGCCCAAAAGAGGTTACGATTGTTTCCAAACCATGAAATGATTTTGTTTTATTCACTCGTGGGATGTGGGTATCACTGACTGGGTCTGTCGTTATTCCCCATGCTGAATTGCCCCTGAGAAGGTAATGCTGAGCTGCCTGTAACACTGATGGAATGACAATATATTTTAAATCAGGATGGTGAGTGACTCAGTGGGAAATTTGAAGGGGGTGATGTTCCCATCGATCTGCTGCCCTTGTCCTTCGTGGTGGAAGTGCTCGTGGGTTTGGAAGGTGCTGTCTGAGGATCGTTGGTGAATTTCTGCAGTGCACCGTGTAGATGGTAAACACTGCTGCTACTGAGTTTCAGTGATGGAGGGAGGGGATGTCTGGGGATGTGGTGCCAACCAAGCCGCTGCTTCATCCTGAATGGTTTTTTTCTGGTGGCAGAAACCAGGAAAGACCAGCTGCTTAGTTGGCACCACATCCACAAACACCCACTCCCTCCCCCAGTGTTTCTCAGCAGCAGCAGTGTGGACCAGCTACAAGATGCACTGCAGAAATTCACCAAAGGTCTCAGACAGCATCTTCCTAACCCACAAACTCTACCATCCAGAAGGACAAGAGCAACAGATCGATGAGAACGGAAATCCCTGCACATTCACCTCAAGGCCACTCACCAACCTGACTTGGAAATATCTCACCGTCCCTTCACTGGGTCAGAATCCTTGAGCTCCCTCACTAACAGCATTGTGGGTCGACCTACACCACACGGACTGCAGCAGTTCAACAAGGCAGCTCACCTCTACACCTTATGGAGGAGCAACTGGGAACAGGCAGCATTCCCAGCCAGGACTGGACCAGCGATGCTCACGTCCCGCGAGTGAATAAGACAAAGTGCATGCAGGTAGTTGCAGAAACAGCAGTGAATCTGATCAGCACCGTCTTCACTGGGGATATTAGGGAGGGGCCAGAACTGCTGTTTTAGTCAGAGATCCCCACATCTCATGTACAATGTAATAATAATTGAGATTGACAGTAGAATTTAGGATTAGGAACATGATCAAAAAATTGAAATTGAGCATCAGGTCAATAAGAGTGTCAAAGAATAGGCAATGATAATAGATTGGCAGCTGATGGAAAACTTTGGTCATTATGCAAATCAGGTAATGGTAATAAAACAAAGACTAATTCTGTTCCAAAATTGCAAATGCAGGTTGTACACACCAAGCTGAGGAAATAAATGAGAAATTAAGATTTGTTTTATGAGGGATAAATAAGATGGGACAGCCACAGGGAGAGCTGTGGGAGCAGAGTCCCTGTGTATATTTAAGACTGAGAGAGAGAGAGAGATCCTTGTGGGAGCTATTTACTGCAGATGCTGGGATGTGTACCGAAAACAAAAAAAATGCTGGAAATAACAACAGGTCGGTCAACATCCATGGAGGGAGGGCAGGCTAATGCTTTGAGTTTATCTCCATCAGAGATCGATCGGTGATCAGTCGGGGAATCAAGGGTTACAGGGAAAGGGCAGGAAAGTGGCCGTGAGGGATGTTGGATCAGCCCCATCACCATGAATGGTGGAACAGGCTGGAGGGGTCAAATAAATGGCAGGTCCGAGGGGAGCACTGAGGATCAAAAGGAGCTTGGTGTACAAGTCCATAGGTCCCTGTAGCTGTTAACACAGGTAGACAGGATGGTTAAGAAGGCATACGGGATGCTAGTCTTCATTAGCCAGCGATTAGAATATTGAATATAGAACACAGAATCTGAAGAGACCACAGAATGTTGCTATCTTCTAAATGTGGCCTTCCTGAGGAAATGGAGACCATCACACATTCAGACGGATGGGAAATGGGCAGCAGGTTGTCAAGTTGTATTCCGGTGGGATTTAGAAAAGAGATGATGTGCATATGAATTACCAAGTTTGGGAGTACGGAAAACTCATGTCAAAATACAAAAATGTTTTTATTGGCCTGGACTGTATAAAGAAGTGGTCAAAGTTTGGAGTGCATTTCATCTGCGTCAGAAAATTGGAAACATTCAGGCAGCGATAAAGCCTGCCCCTTTGCATATCCATTCCCAAATTTTACAAGGGTATTAATTGAATGGATCGTGTTGTCGTAAAATTAATAAAATTCACATTTCGAAGCAAGTCAATCAAATTTAGAAAAAAGTAAATCCAATTTATTAAATCAAAACATTTTTGGGATTCTGCCTCTCACTGCAGGACGAGACGAGGCTGTCTGGCCGTGAACAATAGGTACAACCGTTTTTATAGTCCGAATGGCCCGGACAATAAAAGACGACAAAAGATGTTTTATTGTGTTCTGCCCATGTGTGCAGAGATCACTGTTTCCAGGAACAGTGTACCACGCCATTGTGTTCTGTACATGCACACGCAGAGAACACTGTTTCCAGGAACAGTGTACCACACTATTGTGCTCTGTACACACATACACAGAGATCGCTGTTTACGGAAACAGGGTACCACGCCATTGTGTTCAGTCCATGTACACACACAGATTGCTGTATCCAGGAACAGCATACCACTCCATTGTGTTCTGCAAGTATTTCTTCTTTACATACTTCCTGTTTTAAGTCTCCCCTTGTGGTCTGAGACATGCGGGAGCATGATGAACCGACGACCACAACAGACTAATCATCAGCGTGGCCAGAAATGGGTAACTCCCAGGTGACCAAACATGCAGGCTACCACCCAGCATAATTATCGCTGTCCAAACTTTCCAACATGAGGTAAGGCCAACCATAACAATGCAACAAGCGATGACAATATCAAAGAACATGATGATGGCATGCAAAAGGAATGATCCCCAGGATCCGCCTCATCGCCATCCTAGCACTCTCCCCGGTGGGGGGATGATTAGAATCATGAAACTGTTTCCCTTCCTGCTGGTTATTATCAGCCTCCAGGCGGATGTGATCCAATTGGTCAGTTATATTGTCCGATGTGTTTGGAATGTATGTGCCGCACTAGGCCCCAATAACAGCACAGGGGTCACTTTGTGCCACTCGCAAATAATCAAGGGCCAAACGGTTCGACAACACAACAGTACGGGTGGCAATGACCTCAGCTGACACCTCGGAGATGGCCGTGCTTACCGCTGCAAAGCCATCGGCAGTCTCATTAGCCGGCATTTCCAAGGTGGAGGCCATATTGATCAGTTCCCTAGCAGCCTTAGCACTCCCATTGGCGGGGAAGGTGAACTTACGGAGTCGCTCGGTCCCAGTGATGGACCGTTTGGATTGAGTGGATGCAGTTTGGGATGAACGCGGTGGGAACTGTAATGGTGAACAAAAGGTAGCACAAAGGCAAGGGAGCAAGATCCAGACCAATACAAAGAGAGCCAAGGGTAGGCCTTGACAGCACGGTCAGAGTAATTCTCATTGTAAGGCCTCAGGTAATCAGTCGGAATTGAAGTCCAAATGGTTTTGAACGTTTTCCCTGTCGTCATGTTGATAACCTCAAGGCTCAGAATATTCCAGAAAGAAACGATCAGCGGGCGGACAGGATAAGGAGCAGGGAACGGGAATATTTGCTGGTTCAAGCATTCCACCCTGATGTGCGATTACATTTATAACAAATCCCCCCCCGTGGGCGTTCCTTCACCCGCGGTGTTTGTGAGGGTCAGAGCCAGAGGGGTGTATGTTAAAGGATGTAGTGAGGCTGGAACCAGCCTTGATAATTTTGCATGTTATAACCTGTGGTCTCCCAGGTGACCTCATCATTGGCAGCAGAAATGGTCTGCTCAGGGCCTCGCATGAATGACCCGAGAGATTCTCTGTCAGACCTAACCCCCGCCCATCCCCCAAATGGATAAATGTGAGGGTCTGTTCTGATCCAATCACCATTCCACCGTTTTGGATTTATTAAACGGAATGGGACTCAGGGGAATCCCCCCCCAATAGAGTGTGCAGGGATTCGAGTACACGCCCAGCATTTCGAGATGTCATTTTGCTGTGTGTGCTGATAGAACATGGTTAGGTCTGTATTAACATGGAACCCCGCGCCTTCTCCGGTGAACAGGACCGTGGGTTGCACAATCCGTTTGGTGCTGCCCCCCAGTGGCTACCAGGCAAAGGGCGAAGGCAACAATAAACAGGACCATCCCGGAGCTTCCCGCGCAGAGCTATACAATGGGCCAAAGACTGTACTGCCCATACATAGAACATAGAACACAAAACATTACAGCGCAGTACAGGCCCTTCAGCCCTCGATGTTGCACCGCCCTGTCATACTAATCGGAAGCGCATCCCAAATACACTATTCCATGTAAACCATATGCCTGTCCAATGACGACTTAAATGCAATTAAACTTGGTGAATCTACTACCGTTGCAGGCAAAGCATTCCATACCCTTACTACTCTCTGAGTAAAGAAACTACCTCTGACATCTGTCTTATACCTATCTCTCCTCACTTTAAAGTTGTGTCCCCTCATGTTTTGCCATCCCCATACTTGGGAAAAGGCTCTCCCTGTCCACCCCATCTAACCCTCTGATTATCTTGTACGTCTCTATTAAGTTACCTCTCAACCTTCTTCTCTCCAACGAGAACAGCCTCAAGGCCCTCAGCCTTTCCTCGTAAGACATTCCTTCCATACAAGACAACATCCGAGTAAATCTCCTCTGCATGCTTTCCAAAGCTTCCATATCCTTCTTACACTGCGTTGACCAGAACTGCACACAATACTCCAAGTGTGGCCGTACCTGAGCTTTGTACAGCTGCAGCATAACCTCTTTGTTCCGGAACTCAATCCCTCTATTAATAAAGACCAAAATAATGTATGCTTCGTAACGACCCTGTCAATCTGGGTGGCAACTTTCAGGGATCTGTGTACATGGGCACCGAGATCTCTCTGCTCATCTGCACTCCCAAGAAACTTACCATTAGCTCAGTACTTTGCATTCTGATTACTCCGTCCAAAGTGTAAAACCTCACATTTGTCCACATTAAACTCCATTTGCAACCTCTCAGCCCAGCTCTGAATCCTAACTATGTCTGTCTGCAACTTACTACATCCATCATCACTATGCACAACTCCACCACCCTTAGTGTTGTCCGCAAATTTGCTAACCCAACCTTCGAAGCCCTCATCCAAGTCATTTATAAAAATGACGAACAGCAGTGGACCCAACACCGACCCTTGCGGCATGCCGCTAGTAACTGGACACCAAGATGAACATGTTCCATCAACTACAACCCTCTGTTTTCTTTCAGCACACACTCTCGTCCATTCACAACAACTGCACACATAAGAACATTGTCAGTAGGTCATGAGAGGAGTTAGTCTGAAAAGAAAGCAGAGGGTGAGGATGATCAACCAGTGTCTGGATATTTCTTCAGTTGTGGCCAGTGTTTCCACACTCCCCCTTCCCTCGCATGTCAATACAGGTGGGTGTGTCACCACTAATGATAACCTCAGAGGGACCATTCTACTGAGGGGCGAAGCATGATTTAACGGGGAGAGTCTTAACCATAACCTTCCTACCCACCGATGGGACCTCCGCACAATCCTTTAATTTCCTCTGTTCATCCTGCCCCCCCCACCTGTTTGTACCGAACTGTTTTCCACATCCCCTTCAGCTGGGGGCTCAGTTCGAGCACACAGTGACGTATTCTATCACAGCGAGGGCCAGCATCGGAACCCTCCCATGATGATGGAATCGGGCAGTTACATTGCCCAACCTGTCATCGACTCGTAAGGGGTCAAACCATTCGACCGGCTTGTGGTGGACTGGAGTCACGAGTCTAGCAGGCAGGACCTCAGGCCAGCGTTTGTCAGAGTCCTGTATGGCCTTAGCAAGGGAGGGTTTAAGAGTCCTGTTCATTCGCCCCACCATGCCTGAACTTTGTGGATGGGAGGGTGTGTGAAATTTCGGTTTAATGCCCATCAGCTGACATGTAGTTTTTACAACACTTCCAGTGAAATGGGTCCCCGGTGGAAGCCCATCTGCGACGGCACCCCCACCCCCCACCCCCCAACCTGGGAATCCCCTCCTCAGCTACAACTCTTGCCACAGCGTTAGCTGATCAGTTCTGGTTAGGGTAGGCCCTGACCCACGTGTTAAATTGGTCAATAATCACCAGGCAATCTGCCTTCCCTTGGGGTTGGGGAAGAGGTCCTGTAAAATCCATCTGTAACTGCCCCCAGAGTCCCTTTGGGAATGGCTGGGGCCCCATTCTAATTTTAATGGGCCAGCTTGGGTTGTACTGGGCACAGGTCACACGCCTGTGACAAAATCGAACGTTGGTTATCATAGCATCCCGCCCCCACCTGGGAAACGCCATGGTGCAATTACATCTGAGGAGGACCCTTTTATCCTCACTTTCACCTCAACCCAGCATCTCTGACTCTCTCTGTGTCTGACCCCCTTGTGTTTAAAGTGATACAATGCCACACTCTGCTGGCCTCCTGCGCCACTGCACAAGCAGCACATTGTTTTTTCATTCGGGACAATTTGCTCCTGTCCCTGTCCATTCCATTGTCTGGAAACTGCAGGCACTGTTCCCTGTCCAAATCGATCCAAACAATAACAAGCCCCCCGACCCTGACTTTTCACCTTCCTGACTTTACTGACCTTCGATTTTCTCCCTTCCACCCCCCCGCCCCCCCCACCCCCCCCCCCCCCAATGTGGGCGACACGGTGGCACAGTGGTTAGCACTGCTGCTGCCTCACAGCGCCAGAGACCCAGGTGCAATTCCCACCTCAGGCGACTAGCTGGGTGGAGTTTGCACATTCTCCCCGTGTCCGAGTGGGATTCCTCCGAGTGCTCCGGTTTCCTCCCACAGTCCAAAGATATGCAAGTCAGGTGAATTGGCCATGCTAAATTGCCCGTAATGTAAGGTTAAAAGGGGTAGGGGTATGGGTGGGTTGCGCTTCGGCGGGTCGGTGTGGACTTGTTCGGCCGAAGGGCCTGTTTCCTCACTGTAAGTAATCTAATCTAATCTTACCTGTGCTGATTGGGGCACCCATGGGGGCAGAGATTCAAAAATGGGGATGTGGGAACACAATTGCCCTCATTGTATAACCTCTGCCTCTTGTTTATATGCCCCTACCCCAAATTGTACATCCACCCCAATTATGTGATGCCCCGTCCCCAGTTTTCACCCCTGCATTTTTCCCCCCATTTCCCGATTGTTCAGTGCCCTTTTTGCCACGACCCGCCCCCCTCCATTACCCCCCAACATAAAAGCCTCTTTTCAACTCCCTCCGTGTCCTGGATACCCACCCCCTCGCTCAGCACCACCCCCTTGGACTTTGGGGTAAATTTGTGTGTAGATGGACCAGCCTGTGGATGCACCAACGCACAGCAAGATCCCAGTCACAGAATCCCTGTCATCTCACTCCCTAGAAAGAGGACGTTCGGCCCATTGTGGCTAGATTAATCTTCCCCCTTGTGAAATGGTGCTGCGGGATCCTCAGGATCAGCCCCTGAATGGCCCTCATTAAATCCCCCCTTTCCTGTGGAGACCTCTCTTCCCTGATACCCGATCATTCTGCAGGACCTCATCCCTACTTCTACCTCTGTTATTTGTGCCAACGTGAATAATGACTTCTGGCTGATCACCCTACCCCTTGAGGAGGTTCTACAGCCACTCTGAGACATCCTGGAACCTGGTGCCTGGGAGACAACACCCCATCCTGGATTCCCATCAGCACCCACAGAATCCCCTGTCTGTGTCCCCCTAACTATAGAGTCTGCTATCACTAAGGTCCTGTCTCCCTTTCCCGTTTCCCGCTTTGCCCCAGAGCCAGTGGGATTGCCCCTGATCGGGATACTGCTGCATTCCCCTGAACGGTCGCACACCCATCCCACCCGCCCCCAACAGGTTCCCAAACGGAATACTTGTTTGTGAGGGGAATGGCCACAGGGGATTCCTGCCCTAACTGCCATCTCAGCTGCTGTCAGACTGAAACGGAATGTTAAAAGGACGTTACCGGAGCTTCCCTGGATTTTTAACTGAGCCGCTGCTCTCTGAAACCTCCCAAAACAAATCCTTACGGCTCACACTGCCGCCAGCACATTGTCCAACAGCACGGCTCTCTCCCCCCACTCCTTATATGCTTTAGTTAGAGGGGGAGAGTAGGAGGGGGCAAAGATTTGAGGGCGGGAGTAAATATTTTTTGTGAGGGGTAGGTCTTGCCTTACAAGTCTTATTGAATTCTTTGAGGAGGTGACCAAGCATGTGGATGAGGGTAGAGCAATGGATGTAGTGTACATGGATTTTTAGTAAGGCATTTGATAAGGTTCTCCATGGTAGGCTTATGCGGAAAGTCAGGAGGCATGGGATAGAGGGAAATTTGGCCAGTTGGATAGAAAACTGACTAACCGGTCGAAGTCAGAGAGTAGTGGAAGATGGTAAATATTCAGCCTGGAGCCCAGTTACAAGTGGAGTTCGGCAGGGATCAGTTCTGGGTCCTCTGCTGTGTGTCATTTTTATTAATGACTTGGAAGAGGGAGTCGAAGGGTGGATCAGTAAATTTGCAGATGATACAAAGATTGGTGGAGTTGTGGATAGTGAGCAGGGCTGCAAAGAGAGAGATATAATGCAGAGCTGGACTGAGGAGTGGCAGATGGAGTTCAACCCTGTCAAGTGTGAGGTTGTTCATTTTGGAAGGACAAATAAGAATGCGGAATACAGGGTTAATGGTAGGGTTCTTAGTAAGGTGGAGGAGCAGAGGGATCTTGGGGTCTATGTTCATAGCTCTTTGAAAGTTGCCACTCAGGTGGATAGAGCTTGTAAGAAGGCCTATGGTGTTGCAGCTGTACAGGACCTTGGTTAGGCCACATTTGGAGTACTGTGTGGCATGGCAAGACACTGCTTGATTAGGGACGGCCAGCACGGATTTGTGAAGGGTCGGTCTTGCCTTACAAGTCTTATTGAATTCTTTGAGGAGGTGACCAAGCATGTGGATGAGGGTAGGGCAGTGGATGTAGTGTACATAGATTTTAGTAAGGCATTTGATAAGGTCCCCCATGGTAGGCTTTTGCTGAAAGTCAGGAGGCATGGGATAGAGGGAAATTTGGCAAGTTGAATAGAAAACTGGCTAACCGGTCGAAGTCAGAGAGTAGTGGTAGATGGTAAATATTTAGCCTGGAGCCCAGTTACAATTGGAGTTCGGCAGGGATCAGTTCTGGGTCCTCTGCTGTTTTTAATTTTTATTAATGAAATGGAAGTGGGAGTCAAAGGGTGGGTCAGTAAATTTGCAGATGATACGAAGATTGGTGGAGTTGTGGATAGTGAGCAGGGCTGTTGTCGGCTGCAAAGAGACTTAGATATGATGCAGAGCTGGGCTGAGGAGTGACAGATGGAGTTCAACCGTGTCCAATGTGAGGTTATCCATTTTGGAAGGACAAATAAGAATGCGGAATACAGGGTTAACGGTAGGGTTCTTAGTAAGGTGGAGGAGCAGAGGGATCTTGGGGTCTATGTTCATAGATCTTTGAAAGTGGTCACTCAGGTGGATAAAGCTTGTAAGAAGGCCTATGGTGTATTAGCATTCATTAGCAGAGGGATTGAATTCAAGAGTCGTGAAGTGATATTGCAACTGTACAGGACCTTGGTTAGGCCACATTTGGAGTACTGTGTGCAGTTTTGGTCACCTCACTTTAGGAAAGATGTGGAAGCTTTGGAGAGGGTGCAGAGAAGATTTACCAGGATGTTGCCTGGAATGGAGAATAGGTCGTACAAGGATAGGTTGAGAGTGCGAGGCCTTTTCTCATTGGAACGGCGAAGGATGAGGGGTGACTTGATAGAGGTTTATAAGATGATCAGAGGAATAGATAGAGTAGACAGTCAGAAACATTTTTCCCCGGGTACAACAGATTGTTACAAGGGGGACATAAATTTAAGGTGAAGGGTGGAAGGTATAGAGGGTATGTCAGGGGTAGGTTCTTTACCAGAGAGTGGTGGGGGCATGGAATGTGCTGCCTGTGGGAGTGGCAGAGTCAGAAACATTGGCGACATTTAAGCTGCAATTGTATAGGTACATGGATGGGTGCTTAAGCTAGGAAAATTTTTGGCACAACGTCGTGGGCCGAAGGGCCTGTTCTGTGCTGGATTGTTCTATGTTGTATGTTCTATGAAAGGACAGCGTGGGGAGGGGGAAGGAGAGTGTGGGGATGGGGAAAGGAGAGTGTGAGGAGGGGGAAATGAGAGAATGGGGAGAGAGGGAAAGGAGAGTGTGGGGAGGGGGAAAGGAGAGAGTGCGGAGGCGGGAAAGGAGAGCATGGGGAGCGGGGAAAGGATAGTGTGCGGAGGGGGAAAGGAGAGAGTGAGGAGGGGGAAAGGAGAGAGTGAGGAGCAGGAAAGGAAAGTGTGCGGAGGGTGAAAGGAGAGCGTGGGGGGGAGGGAGAGTGTGGGGAGAGGGGAAAGGAGAGCGTTGTGGGTGAAAGGAGAGCATGGGGGGAAGGAGAGTGTGGGGTGGGGGAAAGGAGAGTGTGAGGAGGGGGAAAGAGTGAGGAGGGCGGGAGAAAGGAGAGTGTAGGGATGTTGAAAGGAGAGCGTGGGGGGTGAAAGGAGAGCCTGGGGGGAAGGAGAATGTGGGGAGCGGGGAAAGGAGAGTGTAGTAAGGGTGAAAAGAGGAGAGTCAGAAAGGAGAATGTGCGGAGGGGGGGAAGGAGAGCGTGGGGAGTTGGGAAAGGAGAGCGTGGGGTCAGAAAGGAGAGCTTGGGGGGAGAGGAGAGTGTGGGGAGGGGGGAATGGAGTGTGTGGGGAGGAGGAAACAACAGGGTCCGGTGGCGGGGGGTGGGGAGTACAGTGAGCGAAGGTGAAATGTAGCAGCCCCCTTGATGTTAAAACATCGGTGATCATGGACAGCTAAAACCCCAACAAGGTCCCCATTAAACAAAAGAGAGCCCAGACAGAAAGGCAGTGGGTCTTGCCACACAAAGAAACCAACAGGAACAAGCCATCCAAACAAAGAACAAGAACAAAGAACAAAGAAAATTTACAGCCCAGGAACAGGCCCTTCGGCCCTCCAAGCCTGAGCCAATCCAAATCCACTGTCTAAACCTGTCGCCCGACTCCTAAGCATCTGGATCCCTCTGCTCCCCACCTACTCATGCAACTGTCCAGATGCATCTTAAATGAATCTACCGTGCCTGTCTATACTACCGCTGCTGGCAACGCATTCCAGGCACCTACTTCCATCTGTGTAAAATACTTTCCATGTGTATCCACTTAAACCTTTCACCTCTCACCTTGAACACATGACCTCTCGTCATCGACTCCCTCACCTTGAGAAAAAGCTTATATCTAGCCACCCTGTCTGTAACCTTCATGGTTTTGTAGACCTCAATTAGGTTCCCCCTCAATCTCTTTTGGTCAAGTCCTAAACTATGAAAGTAACCACCCCAACACACACAAACGAAGCTGCATCAGGACACTATTCAAAAGGGCCACAACACACTGCAGTACACCAGAACTGCAAAAAGAAGAAGAGGAACACCTAAACAAGGTATTCGCCAAAAACAGATACCCGCGCAACTTCATCAGCAGATGCCTAAGAGAAAGACCACGGAACGAGGACATACCACAACCAAAATGATTAGCCACACTACCATACATCAGGAGCATCTCAGAACTGACAGCCAGACTACTGAGACCCCTAGGACTCATAACGGCACACAAACCAACAGCCACGCTCAGACAACAACTCACCAGAACAAAGGACCCGATACGCAAGATGAATGTAGTGTACAAAATACCATGCAAGAACTGCACTAAACACTATCTCGAACAAACAGGAAGACAGCTAACAATCCGTATACATTAACATCAACTAGCCACGAAACGACACGACCAGCTATCCTTAGTAGACACACACGCAGACAACAAGCAACATGAATTCAACTGGGACAACACTACTATCATAGGGCAAGCCAGACAGAGAACAGCCAGGGAATTCCTAGAAGCATGGCATTCATAAACAAACTTCATCAACAAACACATCGAACTGGACCCAAGAAACCAACCACTACAGCGGACTGGCAATCGGAAGCGGCAGGGACAGACCACTATAAACACCGGAGGAAACATCAAAGAAGCGCTTCGCAGGAGGATCCCAAGCACTGATGATGTCGCCTAGCCAGGGGACGAAACGTTTGCTACAAAAACTTCCAGCTCGGCGAACAGAACCACAACAACGAGCACCCAAGCTACAAATCATCGCACAAACTTTGAATTGACAATAGAATTTAGGATTAGGAGCATCATCAAAACTTTGAAATTGAGCATCAGGTCAATAAGAGTGTCAAAGAATAGATAATGATAATAGATTGGGAGCTGATGGAAAACTTTGGTCATTATGCAAATCAGATAATGGTAAGAAAACAAGGACTAATTTTCTCCCAAAATTGCAAATGTAGGTTGTACACACCGAGCTGAGGTAATAAATCAGAAATTAAGATTTGTTTTATGGGGGATAAATAAGATGGGACAGCCACGGGGAGAGCTGTGGGAGCAGAATCCCTGTGTATATTTAAGACTGATGGAGAGAGATCCTTGTGGGAGCTAATTACTGCAGATGCTGGGATCTGTACTGAAAACAAAAAAATGCTGGAAATCACAGCGGGTCAGACAGCATCCATGGAGAGAGGGCAGGCTAATGCTTTGATTTTATCTCCATCGGAGATAGATAGGTGATCAGTTGGGGAATCAAGGGTTACAGGGAAAGGGCAGGAAAGTGGCCGTGAGGGATGTTGGATCAGCCACATCACCATGAATAGTGGAACAGGCTGGAGGGGGCAAATAAATGGTAGGTCCGAGAGGAGCACTAAGGATCAAAGGGAGCTTGGTGTACAAGTCCATAGATCCCTGAAGCTGGTAGCACAGGTAGACAGGATGGTTAAGAAGACGTACGGGATGCTAGTCTTCATTAGCCAGCGATTAGAATATCGAATCTCGAACACAGAATCTGAAGAGACCCTAGAATGTTGCTTTCTTCTAAATGAGGCCTTCCTGAGGAAATGGAGACCATCACCCATTCAGGTGGATGGGAAATGGGCAGCAGGTCATCAAGTTGTATTCCTGGTGGGATTTGGAAAGGAAATGTTGTGGATATAAATTAGCATGAGGAGGTTATTTGGGAGTAAGGAGAACTCATGTCAAAATCCAAGAACATTTTCATTGTCCTGGACTGTGTAAAGATGTAGTCGAATTTTGGAGGAGATTTCATATGCATCAGGAAATTGGAAACTTTCAGGCAGTGATAAAGCCAGCAACTTTAATATCAATTCCCTCATTTGGGGGATATTTTACAAGGGTGTTAGTTGATTGGGTAGTGTTGTACCAAAATTAATAAAATTCACATTTCGAAGCAAGTAAATCAAATGTATTAAATCAAAACCTATTGGCAGGGGCAGCGTGATCGTGCCCTTAATCGTGGAACTTGACCAGGCCGTCCCTCCTTGAACATCGGGTACAGCAGTTTTTATAGTCTGGATGGCGCGTACAACAAAAGACCGCAAAAGGTGGTGTCTTGTGTTCTGTCCATGCACACGCAAAGATCGCCATTGTGTTCTGTAAGTATTTCTTGTTTAGTTCGTTCCTGCTTTCAGATCCCCCCTTGTGGTCCGAGACATGCAGGAGCATGATGAACAGACCACCGCCATCCAGTAATAATCAGTCGGGTAGGATTATAATCATGAAACTGTTTCCCTTCCTGCTGGATATTATCAGCCTCCAGGCGGGTGTGATCCAATTGGTCAGTTATATTGTCCGATGTGTTTGGAATGTATGTGCCGCACTAGGCCCCAATAACAGCACAGGGGCCACCTTGTGCCACTCGAAAATAGTCAAGGGCCAAAAGGTTCGACAACACAACAGCACGGGTGGCAATGACCTCAGCCGACACCTCGGAGATGGCCGTGCTTACCGCTGCAAAGCCATCGGCAGTCTCATTAGCCGGCCTTTCCAAGGTGGAGGCCATATTGATCAGTTCCCCAGCAGCCTTAGCACTCCCATAGGCGGGGAAGGTGAACATAGGGAATCGCACGGTCCCAGTGATGGACTGTTTGGATTGAGGTGGATGCAGTTTGGGATGAACGCGGTGGGAACTGTAATGGTGAACAAAAGGTAGCACATAGGCAAGGGTGCAAGATCCAGACCAATATGGAGAGTTGCTGGTTCCGGCATTCCACCCTGATGTGCGATTACATTTAAAACAAATCGCCCCCGTGGGCCTTCCTTCACCCGCGGTGTTTGTGAGGGTCAGAGCCAGAGGGGTGTGTGTTAAAGGATGTAGTGAGGCTGGAACCAACCTTGATAGTTTTGCATGTTATAACCCGTGGTCTCTCAGGTGACCTCATCATTGGCAGCAGAAATGGTCTGGTCAGGGCCTCGCATGAATGACCCGAGAGATTCTCTGTCAGACCTAACCCCCGCCCATCCCCCAAATGGATAAATGTGAGGGTCTGTTCTGGTCCAATCACCATTCCACCGTTTTGGATTTATTAAACGGAATGGGACTCAGGGGAATCCCCCCAATAGAGTGTGCAGGGATTCGAGTACACGCCCAGCATTTCGAGATGTTATTTTGCTGTGTGTGCTGATAGAACATGGTTAGGTCTGTATTAACATGGAACCCTGCGCCTACTCCGGTGAACAGGACCGAGGGTTGCACAATCCATTCGGTGCTGCCCCCCCAGTGGCTACCAGGCAAAGGGCGAAGGCAACAATAAACAGGACCATCCCGGAGCTTCCCGAGCGGAGCTATACAATGGGCCAAAGGCTGTACCGCCCGCACACAACAGCCCACGCTCTCGGACCGTTCACAACACACTGCGCACACACACACATCGTCAGCAGGTCTCGACAGGAGTCAGTCTGAAAAGAAAGCAGAGGATGAGGATGATCAACCAGTGTCTGGATATTTCTTCAGTTGTGGCCAGTGTTTCCAGACTCCCCCTTCCCTCGCATATCAATACAGGTGGGTGTGTCACCACTAATGATAACCTCAGAGGGACCATTCTACTGAGGGGCGAAGCCTGGTTTAACGGGGAGAGTCTTAACCATCACCTTCCTACCCACCGATGGGACCTCCGCACAATCCTCCAATTGCCTCTGTTCATCCTGCCTCCCCTCCTGTTTGTCCCGAACTGTTTTCCACATCCCTTTCAGCTGGGTGCTCAGTTCGAGCACATAGCGATGTATTCTATCGCAGCGAGGGCCAGCATCGGAACCCTCCCATGATGATGGAATCGGGCAGTTACATTGCCCAACCTGTCATCGACTCGTAAGGGGTCAAACCATTCGACCGGCTTGTGGTGGACTGGAGTCATGAGTCTAGCAGGCAGGACCTCAGGCCAGCGTTTGTCAGAGTCCTGCATGGCCTTAGCAAGGGAGGGTTTAAGAGTCCTGTTCATTCGCCCCACCATGCCTGAACTTTGTGGATGGGAGGGTGTGTGAAATTTCGGTTTAATGCCCATTAGCTGACATGCGGTTTTTACAACACTTCCAGTGAAATGGGTCCCCGATGGAAGCCCATCTGGGACGGCACCCCCCCCACCTGGGAATCCCCTCCTCAGCTACAACCCTTGCCACAGCGTTAGCTGATCAGTTCTGGGTAGGGTAGGCCCCGACCCACCTGGTAAATTAGTCAATAATCACAAGGCAATCCGCCTTCCCATGGGGTTGGGGAAGAGGTCCTGTAAAATCCATCTGTAACTGCCCCCAGAGTCCCTTTGGGCGTGGCTGGGGCCCCATTCTAATTTCAATGGGCCAGCCTGGGTTGTACTGGGCACAGGTCACACAGCGGTGACAAAATCTAACGATATCTCTGCCCATACCCTTCTCCAACCATTCCTTCCCAATGTTGGTTATCATAGCATCCCACCCCCACGTGGGAAACGCCATGGTGCGATCACATCCTGAGGAGGACCCTTTTATCCCCACTTTCACCTCACCCCAGCCTCTCTGACTCTCTCTGTGTCTGACCCCCTTGTGTTTAAAGTGATACAATGCCACCCTCTGCTGGCCTCCCTGCGCCACTGCACAAGCGGCAGGTTGTTTTTTCTGCCGGGACAATTTGCTCCTGTCCCTGTCCATTCCATTGTCTGTAAACTGCAGGCCCTGTTCCCTGTCCAAATCGATCCAAACAAT
This sequence comes from Chiloscyllium plagiosum, assembly GCF_037043375.1. Taxonomy (NCBI): domain Eukaryota; kingdom Metazoa; phylum Chordata; class Chondrichthyes; order Orectolobiformes; family Hemiscylliidae; genus Chiloscyllium; species Chiloscyllium plagiosum. The sequence continues at coordinate 16,767,787 of NW_028270182.1, forward strand.
AACAAGCCCCCCGGCCCTGACTTTACACCCCCCTAACTTTACCGACCCCCGACTTTCCCCCTTCCCCCCCCAATCTTACCTGTGCTGATTGGGGCACCCATGGGGGAAGAGGTTCAATATGAGGGTATGGGAACACAATTGCCCTCATTGAGTAACCCCCGCCCCTTGTTTAGATGCCCCTACCCAAATTGTACATCCACCCCAATTATGTGACCCCCCCGTCCCCAGTTTTCAACCCTGCATTCCCCCCCCAGATTGTTCAGTGCCCTTTTTGCCCCGACCCTCCCCCTCCATTACCCCCCACATAAAAGCCCCTCTTCAACTCCCTCCGTGTCCAAGATATCCACCTCCTCGCTCAGCACCACTCCCTGGACTTTGGGGTAAATGTGTTTGTGCTGATTGACCAGCCTGTGGATGCACCTCCGACCCTCAACGCACAGCAAGATCCCAGTCACAGAATCTCTGTCACCTCACGCCCCAGGAAGAGGACGTTCGGCCTATTGTGGCTAGCCTAACCTTCCCCCTTGTGAAATTGTGCTGCGGGCTCCTCAGGATCTGCCCCCGAATGGCCCTCATTAAATCCCCCCTTTCCTGTGGAGACCTCTCATCCCTGATCCCCCATCATTCTGCAGGACCTCATCCCTACTTCTACCTCTGTTATTTGTGCCAACGTGAATAATGACTTCTGGCTGATCACCCTACCCTTGAGAAGGTTCTACAGCCACTCTGAGACATCCTGGACCCTGGTGCCTGGGAGACAACACACCATCCTGGATTCCCATCAGCACCCACAGAATCCCCTGTCTCTGTCCCCCTAACTATCGAGTCTGCTATCACTAAGGTCCTGTTTCCCTTTCCCGTTTCCCGCTCTGCCCCAGAGCCAGTGGGATTGCCCCCGACCGGGATAGTGCTGATTTCCCCTGAACGGTAACCCCCCCCGCCCCCCAACCACCCCCAACAGGTTCCCAAACGGGATACTTGTTTGCGAGGGGAATGGCCACAGGGGATTCCTGCCCTAACTGCCATCTCAGCTGCTGTCAGACTGAAACGGAACGTTAAAAGGACGTTACCGGAGCTTCCCTGGATTTTTAACTGAGCCGCTGCTCTCTGAGACCTCCCGAAACAAAGCCTTACGGCTCACACTGCTGCCAACACATTGTCCAACAGCACGGCTCTCTCCCCCCACTCCTTGTATGCTTTAGTTAGAGGGGGAGGGAAGGAGGGGGCATAGATTTGAGGGAGGGAGTAAATTTTTTCGGGGGAAGCAGGGCATTACGAGTCTGCGGGGATTGCAGAAACAGATCGCAGGGGAAGGAAACTTGGGTGAGAGAGGGAACACAGGGATGATGGGATAAAGAGAACGTGGGGGAGGGGAGACAGACAGCAGGGGGAGGGGGCAAAGGAGATCACAGGGAGGGGACATTGTGGGGAAGGGAGAGCAAGCTGGGAGGGGGAAGAGTGTGTGAGTTGGGGAGAGGAGGGCAGGGGAAGCTGAGAAAGAGCGCGCAAAGAGGGGGAGAAAGGACAGCATGGGGAGGGGGAAGGAGAGTGTGGGGAGGGGGGAAAGGAGAGCGTGGGGACGGAGGAAAGGAGAGTGTGGGGAGGGGGGAAAGGAGAGCATGGGGAGGGGGAAAGGAGAGTGTGGGGATGGGGAAAGGAGAGCGTGGGGAGAGGGGAAAGGAGAGTGTGGGGACGGGGAAAGGAGAGTGTGGGGAAGGGGGAAAGGAGAGCATGGGGACGGGGAAAGGAGAGTGTGGGGAGTGGGGGAAAGGAGAGTGTGGGGAGGGGGGAAAGGAGAGCATGGGGAGGGAGAAGGAGAGTGTGGGGAGGGGAGTCTTGAATGAGTACTTTTCTTCAGTATTTACAAACGAGAGGGACCGTATTGTTGAAGAGGAGAGTGTGAAACGGACTGGTAAGCTCGAAGAGATACTTGTTCGGAAGGAAGATGTGTTGGGCATTTTGAACAACTTGAGGATAGACAAGTCCCCTGGGCCTGACGGGATATATCCTAGGATTATGTGGGAAGCAAGAGAGGAAATTGCAGAGCCGTTGGCAATGATCTTTTCATCTTCACTGTCAATGGGGGTGGTACCAGGGGACTGGAGAGTGGCGAATGTTGTGCCCCTGTTCAAAAAAGGGAATAGGGATAACCCCGAGAATTACAGACCAGTTAATCTTACTTCGGTGATAGGTAAAGTAATGGAAGGGGTACTGAGGGATAGGATTTATGAGTATCTGGAAAGACACTGCTTGATTAGGGACAGCCAGCACGGATTTCTGAAGGGTAGGTCTTGCCTTACAAGTCTTATTGAATTCTTTGAGGAGGTGACCAAGCATGTGGATGAGGGTAGAGCAGTGGATGTAGTGTACATGGATTTTAGTAAGGCATTTGATAAGGTTCCCCATGGTAGGCTTATGCGGAAGGTCAGGAGGCATGGGATAGAGGGAAATTTGGCCAGTTGGATAGAAAACTGGCTAACCGGTCGAAGTCAGAGAGTGGTGGTAGATGGTAAATATTGAGCCCGGAGCCCAGTCACATGTGGAGTTCCGCAGGGATCAGTTCTGGGTCCTCTGCTGTTTGTAATTTGTATTAATGACTTGGAAGAGGGAGTCGAAGGGTGGGTCAGTAAATTTGCAGATGATACAAAGATTGGTGGAGTTGTGGATAGTGAGGAGGGCTGTTGTCGGCTCCAAAGAGACTTAGATGTGATGCAGAGCTGGGCTGAGGAGTGGCAGATAGAGTTCAACCCTGTCAAGTGTGAGGTTGTCCATTTTGGAAGGACAAATAAGAATGCGGAATACAGGGTTAACGGTAGGGTTCTTAGTAAGGTGGAGGAGCAGAGGGATCTTGGGGTCTATGTTCATAGATCTTTGAAAGTTGCCACTCAGCTGGATAGAGCTTGTAAGAAGGCCTATGGTGTATTAGCGTTCATTAGCAGAGGGATTGAATTCAAGAGTCGTGAAGTGATGTTGCAGCTGTACAGGACCTTGGTAAGGCCACATTTGGAGTACTGTGTGCAGTTTTGGTCGCCTCACTTTAGGAAAGATGTGGAAGCTTTGGAGAGGGTGCAGAGAAGATTTACCAGGATGTTGGCTGGAATGGAGAATAGGTCGTACAAGGATAGGTTGAGAGTGCTAGGCCTTTTCTCATTGGAACGGCGAAGGATGAGGGGTGACTTGATAGAGGTTTATAAGATGATCAGAGGAATAGATAGAGTAGACAGTCAGAAACTTTTTCCCCAGGTACAACAGAGTGTTACAAGGTGAAGGGTGGAAGGTATGGGGGGATGTCAGGGGTGAGATCTTTACCCAGAGAGCGGTGGGGACATGGAATGCACTGCCTGTGGGAGTGGCAGAGTCAGAATCATTGGTGACCTATAAGCGGCAATTGGATAGGTACATGGATGGGTGCTTAAGCTAGGACAAATGTTCGGCACAACATCGTGGGCTGAAGGGCCTGTTCTGTGCTGTATTGTTCTGTGTTGTATGTTCTATGAAAGGACAGCGTGGGGAGGGGGAAGGAGAGTGCGGGGAGGGGGCAAAGGAGAGAGTGGGGAGGGGGGAAAGGAGAGAGTGGGGAGGGGGGAAAGGGGAGAGTGGGGAGGGGGAATGGAGAGAGTGGGAAGGGGGAAAAGGAGAGAGTGGGGAGGGGGAAAGGAGATAGTGAGGAGGGGGAAAAGAGAGAGTGGGGAGGGGAAAAGGAGAGCGTGGGGGGAAGGAGAGTGTGGGGAGGGGGAGAAAGGAGTATGTGGGGAGGGAGAAAGAATAGCATGGGGAGGCGGGAAAGGAGAGTGTGGGGAGGGGGGAAAGGAGAGTGTGGGGAGGGGGAAAGGAGAGTGTGGGGAGGGGGGAAAGGAGAGTGTGGGGAGGGTGAAAGGAGAGCGTGGGGAGGAGGGAAAGGAGAGCGTGGGGAGGAGGGATAGGAGCGTGTGGGGAGGGGGGAAAGGAGAGTGTAGGAAGGGTGAAAAGGGGAGAGTAGGGAGAGGGAGAAGGGAGAATGTGGGGAGAGGGAGAAAGGAGAATGTGTGGAGGGGTAAAGGAGAGCATGGGGAGGGGGGAAAGGAGAGTGTGGGGAGGGGGGAAGGGAGAGTGTGGGGAGGGGGAAAGGAGAGCGTGGGGAGGGCGGAAAGGAGAGTGTGGGGAGTAGGGATAGGAACGTCTGGAGAGGGGGGAAAGGAGAGTGTGGGGAGCGGGGGAAAGGCGAGTATGGGAAGGGGGGAAAGGAGAGTGCAGGGAGGGGGAAAGGAGAGCATATGGAGGAGGGAAAGGAGAGTGTGGGAAGGGGGAAAGGAGAGTGTGGGAAGGGGGAAAGGAGAGTGTGGGGAGGGGAAAGGAGAGTGTGGGGAGGGGATTGGAGAGTGTGGGGAGGGGGAAAGGAGAGTGAGGGGAGAGGGCAAAGGAGAATGTGGGGATGGGGGAAAGGAGAGTGTGGGGAGCGAGAAAGGAGAGTGTGGGGAGGAGGGAAAGGTAAGTGTGGGGAGGGGGAAAGGAGAGTGAGAGGAGGGAAAAAGCAGAGTGTGGGTGGGAAGGAGAAGAGTTCGGAGGTGAAAGGAGAATGTGTGGAGTGGAAAGGAGAGTGTGGGGATGGGGAAAGGAGAATGTGGGGTCAGAAAGGAGAGTTTGGGGGGAGAGGAGAGTGTGGGAAGGGGGGAATGGAGTGTGTGGGGAGGGGGAAAGAAGAGGGTCCGGTATGGGGTTGGGTGGGTGGGGAGTACAGTGTGCGAAGGTGAAATGTAGCAGCCTCCTTGATGGTCATGGAGAGCTATATCCCCAACAACTTCCCCATCAAACAAAAGAGAGCCCAGACAGAAAGGCAGTGGGTCTTGCTACACAAAGAAACCAACAGGAACAAGCCATCCAAACAATGAACAAGAACAAAGTACAAAGAAAATTTACAGCCCAGGAACACGCCCTTCGGCCCTCCAAGCCTGAGCTAATCCAAATCCACTGTCTAAACCTGTCGCCCGACTCCTAAGCATCTGGATCCCTCTGCTCCCCACCTACTCCTGCAACTGTCCAGATGCATCTTAAATGAATCTACCGTGCCTGCCTATACTACCGCTGCTGGCAACGCATTCCAGGCACCTACTTCCATCTGTGTAAAATACTTTCCATGTGTATCCCCTTAAACCTTTCACCTCTCACCTTCAACACATGACCTCTCGTCATTGACCCCCTCACCTTGAGAAAAAGTTTATATCTATCCACCCTGTCTGTAACCTTCATGGTTTTGTAGACCTCAATCATGTTCCCCCTCAATCTCTTTTTTCTAATGAAAACAATCCTTACCCAATCAACCTCACTTCATAGCTCGCACCTTCCATACCAGGCAACATCCTCGTAAACCCTCTCTGCACCCTCTCCAAAGGGTCCACATCCTTTTGGTAATGTGGCGACCAGAACTGTACACAGTATTGTAAACGCGGCTGAAACAAAGTCTTGTGCAATTTTAAAATGACCTGCCAGCTCTTATACTCAATACCCCGTCCAATGAAGGCAAGCATACCATATGCCTTCTTGACCACTCTATCCACATGTGCAGCCACCTTCAGGGTACAATGGACCTGAACTCCCAGATCTCTCTGCTCATCATCTTTTCCCAAGGCTCTTCTGTTTACAGTCTAGTTTGCTCTAGACTTAGACTTCCCAAAATGCATCACCTCATATTTGCCTGGACTGAACACCATCTGACACTTCTCCGCCCAACTCTCCAGTCTGTCTATATTCTCCTGTATTCTTTGACAGACCCCTATGCTTTCTGCTCCTCCACCAATTGTCGTTTCATCTGCAAACTTATTGAACAGACCAACAATGCCCTCTTCCAGATCATTTATGTATATCGCCATCAACAGTGCCCCAGCACTGATCCCTGTGGAACAGAACAGTCACCTTTCTCCATTTCGAGAATCTCCCTTCAACTACTAGTCTCTATCTCCTGTTGCTCAACCAGTTCTTTGTCCACCTAGTGAGAACACCCTGCACACCATGTGACTTCACTTTCTCCATTAGTTTACCACGGGGAACCTGATCAAATGCCTTATTATATATGACATCGACAGCCTTTCCTTCATCTACCAACTTGGTCACTTCTTCAAAGAACTCTATTAAGTTGGTAAGGCACGATCTCCCCCACACAAAATCATGTTGCTTATCACTGATAAGCCCATTATTTATCAAATATAAATAGATGTTATCCCTCAGTACGTCAGGCTCACTGGTCTGTAGTTATCTGGAATATCCCTACTACACTTCATGCACAGGGGGACAACATGAGCACTCTCCAGTCCTCCGGCACTTCTCCTGTGTTAAGGATGCGACAAAGCTATCTGTTAGGGCCCCAGCTATTTCCTCTCTCACCTCCCTCAGCGACCTGGGATAGATCCCATCCGGTCCTTTGGGATTTGTCCACCTTAATATCCTTGAGCCTACCCAACACTTTTTCCCTCCTTACGTCAACGTGATCCAGAGTAAATAAACTTCTACCTTTAATCTCAAAATTCATCATGTCCCTCTCCTCATTGAATACTGATACAAAGTAATCATGGAGAATCTCACCCATTTTCTCAGGTTCAACACACAACCTTCCTTCCTTATGCTTTAGTGGACCAACTCTTTCTCTAGATACCCTCTTGCTTCTTATACATGAAGAAAAGGCCTTGGGAATCTCCTTAATTCTGCTCGCTCAAGTTATTTCATGAGCCCTTTTAGCCCACTTGATTCCTCGTTTAATTTTGGTCCCACCCTCCTGATATTCCTCCAAGGCCCATTCTGTTCTTCGCTGCCTGGACCTTATGTATGCTTTCCTTTTCCTCTTGGCCAGTCGCACCATTTCTCCTATCATCCACAGTTCAGGAATCTTGTCTTTTCTATCCTTTGTTTTCAAAGGGGCATGCCTATCCTACACTATCTTCAACCTATCTTTGAAAGCCTCGCACACAGCAAATGTGGACTTCCCTTCAAATAGCTGCTCCCAATCCTCATTTCCCAGCTCCTGTCAAATTTTGATATATTTGGCCTTGGCCCAGTTTCATACTTTAACCTCAGGACCACTCTCATCTATGTCTATGATTGACAGTGTTTCAGGCGATTGATAGATATTCCGGATTGGTCCGAACTATAGACGTTATGAAAAACCATCGACCAAGGCACAAACACAGGGTTCACCTGCAGACGGTTTTCTTAAATCTTCTGGAGGCATTCTGAGGAGACCAACATGGCAAGGGTCAGAGACCAGCTGACCAACCAGAGACCAGCTGATCACCCAGAGAGAGAGTGAGGGAGAGAGAAACCAGCTTCACAGACCCAGAGACAGAGAGAGAGAGAGAGAGACACATAGAGAGAGGGAGAGAGAGAGAGAGTCAGAGAGACAGAGAAGGAGAGAGAGACAGATAGAGACAGACAGTGAGAGAGACAGAGTGTGAGAGAGAGAGAGAGGGCCAGACAGACAGAGACAGAGTGAAAGCGACAGAGAGACAGAAAGATAGAGAGAGAGAGACAGAGAGAGACAGAGAGAGTGAGACGCAGAGAGAGAGACTGCGTATATCTCCAAGCGACTCAGGACTTAAAGCACCAATAGGATTACAGATAGCATGCCTGTAATTAAAGGGTATTGTAACATGTTTCCTGATAAAGACGGGACTGTGTACATTGGCATTGGCTCATGTTTGTACTGATTTGACCGTTTCAGTATTGGTGACACCTGGGCACATTCATTCAGATCATTCCCGTTGGAGTTGTCGAACTTGTTTTAAGGAGGAGTTGGACAACATCTTCATCTCTGGAATTATCTCATGATCTTCCACTGAGCTGTCTCCAAAGCAATTATATCCCAAAATTGTTTGCAAAACTCCAGCTGAGATTGTTCTCCTGCCTTCTACACTTGCAGCAACACTCCCCGACCTTTATACTCTATTCTGTTTATAATAAATGTCAAAACTCCATTTGCCTTCCTTGTTAGCTGCTGTAGCTGCAATGATCAGAGGGAGGTCAGGGATGTATCTGATGGACAGTGACAGTAAGGGGGAGGTCAGTGATGTATCTGGATGGACAGTGACAGTAAGGGGGAGGTCAGTGATGTATCTGGATGGACAGTGACAGTAAGGGGGAGGTCAGTGATGTATCTGGATGGACAGTGACAGTAAGGGGGAGGTCAGTGATGTATCTGGATGGACAGTGACAGTAAGGGGGAGGTCAGTGATGTATCTGGATGGACAGTGACAGTAAGAGGGAGGTTAGGGATGTATTTGGATGGACAGTGACAGTCAGGGGGAGGTCACTGATGTATCTGGATGGACAGTGACAATAAGGGGGAGTTCAGTGATGTATCTGATGGACAGTGACAGTAAAGGGGAGGTCAGGGATGTATCTGGATGGACAGTGGCAGTCAGGGGGAGGTCAGGGATGTATCTGGATGGACAGTGACAGTAAGAGGGAGGTCAGTGATGTATTTGGTGGGCAGTGACAGTAAAGGTGGAGGTCAGTGATGTATCTGATGGAGAATAACAGTAAGGGGGAGGTCATTGATGTATTTGGTGGACAGTGACAGAAAAGGGGAGGTCAGTGATGTATCTGATGGAGAGAAACAGTAAGGGGGAGGTCAGTGACGTCCCCATTGTTGGAGGTCCATCTTGTTCACTGAGACCCCTTCCCTCAGGAAAGGCAGTATGTTGTCTTCACTTTGACGTTCATGTGACTCCAGATCCTGGAAAATTTGGAATGGGGAATAAATGCTGACCTCGCAGTGATGTACACGTTCAGTGTGTGAGAAGAATCACATTTCACTCAGTGACAGTAAGGGAGTGAAATGTTCTTGTTTAAAGAGGGCAGCTCCTACCCTAGAGTACAGAGGACAGCTCGGAGACATATGTTCACACTTGGAATGAACTGTCGCAATGCAGCATCAGTTGAAATAATTTGTCAAAAATCACACAACACCAGGTTCTAGTCCAACAGGTTGAACGTGTCCACCCCAGTCAAACACCAGCACCTTCACATCATGAAATAGGGTGTGATCTCGGGATAGGGCTCATGGTGTTTGAGTGGACAGCGTTATTGCTGGCAGATTCCAGATTCTGCTTTTGTTATTTCATTATCATGTAACCCCCCCTCTGTAATCAGGATTACACTTGTTATTGTAATGGGTTTGTTCATTTCCAGAAATGTGAAAAACAGCAACAAGGCCGAGCAACGCTGTCACCTCGATCTCCCCAAGGAGCTTCCACACAGTATAAGGCAGCGTCTCTGGGAATGCATCAGCTCAGAGTCTCAAACAAGGAGCTTGTCAGCTGCCTGAAGGGACAGATCACCTCAGACAGGAAAATGCATCGACCAATTGATCACGTGGAGAAGGTGTTCTACACCATCCTTGCTGTTACTGGCATCCCAGGTATGGCGCTATGACAATTGAACTTGTCTTAATCTGCTGTTGATCTGCTCTCTGGTTTTACCGTTTGAACAATAACACCTCCAGCTCACTGACTGGTCAGCCTTATCCAGACCCCGGGACAGTGACAGCAATTCACTGAGCAGCATTCTCGGTACAATCCTACACTGACAGAGACTCCCAACTTCACTGCTGCAGCAGCATTTTCTGTTCTCAGTGTTGTGTCATCAGTTCCAGTTTGTTATGGCTTCAAGGTATGAGGAGAGATCAGGCAGGTTAGTTCTGAAGAAGGGTCACTCGACCCGAAATCTGTGCTCTCTCCCACAGATGCTCTAGACCTGCTGCGCTTCTTCTGATTTCATTACGTAAATGAAGCCAGGTTGGTCGAGAATTTTGAAGGTTAAGGGATGATCTGAGTGAAGTCCAACAAAATATTAAAAGGAAAACATGAACTGTTTCTCCTGGTTGCAGATTTCGAACAAAGGATCATAGTCTGTGAATGGGGCAGAGAGCGTTCAGGAGAGATGTCAGAAAGCTCTTCTGTGCACAGAGGGTGGGAAAGGGTGGGAAAGGTTTGGAACTCTCTTACACACACTTGCACAGTCATGGATGCTGCATCAGTTGGGAATTTTCAATCTCAGATTGCTTTCATTTTGGCAAAGCAAAGGAATTGAAGAATTTGCGTCTTGTTCTGATTTGTAAAGTTTCATCGACCATCGCTTCCGGAAATTCTCTCCTCCTCACACTCTTTGGTCAGTAGATTGAAATGTTGACAGATTGCCCTCCTGGTCCCTCCACATTGAGATGTTGGTGGGTAGATTTACAGTGTAAATATCACAGTAAACCTAAAACTCCCACATTGTCATGAAGGGAGTCCTGCATGCTCTGCTGTACTGCCCTTGTTTAAGATACATGGTGTAGTTGTGTTTGAAATCTCACACAGGTTCTGGTGACCTGTTTTATAATCCTGCCATGGCTCTGATCAGGATTAAGTCCAAGACAGGATCAGGGGATAACTGTTTCTCTGGAGAAGGGGAAAGTTTGGATTATTGACAGTCCAATTGCTAGTCCTATAACTGACTTGGGATTGAGGAATTTAATGGGGTTCTGTACCTTACCATGCAACCAAAGGAAATCATAAACTTCCTTCTGCTCTCCCAGGAGTGGCTGTGAGCTCAATATCTGTCTAAACTCTAGAATCTCATGAGTGACTGGGCTGGAGGACAATCTGGAGTGAATGTTAAAGTCTGAAACTCAAACTCACTCACACCCAACCACTCCCAGTCACACAGTGCATGGGAATTTGTTGGTAAAACCTTGTTGTTTCTCTCTGGAATGGGTACGGGGTATTTCTGATCAATAATTTATTGTTTCTTTTCCACTTTGTCTCCCACAGTAAATTTGCTAGCAGTCGCAGTCCTTTCCAGGGAAAACTGTGGTGTTTCCCCTTGCACTACCCGTTACCTGGTGTTTATGGCAGCTGCCGATCTGATGGTCATTATTACTGAGGTTAAATTGTGGAGATTACCTTTCTATTATTTCCCGCAGTCTTTCCTGAACATCACTCCTGTGTGCAGTGTTATTGGGGCACTCTCTCGTGCAGCCAGGGACTGCTCTGTCTGGTTCACCGTCACTTTCTCCTTTGACCGATTTGTGACCATTTGTTGTCAGAAGCTGAGAACAAAATATTGCACTGAGAAAGCTGCGACAGTGGTTCTGGCAACAACCTGCACATTGTTCTGTCTGAAAAACATCCCCTTCTATTTTGAATATGAGCCTGTGAGGATAATCAACAATGTGCCATTCGACTGTAGAACAAAATTAAGCTACTTTACTGAGACTTGGTGGGTGGTATTAGATTGGCTTGATTCAGTTTTAAACCCTTTACTGCCATTCGCTTTAATTCTGTTGCTCAATGCTCTGACAGTCAGACACATTTTAGTGACCAGTCGAGTCCGGAAGAGGCTGAAGGCTGAGAGCAAAGGAGAGAATCACAGAGACCCAGAGATGGAGAGCAGAAGGAAGGCTGTGATTTTGCTCTTCACCATCTCTGGGATCTTCATCGTCCTCTGGTTAATTGTTGTTGTATATTTCTTATATTATATCATTCAAGGAATCAATCCTGGCGATTACTCATCTTTTCTAGATAACTTCAGTGCAGTTGGGTCCATGCTGCGGAACCTAAGCTGTTGCACAAACACATTTATTTATGCAGCAACATTGTCCCGGTTCAGAGCGAAGATCAGTAACGCAGTAAAATACCTGGTTACACGGATTCATTGCATTGTGAATAAATAAAACTCCTCAGTGAAGCCCACAGGAGGGTCCGACTGTTTCCAAACCATGAAATGATTTTGTTTTATTCACTGGTGGGATGTGGGTATCACTGACTGAGTCTGTAGTTATTCCCCATGCCGAATTGCCCCTGAGAAGGTAATGCTGAGCTGCCTTTAACACTGATGGAATGACAATATATTTCTAAATCAGGATGGTGAGTGACTCAGAGGGGGATTTGAAGGGGGTGATGTTCCCATCTATCTGCTGCCCTTGTCCTTCGAGGTGGAAGTGCTCGTGGGTTTGGAAGGTGCTGTCTGAGGATCTTTGGTGAATTTCTGCGGTGCACCATGTAGATGGTAACCACTGCTGCTTGTGAGCGTCAGTGATGGAGGGAGGGGATGTCTGGGGATGTGGTGCCAACCAAGCGGCTGCTTCATCTTGGATGGTTTTTTTCTGGTGGCACCCAACTCCAGCTCCTCAAAACCAGCGTTAAAGAACTGTTGCCCCCTAATGAATTGATTCCCACAGGTGAGGGGCGACTGACTACCTTTAATATCAAGGCCACATTTGTTTGAGGTTTGAATGTTGCTACAAGTAACTCATCTCCTGACTCCCCAAAGCCTGTCCACCATCTACAGAGCGCAAGTCAAGAGCGTGACAGAATGCTCCCCACTTGTCTGGATGACTGCAACTCCAACAACAGCTGGTAAGTTTGGTACCATCCAGGACAAACCAGCTGCTTAGTTGTCACCACATCCACAAACACCCACTCCCTCCACCAGTGTTTCTCAGCAGCAGCAGTGTGGACCAGCTTCAAGATGCACTGCAGAACTTCACCAAAGTTCCTCAGACAGCATCTTCCTAACCCACAAATTCTGCCATGCAGAAGGACAAGAGCAGCAGATCGATGAGAACGGAAATCCCTGCACATTCACCTCAAAGCCACTCACCATCCTGACTTGGAAATATATCACCGTCCCTTCACTGGGTCAGAATCCTTGAGCTCCCTCCCTAACAGCATTGTGGGTCTACCTTCACCACACGGACTGCAGCGGTTCAACAAAGCAGCTCAACCCTACACTTTATGGAGGGGCAACTGGGAACAGGCAGCGTTCCCAGCCAGGTCTGGACCAGCGATGCTCACGTCCCACGAGTGAATAAGACAAAGTGCATGCAGGTAAATGCAGAAACAGCAGTGAATCTGGTCAGCACACCACCGTCTTCACTGGGGATGTTAGGGAGGGGCCAGAAATGCTGTTTTAGTCAGAGATCCCCACATCTCATGTACAAAGTAATAATGGTTGATACTGACAGTAGAATTTAGGATTAGAAGCATCATCAAAAAATTGAAATTGAGCATCAGGTCAATAAGAGTGTCAAAGAATAGATAATGATAATAGATTGGCAGCTGATGGAAAACTTTGGTGATTTTGCAAATCAGATAATGGTAATAAAACAAGGACTAATTCTGTCCCAAAATTGCAAACGTAGATCGTACACACCGAGCTGAGGTAATAAATGAGAAATTAAGATTTGTTTTATGGGGGATGAATAAGATGGGAGAATGTGAGGACTGCAGATGCTGGAGATCAGAGCTGAAAATGTGTTGCTGGAAAAGCGCAGCAGGTCAGGCAGCATCCAAGGAGCAGGAGAATTGGCGTTTCGGGCATGAGCCCTTCTTCAGGAATGAGGAAAGTGAATAAGATGGGACAGCCACAGGGAGAGCTGTGGGAGCAGAGTCCCTGTGTATATTTAAGACTGTGGGAGAGAGATCCTTGTGGGAGCTAATTACTGTAGATGCTGGGATCTGTACTGAAAACAAAAAATGCTGGAAATCACAGCGGGTCAGGCAGCATCCATGGAGAGAGGGCAGGCTAATGCTTTGAGTTTATCTCCATCAGAGATAGATCGGTGATCAGTCGGGGAATCAAGGGTTACAGGGAAAGGGCAGGAAAGTGGCCGTGAGGGATGTTGGATCAGCCACATCACCATGAATGGTGGAACAGGCTGGAGTGGCCAAATAAATGGCAGGTCCGAGGGGAGCACTGAGGATCAAAGGGAGCTGGGTGTACAAGTCCATAGATCCCTGAAGCTGTTAGCACAGGTAGACAGGATGGTTAAGAAGGTGTACGGGATGCGAGTCTTCATTAGCCAGCGATTAGAATATCGAAAATAGAACACAGAATCTGAAGAGACCCCAGAATGTTGCTATCTTCTAAATGAGGCCTTCCTGAGGAAATGGAGACCATCACACATTCAGGCGGATGGGAAATGGGCAGCAGGTCATCAAGTTGTATTCCCGGTGGGATTTGGAAAAGAGATGATGTGCATATGAATTACCAAGTTTGGGAGTAAGGAAAACTCATGCCAAAATACAAAAATGTTTTTATTGGCCTGGACTGTATAAAGAAGTGGTCAAATTTTGGAGTGCATTTCATCTGCGTCAGAAAATTGGAAACATTCAGGCAGCGATAAAGCCAGCACCTTTAATATCCATTCCCGCATTTGAGGGACATTTTTCAAGGGTGTTAATTGATTGGGTCGTGTCGTAGTAAAATTAATAATATTCACATTTAGAAGCAAGTCAATCAAATTTAGAAAAAAGTAAATCAAATTTATTAAATCAAAACATTTTGGGGATTCTGCCCCTAACTGCGGGACGACACGAGGCTGCCTGTCCGCGAACAATAGGTACAACCGTTTTTATAGTCTGGATGGCGCGGACAATAAAAGACCACAAAAGATTTTTTATTGTGTTCTGCGCATGCGTGCAGAGATCACTGTTTCCAGGAACAGCGTACCACGCCATTGTGTTCTGTACATGCACACACAGAGATCACTGTTTCCAGGAACAGCGTACCACGCCATTGTGTTCTGTACATGCACACACTGAGCTCGCTGTTTCCAGGAACAGCGTACCACGCCATTGTGTTCTGTACATGCACACACAGAGATCACTGTTTCCAGGAACAGCGTACCACGCCATTGTGTTCTGTACATGCACACACTGAGCTCGCTGTTTCCAGGAACAGCGTACCACGCCATTGTGTTCTGTACATGCACAAGCAGAGATCACTGTTTCCAGGAACAGCGTACCACGCCATTGTGTTCTGTACATGCACACACAGAGATCACTGTTTCCAGGAACAGTGTACCACGCCATTGTGTTCTGTACATGCACACACAGAGATCACTGTTTCCAGGAACAGTGTACCACGCCATTGTGTTCTGTACACACACACAGAGATCACTGTTTCCAGGAACAGCGTACCACGCCATTGTGTTCTGTACATGCACACGCAGAGATCACTGTTTCTGGGAACAGCATACCACGCCATTGTGTTCTGTACATGCACACACAGAGATCGCTGTTTCTGGGAACAGCGTACCATGCCATTGTGTTCTGTACATGCACAGGCAGAGATCACTGTTTCTGGGAACAGTGTACCACACCATTGTGTTCTGTACACGCACACACAGAGATCGCTGTTTCTGGGAACAGTGTACCACGCTATTGTGTTCTGTACATGCACACGCAGAGATCGCTGTTTCTGGGAACAGTGTACCGTGCCATTGTGTTCTGTAAATGCACACACAGAGATCGCTGTTTCTGGGGACAGCGTACCATGCCATTGTGGTCTGTACACATACACACAGAGGTCACTGTTTCCAGGAACAGCGTACCTCGCCATTGTGTTCTGTACATGCACATGCAGAGGTCGCTGTTTCCAGGAACAGTGTACAAATCCCATTGTGTTCTGTACATGCACACACAGAGGTCGCTGTTTCCGGGAACAGTGTACAAAGCCCATTGTGTTCTGTACAAGCACACGCAGAGATCATTGTTTCTGGGAAAAGTGTACCACACCTTTGTGTTCTGTACATGCACACACAGAGATCACTGTTTCCAGGAACAGCGTACCTCGCCATTGTGTTCTGTACATGCACACGCAGAGGTCGCTGTTTCTAGGAACAGTGTACAAATCCCATTGTGTTCTGTACATGCACACGCAGAGGTCGCTGTTTCTAGGAACAGTGTACAAAGCCCATTGTGTTCTGTACAAGCACACGCAGAAATCATTGTTTCTGGGAAAAGCGTACCACACCTTTGTGTTCTGTACATGCACACACAGAGATCACTGTTTACAGGAACAGTGTACCAATCCATTGTGTTCTGTACATGTTCACACAGAGATCACTGTTTACAGGAACAGTGTACCTCGCCATTGTGTTCTGTACACGCACACACAGAGATCGCTGTTTCCAGGAACAGCGTACCACACCTTTGTGTTCTGTACATGCACACACAGAGATCACTGTTTACAGGAACAGTGTACCAATCCATTGTGTTCTGTACACGCACACACAGAGATCACTGTTTACAGGAACAGTGTACCTCGCCATTGTGTTCTATACACGCACACACACGGATTGCTGTTTCTGGGAACAGCGTACCACGCTATTGTGTTCTGTACACACACACGCAGAGATCACGATTTCCAGGAACAGCGTACCATGCTCATTGTTTTCTGTACACGCACACGCATGGATTGCTGTTTCCGGGTACAGCGTACCACACCATTGTGTTCTGTACATGCACACACAGAGATCACTGTTTCTGGGAACAGCTTCGCCATTGTGTTCTGTACATGCACACACAGAGATCACTGTTTCCGGCAAAAGTGTACCATGTACATTGTGTTCTGTACATGCACACACAGAGATCGCTGTTTCCAGGAACAGCGTACCGTGCCATTGTGTTCTGTACATGCACACACAGAGATCACTGTTTCCAGGAACAGCGTACCATGACATTGTGTTCTGTACATGCACACACAGAGGTCACTGTTTCCGGCAAAAGTGTACCATGTACATTGTGTTCTTTACATGCACACACAGAGATCACTGTTTCCAGGAACAGCGTACCACGCCATTGTGTTCTGTACATGCACACACAGAGGTCACTGTTTCCAGGAACAGCGCACCATGCCATTGTGTTCTGTACATGCACACACAGAGATCACTGTTTCCAGGAACAGCGCACCACGCCATTGTGTTCTGTACATGCACACGCAGAGGTCACTGTTTCCAGGAACAGCGCACCACGCCATTGTGTTCTGTACTTGCACACATAGAGGTCACTGTTTCCAGGAACAGCGCACCACGCCATTGTGTTCTGTACATGCACACGCAGAGGTCACTGTTTCCAGCAAAAGTGTACCATGTACATTGTGTTCTGTACATGCACACACAGAGATCGCTGTTTCCGGGAACAGTGTACCACACCGTTGTGTTCTGTACACGCACACACAGAGATCGCTGTTTCCGGGACCAGTGTACCTCACCATTGTGTTCTGTACATGCACACACAGACATCGCTGTTTCCAGGAACAGCGTACCACGCCCATTGAGTTCTGTACATGCACACACAGAGATCACTGTTTCTGGGAACAGCATACCTCGCCATTGTGTTCTGTACATGCACACGCAGAGGTCACTGTTTCCGGCAAAAGTGTACCATGTACATTGTGTTCTGTACATGCACACGCAGAGATTGCTGTTTCTGGGAACAGTGTACCATGCCACTGTGTTCTGTACACACCCACACACAGAGATCACTGTTTCCGGGAACAGCTTACCATGCTCATTGTGTTCTGTACATGCACACGCAGAGATTGCTGTTTCTGGGAACAGCTTACCATGCTCATTGTGTTCTGTACATGCACACACAGAGATTGCTGTTTCTGGGAACAGTGTAACACGCCATTGTGTTCTGTACATGCGCACACACAGATTGCTGTTTCTGGGATCAGTGTAACACGCCATTGTGTTCTGTACATGCGCACACACAGATTGCTGTTTCTGGGAACAGTGTACCAATACATTGTGCTCTGTGCATGCGCACACACAGATTGCTGTTTCTGGGAACAGTGTAACACGCCATTGTGTTCTGTACACGTGCACACACAGATTGCTGTTTCTGGGAACAGTGTAACATGCCATTGTGTTCTGTACATGCGCACACACAGATTGCTGTTTTCGGGAACAGTGTACCAATACATTGTGCTCTGTGCATGCGCACACACAGATTGCTGTTTCTGGGATCAGTGTAACACGCCATTGTGTTCTGTACATGCGCACACACAGATTGCTGTTTCTGGGAACAGTGTACCAATACATTGTGCTCTGTGCATGCGCACACACAGATTGCTGTTTCTGGGAACAGTGTAACACGCCATTGTGTTCTGTACACGTGCACACACAGATTGCTGTTTCTGGGAACAGTGTAACATGCCATTGTGTTCTGTACATGCGCACACATAGATTGCTGTTTTCGGGAACAGTGTACCAATACATTGTGCTCTGTACATGCGCACACACAGATTGCTGTTTTCGGGAACAGTGTACCAATACATTGTGCTCTGTGCATGCGCACACACAGATTGCTGTTTCTGGGAACAGTGTAGCACGCCATTGTGTTCTGTACATGCGCACAGACAGATTGCTGTTTCTGGGAACAGTGTAACACGCCCTTGTGTTCTGTACATGCGCACAGACAGATTGCTGTTTCTGGGAACAGTGTACCAATCCATTGTGCTCTGTGCATGCGCAC
The DNA here is from genome assembly GCF_037043375.1 of Chiloscyllium plagiosum. Taxonomy (NCBI): domain Eukaryota; kingdom Metazoa; phylum Chordata; class Chondrichthyes; order Orectolobiformes; family Hemiscylliidae; genus Chiloscyllium; species Chiloscyllium plagiosum. Next base: position 16,786,059 of record NW_028270182.1, read on the forward strand.
ACACAGATTGCTGTTTCTGGGAACAGTGTAACACGCCATTGTGTTCTGTACATGCGCACAGACAGATTGCTGTTTCTGGGAACAGTGTAACACGCCCTTGTGTTCTGTACATGCGCACAGACAGATTGCTGTTTCTGGGAACAGTGTACCAATCCATTGTGCTCTGTGCATGCGCACACATAGATTGCTTCTTCTGGGAACAGTGTAACACGCCATTGTATTCTGTACACGCGCACACACAGAGATCGCTGTTTCCGGGAACAGCGTACCACTCCATTGTGCTGTGTACATGCGCACGCAGAGATTTCTGTTTCTGGGTACAGTATAACACACCATTGTGTTCTGTACATGCGCACACATAGATTGCTGTTTCTTGGAACAGTGTACAACGCCATTGTGTTCTGTACACGCGCACACACAGAGCTCGCTGTTTCCGGGAACAGCGTACCACTCCATTGTGCTGTGTACATGCGCACGCAGAGATTGCTGTTTCTGGGAACAGCTTACAAAGCCATTGTGTTCTGTGCATGCACACACAGAGATCGCTGTTTCCTGGAACAGTGTACCACAACATTGTATTCTGTGCACACACACTCAGAGATTGCTGTTTCTGGGAACAGTGTACCAATCCATTGTGCTCTGTGCATGCGCACACACAGATTGCTGTTTCTGGGAACAGTGTAACACGCCATTGTGTTCTGTACATGCGCACAGACAGATTGCTGTTTCTGGGAACAGTGTAACACGCCATTGTGTTCTGTACACGCGCACACACAGATTGCTGTTTCTGGGAACAGTGTACCAATCCATTGTGCTCTGTGCATGCGCACACATAGATTGCTTCTTCTGGGAACAGTGTAACACGCCATTGTGTTCTGTACACACGCACACACAGAGATCGCTGTTTCCGGGAACAGCGTACCACTCCATTGTGCTGTGTACATGCGCACGCAGAGATTTCTGTTTCTGGGTACAGTATAACACACCATTGTGTTCTGTACATGCGCACACATAGATTGCTGTTTCTTGGAACAGTGTACAACGCCATTGTGTTCTGTACACGCGCACACACAGAGATCGCTGTTTCCGGGAACAGCGTACCACTCCATTGTGTTCTGTGCACACACACGCAGAGATTGCTGTTTCTGGGAACAGCTTACAAAGCCATTGTGTTCTGTGCATGCACACACAGAGATCGCTGTTTCCAGGAACAGTGTACCACTCCATTGTGTTCTGTGCACACACACGCAGAGATTGCTGTTTCTGGGAACAGCTTACAATGCCATTGTGTTCTGTACACGCGCACACACAGAGATCGCTGTTTCCAGGAACAGTGTACCACTCCATTGTGTTCTGTGCACACACACGCAGAGATTGCTGTTTCTGGGAACAGCTTACAATGCCATTGTGTTCTGTACACGCGCACACACAGAGATCGCTGTTTCCGGGAACAGCGTACCACTCCATTGTGCTGTGTACATGCGCATGCAGAGATTGCTGTTTCTGGGAACAGCTTACAATGCCATTGTGTTTTGTACAAATACACACAGAGATCACTGTTTCTGGGACCAGTGTACCATTCCATTGTGTTCTGCACATATACACACAGAGATCACTGTTTCTGGGACCAGTGTACCATGCCCATTGTGTTGTGTACATGTACACACAGAGATCACTGTTTCTGGGACCAGTGTAGCATGCCCATTGTGTTCTGCACATATACACACAGAGATCACTGTTTCTGGGACCAGTGTACCATGCCATTGTATTCTGTACACGCACACACAGAGATCACTGTTTCCGGGAACAGTGTACCATGCCATTGTGTTCTGTACACGCACACACAGAGATTGCTGTTTCTTGGAACAGTGTACCACGCCATTGTGTTCTGTACACACACACACACAGAGCTCGCTGTTTCCAGGAACAGCGTACCACTCCATTGTGCTGTGTACATGCGCACGCAGAGATTTCTGTTTCTGGGTACAGTATAACACACCATTGTGTTCTGTGCATGCGCACACATAGATTGCTTCTTCTGGGAACAGTGTAACACGCCATTGTGTTCTGTACACGCGCACACACAGAGCTCGCTGTTTCCAGGAACAGCGTACCACTCCATTGTGCTGTGTACATGCGCACGCAGAGATTTCTGTTTCTGGGTACAGTATAACACACCATTGTGTTCTGTACATGCGCATGCAGAGATTGCTGTTTCTGGGAACAGCTTACAAAGCCATTGTATTTTGTACATGCGCACACACAGAGATCGCTGTTTCCAGGAACAGTGTACCACAACATTCTGTGCACACACACGCAGAGATTGCTGTTTCTGGGAACAGCTTACAATGCCATTGTGTTTTGTACATGCAAACTCAGAGAACGTTGTTTCCACGGACAGCGTACCATGCCATTGTGTTCTGTACAAATACACACAGAGATCACTGTTTCTGGGACCAGTGTACCATTCCATTGTGTTCTGCACATATACACACAGAGATCACTGTTTCTGGGACCAGTGTACCATGCCCATTGTGTTGTGTACATGTACACACAGAGATCACTGTTTCCGGGACCAGTGTACCATGCCCATTGTGTTCTGCACACGCACACACCGAGATCATTGTTTCTGGGACACTGTACCACACCATCGTGTTCTTTACATATACACGCAGAGATTGCTGTTTCCGGGACCAGTGTACCATGCCCACTGTGTTCTGCACACGCACATGCCAAGATCGTTGTATCTGGGAACACTGTACCACATCATCGTGTTCTGTACATGCACACGCAGTGATCTCTGTTTCTGAGAACAGTGTACCATGCCATTGTGTTTTGTACATGCACACACAGAGATCACTGTTTCCGGGACCAGTGTACCACGCCATTGTGTTCTGTACATGCACACGCAGTGATCTCTGTTTCTGAGAACAGTGTACCACGCCATTGCGTTCTGTACATGCACACACAGTGATCTCTGTCTCTGAGAACAGTGTACCATGCCATTGTGTTCTGTACATGCACACACAGAGATCACTGTTTCCGGGAACAGTGTACCTCGCCATTGTGTTCTGTACACGCGCACACAGAGATCACTGTTTCCGGGAACAGTGTACCTCGCCATTGTGTTCTGTACACGCACACACAGAGATCACTGTTTCCGGGAACAGTGTACCTCGCCATTGTGTTCTGTACACGCACACACAGAGATCACTGTTTCCGGGAACAGTGTACCATGCCATTGTGTTCTGTACACGCGCACACAGAGATCACTGTTTCCGGGAACAGTGTACCATGCCATTGTATTCTGTACACGCACACACAGAGATCACTGTTTCCGGGAACAGCGTACCACGCCATTGTGTTCTGTACACGCACACACAGAGATCGCTGTTTCCAGGAAAGGCATATCACACCATTGTGCTCAGTACATGCACACGCTGAGATCGCTATTTTCGGGAACAGTGTACCACGCCATTGTGTTCTATACATGCACATGCAGAGATTGCTGCTTCTGGGAACAGTGTACCATGCCATTGCATTCCGTACACGAGCACACAAGGATTGCTGCTTCTGGGAACAGTGTACCATACCATTGTGTTCTGTACACGAGCACACAAGGATTGCTGTTTCTGGGAACAGTGTACCATGCCATTGCGTTCTGTACACGAGCACACAAGGATTGCTGCTTCTGGGAACAGTGTACCATACCATTGTGTTCTGTACACGAGCACACAAGGATTGCTGTTTCTGGGAACAGTGTACCATGCCATTGCGTTCTGAACACGAGCACACAAGGATTGCTGCTTCTGGGAACAGTGTACCATGCCATTGCGTTCTGTACACGAGCACACAAGGATTGCTGCTTCTGGGAACAGTGTACCATGCCATTGCGTTCTGTACACGAGCACACAAGGATTGCTGCTTCTGGGAACAGTGTACCATACCATTGTGTTCTGTACATGCACACACACAGATTGCTGTTTACGGAAACAGCGTACCTCACCATTGTGATCTGCAAGTATTTCTTCTTTACATACTTCCTGTTTTAAGTCTCCCCTTGTGGTCCGAGGCGTGCGGGAGTATGATGAACCGACCACCACAACAGAGTAATCATCAGCGTGGCCAGAAATGGGTAACTCCCAGGTGACCAAACATGCAGGCTCACACCCGGCATAATTATCGCTGTCCAAACTTTCCAACATGAGGTAAGGCCAACCATAACAATGCAACAAGCGAAGATCATAACAAAGAACATGATGATGGCATGCAAAAGGAATGAACCCCAGGATCCACCTCATTGCCATCCGAGCACCCTCCCCGGCGGTGGGGTGATTATAATCATGAAACTGTTTCCCTTCCTGCTGGATATTATCAGCCTCCAGGCGGGTGTGGTCCAATTGGTCAGTTATATTGTCCGATGTGTTCAGAATGAATGTGCCGCACTAGGCCCCAATAACAGCACAGGGCCACCTTGTGCCACTCGCAAATAGTCAAGGGCAAACAGTTCGACAACACAACAGTACGGGTCTCATTAGCCAGCCTTTCCAAGGTGGAGGCCATATTGATCAGTTCCCTAGCAGCCTTAGCACTCCCATAGGCGGGGAAGGTGAACATACGGAATCGCTCGGTCCCAGTGATGGACCGTTTGGATTGAGGTGGATGCAGTTTGGGATGAATGCGGTGGGAACTGTAATGGTGAACAAAAGGTAGCACATAGGCAAGGGAGCAAGATCCAGACCAATATGGACAGAGCCAAGGGTAGGCCTTGACAGCACGGTCAGAGTAATTCTCATTGTAAGGCCTCAGGTAATCAGTCGGAATTGAAGTCCAAATGGTTTTGTACGTTTTCCCTGTCGTCATGTTGACAACCTCAAGGCTCAGAATATTCCAGAAAGAAACGATCGGCGGGCGGACGGGGTAAGGAGCAGGGAACGGGAACATTTGCTGGTTCCGGCATTCCACCTTGAATTACGATTACATTTAAAACAAATCGCCCCCGTGGGCCTTCCTTCACCCGCGATGTTTGTGAGGGTCAGAGCCAGAGGGGTATATGTTAAAGGATGTAGTGAGGCTGGAACCAACCTTGATAGTTTTGCATGTTATAACCCGTGGTCTCCCAGGTGACCTCATCATTGGCAGCAGAAATGGTCTGGTCAGGGCCTCGCATGAATGACCCGAGAGATTCTCTGTCAGACCTAACCCCTGCCCATCCCCCAAATGGATAAATGTGAGGGTCTGTTCTGGTCCAATCACCATTCCACCGTTTTGGATTTATTAAACGGAATGGGACTCAGGGGAATCCCCCCAATAGAGTGTGCAGGGATTCGAGTACACACCCAGCATTTCGAGATGTTATTTTGCTGTGTGTGCTGATAGAACATGGTTAGGTCTGTATTAACATGGAACCCCGCGCCTACTCCGGTGAACAGGACCCAGGGTTGCACAATCCATTTGGTGCTGCCCCCCAGTGGCTACCGGGCAAAGGGCGAAGGCAACAATAAACAGGACCATCCCAGAGCTTCCCGAGCGGAGCTATACAATGGGCCAAAGGCTGTACCGCCCGCACACAACAGCCCACGCTCTCGGACCGTTCACAACAACTGCACACACACACACACACACATCGTCAGCAGGTCTCGACAGGATTCAGTCTGAAAAGAAAGCAGAGGGTGAGGATGATCAACCAGTGTCTGGGTATTTCTTCAGTTGTGACCAGTGTTTCCAGACTCCCCCTTCCCTCGCATATCAATACAGGTGGGTGTGTCACCACTAATGATAACCTCAGAGGGACCATTCTACTGAGGGGCGAAGCCTGGTTTAACGGGGAGAGTCTTAACCATCACCTTCCTACCCACCGATGGGACCTCTGCACAATCCTCTAATTGCCTCTGTTCATCCTGCCCCCCCCCCTCCTGTTTGTCCCGAACTGTTTTCCACATCCCCTTCAGCTGGGTGCTCAGTTCGAGCACATAGCGATGTATTCTATCGCAGCGAGGGCTAGCATCGGAACCCTCCCATGATGATGGAATCGGGCAGTTACATTGCCCAACCTGTCATCGACTCGTAAGGGGTCAAACCATTCGACCGGCTTGTGGTGGACTGGAGTCACGAGTCTGGCAGGCAGGACCTCAGGCCAGCGTTTGTCAGAGTCCTGCATGGCCTTAGCAAGGGAGGGTTTAAGAGTCCTGTTCATTCTCCCCACCATGCCTGAACTTTGTGGATGGGAGGGTGTGTGAAATTTCGGTTTAATGCCCATCAGCTGACATGTGGTTTTTACAACACTTCCAGTGAAATGGGTCCCCGGTGGAAGCCCATCTGGGATGGCATCCCCCTCTTCCCCCGAACTTGGGAATCCCCTCCTCAGCTACAACCCTTGCCATAGCGTTAGCTGATCAGTTCTGGGTAGGGTAGGCCCCGACCCACCTGGTAAATTGGGCAATAATCACAAGGCAATCCGTCTTCCCATGGGGTTGGGGAAGAGGTCCTGTAAAATCCATCTGTAACTGCCCCCAAAGTCCCTTTGGGCGTGGCTGGGGCCCCAGTCTGGGTTGTACTGGGCACAGGTCACACAGCGGTGACAAAATCGAACAATATCTCTGCCCATACCCTTCTCCAACCATTCCTTCCCAATGTTGGTTATCATAGCATCCCGTCCCCACCTGGGAAACGCCATGGTGCAATCACATCCTGAGGAGGACCCTTTTATCCCACTTTCAACTCACCCCAGCCTCTCTGACTCTCTCTGTGTCTTTCCCCCTTGTGTTTAAAGTGATGCAATGTCACCCTCTGCTGGCCTCCCTGCGCCACTGCACAAGAGACAGGTTATTTTTTCTGTCGGGACAATTTGCTCCTGCCCCTGGCTTTCCCCTTCCCCTCCCAATCTGTGCCACCGTGCCACCCAGAGACCCGGGTTCAATTCCCACCTCAGGCGACTGACTGTGCGGTGTTTGCATGTTCCCCCCGTGTTTGCGTGGGTTTCCTCCGGTTCCTCGGTTTTTTTCCCAGAGTCCAAAGATGTGCAGGTCAGGTGAATTGGCCGTAGTGTTAGGTAAAGGATAAATGTAGGGGTATGGTTGGGTTGCGCTTCGGTGGGTCGGTGTGGACTTGTTGGGCCGAAGGGTCTGTTTCCACACTGTAAGTAATCTAATCTAATCTAATCTAATCTAATCTTACCTGTGCTGATTGGGGCACCCACGGAGGCAGAGGTTCAAAAATGGGGGTGTGGGAACAAAATTGCCCTCATTGTGTAACCCCCGCCCCTTATTTAGATGCCCCTACCCCAAGTAGTACATCCACCGCAATTATGTGACTCCCGTTCCCAGTTTTCACCCCTGCTTTACCCCCCCCCCATTATCAGTGCCCTTTTTGTGCCGACCCTCCCCCTCCATTAGCCCCCCACATAAACTCCCTCCATGTCCTGGATACACTCTCTCTATCTCTCAGCACCACCCCCTGGACTTTGGGGGTAAATGTTTTTGTGTAGATGGACAGCCTGTGGTTGCACCTCCGACCCCCGACGCACAGCAAGATCCCAGTCACAGAATCCCTGTCACCTCAAGCCCCAGGGAGAGGACATTTGGCCCATTGTGGCTCGCCCAACTTTCCCCCTTGTGAAATGGTGCTGTGGGCTCCTCAGGATCTGCCCTGAATGGCCCTCATTAAATCCCCCCTTTCCTGTGGAGACCTCTCTTCCCTGATACCCCATCATTCTGCAGGACCTCATCTGCAGGACACTACTCCAGTCCCCTGTATAATTCAAGGGTAACCTCCCTACTTTTGTATTCAGTTCTCTAAACAATAATATCCTATGAGTTTCCCTGATTACTTGTTGTACCTGCAATCTTAACCTTCTGTAATTCTTGCACTCGTACACCCAGATCCCTCTGCACCTCAGAGCTCTACTCTGAGGTAATACGGTGGCTCAGTGGTTAGCACTGTTACTTCGCAGTGCCGGGGACCTGGGATTAATTCCAACCCTCCGCGTACCATCTGTGTGCAGGGATTCCACACAACGTAAGCGTTGTATTTATTACATTCCAATCTAATGGAACTGGGTCCAAATCAATGAATGTCGGTAAGTGAGAGCCAATGAGCCAATTACCTCACTTCTATTGGACCCAAAGGATGGTGTCCATCTGGATCCTGGGGATTTTCAGTGCACAATTCCAAATATCTTTATTGGAAATATATTAAACTCCTCTCTGCATGGCACTTCCTGATTTGTGACTATTTCTGGGATCTAACATTTCTCCCTAAAATGAAGACCAGCATTTACATACCACCTTCTTCATGCTACTGTTGACTCTACTTTCCCTCCACAGATACTGCCAGACCTGCTGAGTTCTTCCACTAATTGCTGCTTTTGCTGAAGGCAAAATGATTGTCCAATTCCCTTCCCACCTCCTTCATTCCGCAGCCTCACTTTTTGATGGACCAGCGTTCATTTTTGTAACTCCTTTCCTTTTTAACCATCTATAGATGCACTTGCGAAAACTTCTGATACTTCTCGTAATGTATCCCTTCCTATTAATCTCTCAATATTTCTTTGCTGGTTTTCTTTGTATCCTTTCCAATCTCCCAAAGTGCCAGCAAACTCTGGACAATTCCATGCTTTCCTCTTTAATATAGAAACATTTTGAAATGTTCTTTTCTGCTTCATAAAACCAGAAAATGCAGCTCAACACAGCCACCTCCCCCCCCCCCCCCCCCGCCCGAACATACAAACTAGAGAATGAGGCACCTTTCTCAAGATTATAAGAGTACATTCCAGAGAATACAGGCAGGTCAGTTTAACACCAGGGCTGTGTACACTTGAAATAACCCTCCCCATTTGTGACTGTGCCTGATGAAAGAAAATAAATGATTGATGCAGGTACGGCTGTGCCAAGTGTTTCACAAATCATTACCTGAGAGTCTGGTTAAAAACTGAAGCTATTGTAATACATTGCAGAAGGCCACCATGGAGAAAGACTGCATTCGGACAGAAACGTGCTGTGATCATAAATCACTGTAACTGGCAGCCAGCAGAGTGGAAGCCATGTTGCTTTTATTGCAAGGCTCAGTATTTTATTCTTGTTTTATATATATTTATATATGAATGCTTTTGACATTCAATACCGAGAAAAAATGTCACCATTTTCTTTGCAACAATTTTGGATTTGGCAGAGAGTGTGAGGATGATACCAGTGAACAGCATTGGGCCCAGGCAGGCCATTATTAATATTAGCAGGAAATAGCAGAAAGTGGAGGATGGAATTGAACAGATTTAACGAGCGAGTGATGGAGTCTGGTGTAATAGGCCAAAGAGAGGTAACAGCGATCGAACTACAGAGTAGAGACTGCTGTCACTGGAAATTTGAAACATAACCTCAGTAGGTCTGGCAGCATCTGTGATGAGAGAACCAGAACCCAACTCTCCCACACTCGTCTTTGAGCCATCAATGGCTCTCCCTAATCTGATTGGCTCTGTGCCAATTAACACTTGGCATCGATATTAATCCAGATGTCTGAGGTTTCAGCTTCTACATTCGACACCGAGCTCCTGACAGTGACCAGGTTGAACCTTGTTTCTTGCCTGGTATATGTTGCTTGTACCTACATGCATCCTGCCCAACCCATTGCAGACTTGTCTTTAGCCCTGACCATAGACCCTGAACCCCACCACGGGAAGGGAACACAGCCTCCTGGACTCACGTTCGGTGACGATCCCTGTGAGACCCCGACTACAATTCTATTGCTCTCCGTTTCTCCCACTTGATTGGCTTTCGGTTCCTCTGGTGTCACAGTTGTTACTCTTGCCAAAGAGTGAGGTTCCTGTTCTGTGGCTGTCTGTGTCCCTGTCCATACCTCACTCATAATCACACTCTCCTGTCTCTGAGCACTGACCAAAATCAGACAATCTAACCCTCCAAGTCGTGACGTCCTCCTGGTGCAAATTATCCAATGGCTCTTTCCCCGAGCCAGGGCAGTGTCTATATGCCAACCTCCAGCTCATGTGCTCATATTCTTCTGAACTAAACTGAACATGCGCAGACACTCCTACACTCACACAAACACACACACACTCCTATGTACACACACAGTTGTACACAAACACTTGCACACTCACACACAAATACTCCTACACACACACACATGGACTCATGTACTCCGACACACACACAAACTCCTACACACAAATACACACAGGCACGCTCTCCTACATGCAAACACTCACACATGCACTCTCTCACACACTTGTATCCCTTTACACTCATTGACACACATATACACTCTCTCTCACGCACTCACATCCCCCTCCCCTCCGCCCCCAAACACATATAAGTTTGTGGAGTGATTTTTTACCTGCAGGGTTACATTGTACTTTGCTCAAAACCTGCATGAACCCATGTAAGATTCTGTTAATTCATTTTTTCAAGATTAGAATCAGTCTAAACATGGCACAGTCATCAGCACACATGGGTGCTAACACTTACAATACATTATCTGGGCTGACACCAATTGTTAAAGTTCACCTGAGAATGTAACTTTTTAAAGAAATTTTGCGATTTACATATGAAAGAAGTGAAACTAACCTGGTCATTCTAACAGATAAGAGACTTAACAAACAGTCAAGGCATTTTTCAATGTATAATTTCAGTTACATCACATTGGAAACTTTTGCTATGAATTCTGTGTCCTACAAGTCTGTACTCCGCAACCATCTGATGAAGGAGCAGCGCTCTGAAAGCTAGTGCTTCCAAATAAACCTGTTGGACTATAACCCATGTTGTGCGATTTTTAATTGTGTACACGTCAGTTCAACACCAGCATCTCCAAAACACACTTTCCTCTCCGTGTAATTGTGCAAATGCCTTTCAGATGTTGTTAACACACCTGCCTCTCAACACTTCTTTTTTAAAATTAGATTCCCTTCAGTGTACAAATAGGCCCTTCGGCCCAACAAGTCCATACCAACCCTCCGAAGAATAATCCACCCAGACCCATCTCCCTCTGACTAACGCACCTATCACGATGGCAACTTAGCATGGCCAATTCACCTGACTTGCACATCTTTGGACTGTGAGAGGAAGGCAATACAGACACGGGAGAATGTGAAAACTCCACACAGACAGTCGCTCAAGTAGGGAATCGAGCCCAGTCCCTGGCGCTCTCAGGCTGCAGTGCTAACCACAGAGCCACTGTGCAGCCCCACTCTGCTGGCAGCTCATTCTATATGCGTACCACGCTCTGTTTAAAAAAAGTTATCCCTCAGGTTCCCTTTTATTCTTTCCCCACTAACCTTTTACTGATGCCCTCTAGTCCTCAATTGCCCAACTCGATGTAAACGAGACTATGTGCATTGACCAAATCCATGCTGATCATGATCTTATACATCTGTACAAGTTCACCCCCACCACACCAGTCTGCAATGCTTTAAAGAAGAAAGTTTTAGCCTGTCCAAACTCTCCTGAAAACTCAGACTGTTGAGTACAGGTAATATCCTTGTAAATTTCATCTGCACTCTTTCAAGTTAAATAACATCCTTCCTATAGCAAGGTGAGCAAATCTGTACAAAATACTCCAAGTGTGGTCTCACCAACGTCCTGTATAACTGCAACTTAACTTCCGAAACTCTATACTCAGTGCCCTGACTGATGAAGGCCAGTGTGCCAAAAGCCTTCTTCCCTGCCCTGTCTAACTAGGACTCCACTGAGGGAGAGCTGTGCACCTCAACTCCAAGGTCCCTCTCTCCCACTACACTCCTTAAGGCCCTACCATCCACTATGAAACTCCTCCCATGATTTGACTTTCCAAAACGCAACATCTCATCGTTATCAATATTAAACTCCATTTGCCATTTCTCAGCCCACCTTCCCAGCTGATCAAGGTCCTGCTGCAATTTCTGATACCCTTCCTCACTGTCCATGAATCTGCCTATTTTAGTGTCGTCGGTAAACATAATAATCATGCACTTCTACGTTCTCATCCAAAACATTGATATCGATAACAAAGAGCAATGAGCCCAGCTCCGACCCCTGAGGCATTCCAGTCTGACAAGCATCCTTCCACTATTACCCTCTGCTTCCTGCCACCAAGCCAATTGTGTATCCAGCTCCTCCTCGATTCCATACGATCTAATCTTCCAGATCACCTTCCCTTGTGGAACCTTATCAAAGGCCTTCCTGAAATCCATATGGACCACATCTTCTGCCCTGCCCTTGTCAACTTTCCTGGTCACTTCATCAAAGAACACCAACAAATCTGTGAGGCACGGTCTCCCATTCACAACACCGTGCTCACTACTCCAAATCAAACCCTGATTTTCCAAACACATGTTTTTCTTATCTCTCAGAATCTTCTCAAGTAACTTACCCACCCCAGATGTTAGATTTATTGGTCGATAGTTTACACGTTTATTTTTGTAGCCCTTCTTGAATAATGGCACAATATTCGCTCCCCTCCAGTTTTCAAGGACCTCACCCGTGGTTAGCGATGATGCTAAAATATCAGCCAGGGCCCCTGCAATTTCTTCTCTCACCTCTCGCAGTGTTTATAGATATATTTGTCAGGACCAGGAGATTTATCCCCCTTCTCCAGTAAATTCCTATATCCTCCATGTACCTCCAGGGGTTCTCAAGATCCCAGCTGCCTGTATCTGAGCCATGCCGACATTTTTACAGGTAAAAGCCTCAATATCTCTTGTCATCCAGGATTCCCTATTCCTGTCACCCAATCCTTTCACCTTCACAGGAACATACACACTTTGAACTCCAGCAATCTCCCTTTTAAAGGCCTCCCACTTGCCGGAGTTCCCTGAACCTGCAAACAAACTTCTCCAGTCAACCCGTGTAAGTTCCTGTCTAATTCCATCAGACTTCACCTTCACCCAATTCAGAACTTGAACCTGTGGATCAGTTTGGTCCCTCTGCATAACTATCGTGAAATGAATGGAACCATGGTCACCGGTCACAAAGTGTTCCCCCACTGCTCTATGTTCTGTGTCCCCTCTGTGACCTGTCCTGCCCCATTTCCCAAAAGGAGATCGAGGTTTGTCTCTTCCTGAGTAGAGCCCTCGATATACTGCTTGGGGAAACCTTCCTGAATGTACTTAACAAATCCCATCCCATCTCATCCCTTAACGCTATGGCATTCCCAGTCTATGATGGAAAATAAAATCTATGCAAACCCTATTGCTCCTGCAAGTCTCCCCAGTCTCCCTGCATATTTGTTCCTCTAATTCCTATTGGCTGTTTGGGGTCCTGTAGTGCAACCCCAATAACATCACTATCCTCTTTTTATTTCCTAGCTCCACCCACAAAGCCTCACTGGATGACCCTTCAGTTATTTCATCTCTGATTACTGCTGTGATGAAAAATGTATGTCCCTCCCCTCCATCCACCCCCTCTGTCCCACCAAAAGCACCAGTACCCTGGTAGGTTAGGCTGACAGTCCTGTCCCTGTCTTATCCATGTTTCTGTAACGGGTACAATCTCCCAATCCTATGTACCTATCCACTCCCTGAGTTCATCAGCCTTCCCGGTCAGCCCTCTTTCATGGAAACAGATGTAATTTACTCCACTTGGTATTCCTCGCTCCCTGTCACGTTCCAGTCTGACCTGTCTCTTCAAATTCCTCTTTCTGATTACTGTATCACCTTGAGCCTCACACTTGCCTCCATGCTGTTGGGGATCCCACGCCCTTGCCAATGTAGTTTAAACCCTCCCTTGGATAATGAGCAAACTTGGCTGCCAAGATATTGGTCATGTCGGACTTTGGCTCAATCTACCAACTCACTTTCTTCAATGTGTGAGCCCACTCCTGCGTGTTCTTCAAATGAAGCAATAGGAGACGATATTCAGTCTCACACTCTTAATTTATTTTAAACACTAAGTGGACAAAGTACAACGAGGTCTTGGTCTAGAACATTCTGTCCCTGACAAACTACAAAGTGTGTCAGTTGAAAAAAGTAAGACCTATTCCTGTCCCTGACCCAGTCTTTTATACAATAAAAAACGTCATGCAATCACTGAGGTAGGATTATCTTCTGATTGGCTGTTGGTCTGACTCCATTCTCCGCCTCCTCGCATTCCCGGATGTCCGACCCCACGTGAACTTCTTTTGCACGCGAAATGGAACATCACGTGACCTCCTCGCCCGCGAAATGCAGCATCACGTGACCTCCTCGCACGCCTCCGGGGTGCGAAACGGAGCATCACGTGACCTCCTTCTGTGCACGTTACACAGCATCACCACAGGCTTCCGAATGCCGAGTATATTTACTCTCGCAGCCAGCCTTCTATTTTACAAGTAAGCCATATATTTACAGGAGCTAAATATCCAAGGATGTATATCCTACCGAAAAGACAGGCAGTTGGGCAGAGGGGCTCGGAATGCCTTGTTAGTAAAAGATTGAAATTAAACCAATAGTAATAAAGGAAGTAAGGTCAGATGGCATAGAATCTGTGTGGGTAGAGTTGTGGAATCACAAGTGTATGAAAACCATAACTGGAATTATCTACATGCCTCCAAACTGGAGTCAAGAGCTGGGGCACTAGTTACACCAGGAGATACAGAAGGTGTGTAATAAAGGCAAGTTTACAGTGATCACAGGGATTTCAATATGCAGATGGCTGGGAAAATCAGATTGGTTGGGGATTGCAAGAAAAGTAATTTGTGAAATGTCTCCAAGCTGGCATTTTGGAGCAGCTTGTGGTGGAGCCCACGAGGGAACAGGCAATACTAGATTTAGTATTGTACAATGAGGCAAATTTGATAAGGGAGCTTAAGGTGAAGGAAACCTTAGGAGACAGCGACCATAATATGATTGAATTTACACTGCAATGTGAGAGGGAGTAGATAGAATCAGAAGTAACAGTATTACAGCTGAATAAAGGTAACTGCAGAGGCATGAGGGAGGAGGTGGGGAGAATTGACTGGGAGAGGAGCCGAGCAGCAAAGACAGTGGAACAGTAATGGCAGGGGATTCTGGGAGTAATTCAGGAGACACAGAAGAGAATAATGCCGAGAGAAATGAAGCGTGGGACAGGGAGGATGAGGCAGCGATGGCTGACTGGGGAATGCAGGGGTAGTATAAAAGCAAAAGAGAAAGCACATAATGTGGGGATGGGCAGTGGGAAACCAGAGGATTGGGAAGCTTACAATGGGAAGCAAAGCACGATGTAAGGAGAGAGAAGATTAAATATGAGGGTGAGCTAGCCAGTAATATTAGGAAAGATTGCAGGGGTTTCTTTCAATATTCAAAGGGCAACAGAGAGGAGAAAATGCCCATCGCGCTGCTGGAAAATGATGCAGGAGAAGTTGTACACAGAACAAAGAAACTTTACAGTGCAGGAACAGGCCCTTCAGCCCTCTAAGCCTGTTCCCATCCAAATCCATGGGGAACAAAGAAATAGCGGAAAAACTGAAAACGTACGTTGTATCAGTTTTTGCAAAGGAAGACATGAGTAAAATCCCAAAAGTTCAGGTGGGGAGGGGATGTTTGGCAGAGATGAGTGGGGTGACCATCACTAATGAGAAGTTGCTAGAAAATCTGGAAGTTTGATAATGGATAAATCCCCTGGATATGACAGGCTCCAACCTGAAGGAAAGTGCTGAAGAGAAAGTGAAGGCTTTCACCGTGGTCTATCAGGTATCACCGGAGTCAGGAACTGACGCAGGGGTTTGGAAAATCACTGTCATGTAACCCCCAGTTTAAGAATGAAGCAAGGCAAAAGAGAGGATACTCTAGGCCAATTAGCCTGACCTCAGTTGATGGTTAGATTTTAGAGTCCATTAGGAAGGATGAGCTTTCTGAATACTTGGAAGTGCATGACAAAATAGGTCAAAGTCAGCATGGTTTAATCAGGGGAAGAGGTGGAAATGTGTTGCTGGAAAAGCACAGCAGATCAGGCAGCATCTAGGGAACAGGAGAATCGACGTTTCGGGCATTAGCCCTTCTTCATTCCTGAAGAATGGCTAATGCCCGAAACGTCGATTCTCCTGTTCCCTAGATGCTGCCTGACCTGCTGCGCTTTTCCAGCAACACATTTCCACCTCTGATCTCCAGCATCTGCAGACCTCACTTTCTCCTTCATCAGGGTAAGGTCATGTCTGACAAATCTGTTCGAATTCTTTGAGGAAATAATGAGCTGATTAGACCAATGAGAACCAATGGAAGTTATCTATCTGGACTTCCAGAAGGCCTTTGACCAGGTGCTGCACAGCAGACCGCTGAGAAAGATAAGGGGCATGGTGTTAGAATCCAGGTACTAGCATGGATAGAATCTTGGCTGTCTGGCAGGAAGAATATAGTGGGGATAAAAGGGGCCATCTCAGGATTGAAGCTGGTGGCAAGTGATGTTCCACAAGGGTCAGTGTTGGGGCCACAACGTTTCACTTTAAACATTAATGATCTGGATGGAGGAACTGACAGCATTCTGGCTAGATTTGCAGACAATGTAAAGATAGGTAGAGGGGACAGGTAGCATTGAGAAGGTGAGGAGGCTGCAGGAAGATGTGGACAGGTTAGGAGAGTGGGTAAAGAAGGGGAAGATGGGAGTACAATGTGGGAAAGTGCGAGGTCATGCACTTTGGTCAGAAGAACAGAGACATGGAATTTTTACTAAATGGGGAGGAAATTGAGAAATCAGAAGTGCAGAGGGACTTGGGAGTCCTAGTCCAGTTTTCTGTTCAGGTAAAGGTTCAGATTGAGTCAGTAGTTGGGAAAGCAAAGACAATGTTGTCACTCCTCTCGAGAGGGTTCGAATATAAAAAAAGGGGGTGTACTTCTGAGGCTCTGTAAAGCTCTTGTCAGACCATATTTCCGGTATTGTGTGTAGTTTTGGGTCCCGTACCTCAGGAAGGATTTACTGGCTCTGGAACGGGTCCAGAGGAGGTGCATGAGAATGATCCCAGGAATGACAGTATGAACAAATGAGGAGCGTTTGAGGACTCTGCGACTATATCTGATGGAGTTGAGAAGGACAAGGGAGGAATCCGATTGAAGCTTTCAGAATACTGAACGGCCTGGACAGAGTGGGCATTGGGAAGATGTTTCCATTGGTAGGAAAGGTGAGGACCCAAGGGCACAGCCTTAGGTAAAGGAAAGACATTTTCGAACGGAGGTACAGAGAAACCTCTTCAGCCAGAGAGTGGGAAATGTCTGGAATTTACAGCTGTAGAGGCTAGGTCATTGAGGATATTTAAAACTGAGATAGATATGTTCTTGATTGACAAGGGGATAAAGAGTTACAGTAAGAAAGCGAGAGAAACTTAAGGCAGAGCAGACTTGATGGGCTGAATGGCCTAATTTCTTCTCCTCTGACCTCCGGTCTTATGGTGTATAGGGGAACTGGTGGATGTGGTGTATCTGGATTTCCACAAGGCATTTGACAAGGTACCACACAGGAGCTGCTCAAAAGGATAAAGGTGCGCGGTGTTCTGGTTCCTGTATTCGCATGGATCGAAGATTGGTTCACTCACAGAAAGCAAAGAGTGCGGATAAGTGGGTGTTTTTCTGGTTGGTGATCAGGGGCTAGTGCTCGGCCTCAGGGATCAGTGTTGGGACCGGAATGCGTACAATTCACATCGATGTTTCAGAGTTGGGGACCAAGTGTAGTGTGTTAAAGTTCACAGGTGACACCACGATCACTGCGACAGCAAAGTGTGCAGAGGACACTGTACATCTGCAACGGGATAGAGACAGGTTCAGTGAGTGGGTAAGGGGCTGGCAGATGCAGTACGGTGTGGGTAATGTGAGGTGATCCATTTTGATGGAAATAATGGCAAAATAGATGGTAATTTAAATGGTGAACAATTGCAACATGCTGCTGTGCAGAGGGACCTGGGTCTCCTTGAGCATGAATCACAAATGTTGGATTGCAGGTCCAGCAGGTATGAGGAAGGCCATTGGAATATTGTCCTCATTGCGAGAGGAATGGAGTTTAAAACCAGGGAGGTTATGCTGCAGCTGGATAGGAAGCTGGGGAGGCCGCACCTGGAGGAGTGTGTGCAGATTTGGTCTGCTTACCTGAGGAAGGATGTACTGGTCCTGGAGGGGGTGCAGAGGAGGTTCACGAGGATGATTATGGAGTAGAGGGGGTTTGTTTATGAGGAGAGACTGTACAGCCTGGACTATACTCAATGGAACTTAGAAGAATGGGGGGATGTTATAGAAACATATAAAATGATGATGGGAATAGATTGGATAGAAGCAGGGAGATAGTTTCCATGGCGGTTGAAACGAGACCAAGGGGTGTGGCCTCAAAATGACGGGGAGCAGATTTCGGACTGAGTTGAGGAGTAACTTCTTCACCCAGAGGGTTGGGAATGTGTGCGATTCCCTGTCCAGGGATGTGGGTGAGGCTTCCACGTTGAGTGTTTTATAGACAAAGACAGATTTGTGAACAGTAAAGGAATTAAGGGATATGGTGAGAGGGCGGGTAAGTGGAGCTGAGGCCATGAAAAGATCAGCCATGACCTTATTGAATGGTGGAGCTGGCTCGAAGGGCCGGACGGCCTACTCCTGCTCCTAGTTTTTATCTTCTTCTGTTCTCTGAATCACGTCACCACATTCATTTCAGTCTGGCAGTGTTTGAAATATACTTCACCCGATACAGACAGCAAAGTAGATGATATGATGGGATGTAGCAAACTCTGTTACATTCAGCACCATCAGGTGGCAATGTAATAATATCCTGTCAGAAACCTGTCCTCATCAGGGACAAAACCTGCCTGGGTCAGGAAGTAGGGACTGGGCAGGGAACGGGGCGTTTAATCTGCCGCTGAGTTATTTTGGAAACCTGTGCTGCACATGGAGATTTCTCCACATGAGTTTTCATCTGCCAATGACTTGCCTACTCGGTGAAGCTGCCCATATCGGGACACAGCCACTTTGGTCACCCCCACAGCTTTTTCTCCCACCCAACATGGGTCTTGTCAGTGACCCTGAAGACATTACACAGAAACATAGAAGATATGCCATTTGGCCCCTCAAGCATGCTATCTCATTCGATATAATCAAGCTGATCATTGAGATCAATTCCCTAATTCCAGGGTGGTTTAACATTCCGCGACTCCCTTGTCAGGTCCACACCCCCCCACCAACCCAACCTCCACTGCCGGCACCTTCCCCTGCAACCACAAAAATGTAAAACGTATGCCTACACCTCCACCCTCACTTCCCTCCAAGGCTCCAACAGATCCTTCCACATCAGTCACAAATTCACCTGCACCTCTACGCACATCATTTACTGCATCCACTGCACTCGGTGTAGCCTCCTCTACATTGGGGAGACAGGCCGCCTACTTGCGGAATGTTTCAGAGAACACCTCTGGGACACCCGCACCAACCAACCCAACTGTCCGGTGGCTGAACACTTTAACTCCCCGTCCCACACTGCCAAGGATATGCAGGTCCTTGGCATCCTCCATCGCCAAACCATGGCAACATGACGCCTGGAGGAGAGCGCCTCATCTTCCGCCTCAGAACCCTCCAACCACAAGGGATGAATGCAGATTTCTCCAGCTTCCTCATTTCCCCTCCCCCCACCTTATCTCAGTCCCAACCCTCGGACTCAGCACCGCCTTCTTCACCTGCAATCTTCTTCCCGACCTCTCCGGCCCCACCCCCTCTCTTGCCTATCACCCTCACCTTCACCTCCTTCCATCTATTACATTCCCAATGCCACTCCCCCAAGTCCCTCCTCCCTACCTTTTATCATAGCCTGCATGGCACATCTTCCTCGTTCCTGACGAATGGCGTATGCCCAAAACGTCAATTCTCCTGCTCCTTGGATGCTGCCTGACCTGCTGCTCTTTTCCAGCAACACATTTTTCAGCTCAAGCAAACATAAAATCTCGGATCTCAGATTGGGATCTTAATCCAGAGAAAATATATATTTAGTGTTTCAGACATTGGCAAGTAAACATCATCAAATTATTTTGATAAACATTGTGAAGGGATATATTATTCCATTTTTCATCTCTGATCTGAATTTCCTCTGGATAACTGCATAAATAAAGGTGTTTGTGCAGCAACTCAGGAGCTGAAGCATGAAGCCAATCTCACTTACAAATGTTGGCAAAGCAACTGGATATCCCAAGTAATCAAATCGTTTCAATATGGAATAAGCAATGAACACCACCCATAACGTGATGAAATTACTAGATATAATAAATAACATAATCATGGAGTTCCTCCGACTCCCCATCTCTGGGTCACTGACACTGTCCCCAGTTTTCTGAGCCCGGAGTCTCCTGCGAGCTCTGTTGGCTAATATAATGTTTCTGACTGTCAATGTGTTTAACAATAGAATCAAAATAAATGGAATGAATGGTGTTATGATGTAATGCATTATTTCAACAATAGTCCAGGTAATCGATGCACTTACATTTGGATGTACTCGACAAAACCATGGACTATTAGAAAGCCAATATCGATAGGAATACATGAAATACCAGACAATGTTCTTCAAACCACTCAGCACAGTCACTGTTCCTAAAACCACACCCACTGTTTTCTTGGTGCAATGTTTACTTCTCAGCTTTTGGCAACATATGGCCACAAACCGATCAAAGGTGAACGTGACCGTGAACCAGACAGAGCAGTCTGTGGCTGCATAAAGCAGAACAGCATGGATGTTGCACAAGGTGACATCATGTAGGAAAAGAAACTCCTCCCGATATGTGATAGGAATTTGTCGTAGTATCAGATCGAAGATAATGACCAGTAGATCTGCCGTTGCCATAGCCACCAGGTAATGAGTGACACATTTGGAAAGGCCACATTTACCCCGAATCAGGATCGTTATTGCAATCACATTAACTTCAAAGAAGAAGATAAATAAATTCATTTATTGCTCAGGTATAATGAAGACATGCTTTTTATTGCTTTATTTAAATGCAATATTGAAACTCATTCTTAATGGGTATCCCATGTTCTTCCATCAAACTGAAACTTTTTCACAAATTTGTTATTAACATTCTAATCAGGATGGATTCTAAATGTGGTGCTTGTCAGAGAATGGAAAAACTGCAGTCAAAGGCAATGATAACTGTGCAGCCAAACAAAAATCAGAAAGCCATGTGTACCAATGTAAAATTCACCACTTTCACAGCTGCTCATGCATCAAAAAGAATACCTTTCACACCCGTACAGAAGCAGTGATGACCCTCGAATAGACTGTTTCCTGAGATGAATGGGACAATGAGAAACTGTTACAATAGCTGTTACAACAGCATCTGCTTTGATCATCCCTGAGAAGGAGTTACAGAAACAACGTGAACAATCAGCTCCCGCAGTCAGAGGGCATAACACTTGCTTGATGATCTGCTCTCTCATGCCAACTGAGCGATTAAGACCTGCATTCAGCAGTAATGTTCTGAAGGAAAGGGGTTAATTGCAGGAAAAGCAGGGACTGTTTCTTCGCCTCACAAATGGTATGTTGTTAATGAATTCTTATTGAAAAACGGAATTGTTATTGATGGCTGGTCATTGCTGAAACGCAAGACAAATCAAAGAAAAGTGTCACAATAATTAAGATAACACACTCCACATCTTAAGACATCATCCTTCACGTGTAACTTACCCGGGACACCAACAGCAGCTAAGACCGGGTAGTAAATCCTCTGTATATCAGTGATCACCCACAGAATCTTCAGCTTGACCATAAAACTAAGAGACATAATTTCCCTTTTGTAAATTACAGTTATTTTGATGATTCTTGTCAGGGATTAGCCAGTTCTCTTTTTGAGAAATTGACAAAACTTCCATCATTTGTAGCAGGCAGAATTCATCAGATCAGAAAATCAATACCCAAGTTAATGAGCCTAATTACAACTACAAACAAAAGTAGATTAGATTAGATTACAGCGTGAAAACAGGCCCTTCGGCCCAACAAGTCCACACCGACCCGCTGAAGCGCAACCCACCCATGCCCCTACATTCACCCCTTACCTAAGACTACGGGCAATTTTGCACGGCCAATTAACCTGACCTGCACATCTTTGGACGGTGGGAGGAAACCGGAGCACCCGGAGGAAACCCACGCAGACACGGGGAGAACGTGCAAACTCCACACAATCAGTCGCCTGAGGCGGGAAATGAACGCGGGTCTCAGGCGCTGTGAGGCAGCAGTGCTAACCACTGTGCCACCATGCCGCCCAAATGAAATCAAAAACTGTAAGGGGAATGTGTGCATGAGCAGGACATGTCCTGACCAGTTAACCCTATCCCTTCTCCCCCAATTACAATCATTCGTCCAAATCTGCATATTATTAGAATAGTCCGTGTTTGACAATTCTAAAAAAGATATCTTCTGAAACAAATCAACAGTGGGTAGTAAGAACAAACCTAAATTAGAAATTATAATGGGAGAGTTTAATTGTCAGTCCATTGAGTGATCTAGTGTTGGCATAATTCAATGGAGACGTTCACTGAGGGGAGAGTCACTGATTTCCCCACCAGCAACGTCCTGGAGCCATTGACTAGAAACTTAACTAAACTAGCCACATAAATGCTCTGGCTTTTTTTAGCACCTGGTGGGCTGAAGATGTCTCTGGGTGCAGCAGCATTTATTTCCAGTCCCTAGTTATTCTCCAGAAGGTGGGGGATGGGCTGCTTTCTTCATCCCTACAGTCCATGTGCTGTAGGTGGACACATACTGCCTAAAGCAAGTCAGAAGCTTGGAATACTGCACTCAGTAACTCACCTCTTGGCTCCCCAAAGCCTGTCTAACATCTGCAAGGCAAAACATAGAAAAGGAATGGAATACACCCCACTTGCCTTGAAACTTTGCATCAGGTCCTTTCCCATTTGAAAAGACTGAAAACCTCCCGTTCAGAGGTGAGCAGAGACCTGGAGAATTTGAAATCTCTGAGGTAGTAGCAACTATCAATTGCTTCAGTTTGGTCAGAGAGTCACAAAGAAAGAGAGTGAAGAGCAGATTCATTCATGTGGGTAAAACCTAAGGAACTTCAGTTGCGTGAATAGAATCGAGAGAGGGAGATTGTTCTTCAAACATAATTTTTTTAAAAATAGTTGTGGGATTAATATGAGTCATAGGGTCATAGAGATGTACGACACAGAAACAGACCCTTTGGTCCAAATCGTCCATGCCAACCAGATATCCCAAACCAATCTAATACCATTTGCCAACACCCGGCCCATATCCTTCCAAACCCTTCCTATTCATATACCCATCCAAATGCTTTTTAAATGTTACAACTGCACCAGCTCCACAACTTCCTCTGGCAGCTCATTCCATACACGTACCATCCTCTGCGTGAAACAGATGCCCCTTCGCTCGCTTTTATATCTTTCCATTCTCATCCTAAACCTATGTCCTCTAGTTTTGGACTACTCTGTCTATTTATCCTATCCATGCCCCTCATGATTTTATGAACTGTATAAGGTCATCCTCAGCTTCTGACACTCCAAGGAAAACAGCCCCTGCGTGTTCAGCCTCTCCATGTACCTCAAATCATTCAACCCAGGCACTATCCTTTTAAATCTTTTCTGAATGTTTCCAAGTTTCACAAGATCAGAATTGCACGCAATATTCCACCAGTGGCCGAATCAATGTCCTGTACAGCTGCAACATGACCTCCCAACTCTCATACTCAATATTCTTACAAATCAAGGAAAGCATACCAAACACCTTCTTCACTATCCTATCTACTTGTGACTCTACATTAAAAGAGGTATGAACCTGCATTCCAAGGTCTTTTTGCTCAGCAACACTCCCTAAGACCTTACCAATAAATATGTAAGTGCTGCTAAGATTTATTTTTCCAAAATGCAGAACCGCGCATTTATCAAAATTAACCTCCATATGTTGCTGCTCAGCCCATTGGTCCATCTGATCAAGAGACCATTGTACTCTGAGGTGACCTTCTTCGCTACCCACTACCCCTCCCATTTTGGTGTTGCCTGGTGTCGTATGGGTACACAAAACATGGGTGTTCCAGACACAGTTGGTAATGAACAAATAATGTTCCCACAGATTGACAAACACATCTACATCGATTTTAAACATTTGGTGAAAGAAGCAATGGAGACATGAGCAAAGGTCAATCCTGCAGCTAATTGTTTGCCTCTGGGTGCACTGCCTCAGATTATGATGGATACAGATTCAATGGAGGTGTTCAGGAGGGAAGTGGCAGGACATAGCCATCAGGTTTTGGTTGTGTTCATAGACCTTTCCCGGAGGTATGAAAAGCGATTGAACAGACTGGGGTGCTCTTCCACAGGAGCAGAGGTGATTGAGAAGAGACATCGATGAGACATTTCCAATCATCAGGAGCACAGACAGCATAGACAGGAAGGAACATTTCCTCTTGATGGAGAGAGCAATGCCTGGAGGGGAGGGGGTGCGGTGTCAATTTAACTTAAAGGGCAGCATGTTTAGAGGAGATGTGAGAGAGAAAACCTTTTCACCCAGATGGTGGTGGGAATCTGGAACGTGCTGCCTGTAGAGATAGACACACTCACAACATTGAAGAGTTATTTTGATAAGCACAAGGCTATGGGACAAGTGCTGGAAAATGGGATTAGAATAGATAGGTGGTCATTTCTGACTGGCGCAGATGTGATGGCCAAAGGGCCTTTTTACTGTGGAGTAGACCTCTATGACTCCATGACTTAATGCAGCACATTTACCAAGGATCCCCCTTCAACCCCACCTGTAACGACGCTGTCATTTCCTTCAAAATGTTATTTTATCCTGTGTTTTTTTGAAGAGAGGTTGTAAAGGCAGAGGTGCCAAACTGGCTACTGGAGATGGCTCCAGTAAATAAGGTAGGAGGCCTTTCCGTTACTTTTAAAGGTTGGAACAATGGAAGCAGCTTCAATGGGAGTGGCCAGCTCTCACAGACCAGACTTTCTCGTTTATATTTTAGCTGGAGCAGTCAGAAGCTATCTGGGGTCCCAGAAGTGTTGGGAGCTTCAGTGAATGATTCCGAGCTGGTACTTTTTCTGGGATCTCTTTTGATGCTTTGTTCCACCAGGATTGAAGAACTGTATTTGAGAATCTGGGCCTGAATTGGCCGTTTTGCCAAGCGGTGAGTTTATGGGATGTTACCACATTGGAACAGTTTATTAGTAATAGGTACCCCTCTTATTATTCAGTTAAATTTTCCAATAGTCGAGTTATTCTAAATTCCTCTTTATCTTGTTTGTATTTTAACTGTAGTGTTTAAATCTATTGTGTTTTACTTAACGTCGGGTCGTTTGACCAGCCGCATTGTATCTGGAATACGCACTTCACATCTACCTTTAAAATAAGAAATGGTGAGGGTCCAGGTGACTTTCAATAAATATCTTCAAGGTGTCTGGTCTGCTCCATAACAAATGTCCGGATCACAATGTATCATTCCAAGTTGGGTTTAGGATTGTTGGACTTGACGCAGCAAGTGGTAGGTGTTAGTGTCATTTGTTTTGGATGTTTAAAACTATTTTGGTATTGGACGAAGTGACTTTTGGGGGATTTGCAAAAAATTGAGCAAAGCAAACAAGCTGGAGTTGGGGTTTGTAGACAAGTTGGAGTTGGGGTTTATAGACAAGCTGGAGTTGGGGTTTGTAGACAAGTTGGAGTTGGGGTATGTAGACAAGTTGGAGTTGGGGTTTGTAGACAAGCTGGAGTTGGGGTTTATAGACAAGCTGGAGTTGGGATTTGTCGACAAGCTGGAGTTGGGATTTGTCGACAAGCTGGAGTTGGGGTTGGAGACAAGCTGGAGTTGGGGTTTGTAGACAAGTTGGAGTTGGGGTTTATAGACAAGCTGGAGTTGGGGTTTGCAGACAAGTTGGCGTTGGGGTTGACAGGGTCTGTGAGAAAAGGGGAAGTAATTGCAACAATAACGCGGCATTTAACATTGCTGGGAATGCCACTGAAATCTTTGGAAATGGCTAGAATTCAAATGCAGCTTGTAAATGAAAAGGAAATGCAACAGTGTGAATTGCAATTAAAAGAAGAGAAAAGAGAAAGCGGGAGAGAATTTCAAATCAGAAGTTAGCAATTAGAGGGGCAAGTCAACTTAAAAGGGTGAGAGTGGAGGTAGAAGGGAGGTTGCGTGAGTGGGATAGTGATCATGAGCAAGCCCATTGTAGCCAAAGGCCAGATTGGTATCTGTTTAAATATGTCCAAGCACTGTGTTCTTTCTATGAGACAGATGTAGAAGTGTTTTTCAATTCTTTGAGAACGTGGCTAAACAAATGAAGTGGCCGGTGACCATGTGGATATTGTTGATCCAAACAAAGTTGGTGGGTAGAGCAAGTGAGGTATTCGCATCAAAGGAGTGGATAACGATCTGGCTCGGAGGGTGAATAGCTGTTAATGGGGACTGTTAGTTGGTAACAGTGGGTTCTGTATACTAGTAGACTATGTGAGAACACGACCCGGAGTGTCGGGGTGAGGGTAAGGCCTTGGGAGAGCTTAAGCCCTAAAGTTGTTGAACGCAATACCATGTCCAGAAAGCTGTGGAGTTCCTGGGTGGAAGAGGAAGCGCTGTTATTCCAGCTTGCTCAGAGCTTCGCTGGAGCACTGCAGCAAGCCTGAGACAGAGATGTTGGCCAGCGAACAGGGTGGGGTGGAGACGTGGCAGGCAATTGGAAGCACAGCATCTTTTTGTTGGGCAGAACATAAGTGTTCTGCAAAGCAGGAGCCCAGTCAACGCTTTGGTTCCACAATATACAGAAGACCACACTGTGAGCAGTGAATACATTAGACTGGACTGAGTGAAGTGCTTCACCTAGAAGGTATGTTTGGGGCCTTGGATACTGAGGAGAAAGGTGGTAAAATGACAGGTATTGCACCTGAGGCAGGGGAAAGTTGTGGTGAGGCTGTGGGGTGGGGTGTTGGTAGTGAAGGAAGAGCAGCCCAGGGTGTCCCAGAGGGAACGGTCCCTGTGGAAGGCTGAAAAGGTAGGGAAGTGGATTGCGTGTCTGGTGGTGACAACTTGCTGGAGGGGGTGGAAATGCCACCTACTGATCCTCTGAATGTGGTGGGGTGGATGGTCGGTGAGAACAAGGGGGAACGTCTCACTTGTGCGGGTGGGAGGAGACGGGTTGAGGGCTGATGTGTGGGAGATGGATGGGATCCGTCTGAGAGTCCTGTCAACGACAGTGCCAGGGAGTCCTCTGATCAGTAAGCAGGTGAACATTTTGGAGACTCCCTTGTCGAAGTCAGCCTCTTTGGAACAAATGTGAAGGAAACGGAGGGACTGGGAGAATAGGATAGAGTCTTCACAGGAAGCAGGATGTGAGGATGTATAGCGCAGGGAGCTGTGCGGATGGTTTAAAGTGTATATTGATGCACAGTCTATGCCCACAAATGGATACAGAGCTGTCAAGGAAGGGAAGGGAGGAGTCAGAGATGGATAAAGTGAATGTAAGTGTCTGGTGGAAATTGGAAGCGAAATCAATATATTTTTCCAATCCTAAGCTGTCATGGACCAGGCCAGAGACCCTCAAAATACATGAAAATGTAGCTTAGACCCTAACTTTTTCCTATTTTAAAGGAAGATGTGAAGTGTGTGTAATAGATGTGATGCAGCTGTTCAAACCACTCGGCTTTAAACAGAATTTATTTAAATACTCCAGTTGAAACATGAGCAAAAGAAAATGGACTTCAGAACTTATATCCGACTAGATGCAGTAATTATTATTAATTAACTGTTCTGAGACTGTTGCATTTCATAAAATACCCCTTGGCAAAAAGATAAATTCAAACACAGATGCTTACAGGCTGGAGAGAACCACACCCAGAGAGAGATTTCAGACAAAGACAGAGGAATCCTTTCCTGAAGCTTAAAACTCCCCTGAACTCTCACATCTTGTGATTGCTCCAGCTAAAACAAACTCGAAATAACCTGAACTGGAAGAACTTGCCACTCCCCTTCCACTGTTAAACTACACGCTTCATCCCCTCCGCCCTCATGAGCTCTCCTCAATAAAACCAAGGAACAATAAACTTCTGTTGTCCCACAGACGGGAGAGGGAAGCAGTGCCGATGATACCGTCGATATAACGGAGAAAGAATAATGGGTAGGGTCAGGAACAGGAGCAGAACAAGCAATGTTCCACACAACCCACAAAGCGGCAGAAGGAACTGGGGCTAATGCGGGTTCCCCTGGCAACCCGTCTGACCTGAAGAAAGCGAGAGGAGTCAAAGGAAAAGTTGCTCAGGGTGAGGATGAGCCCATCGCAGGGATAAAACAGAGAGCTTTACAGGGTAGAGGCCGTTCAGCCTCAGGGAGTGGAAGGTCAGGACGGATGTTGAATACCATGACAGGGAGGTGGGGCTGGGCTAGGGAATGGAGTCAGAGGGAAGGGGAGGGGAGGAAGGTTCCAGAAGGCCATGGGGATCTCGAAGTTGTTGCAGCTTGTGCACCTTGATACCTGAGAGGAAATGGAAAGGAAGAAGTTTCTTGGGAGGTGACAGGTGATACTGCAATGTAAGTCTCTCTCTTCCTCTTTCCCATTGCCATGAGCTCTGTGCTCCATTCATTTTCCTTATCTTCACCTTCCTGTTGACTGGCTTCTTTGGCTTCACCTGTGCCGGAGAGTCGGAGAAAGATCTTTGACCGGATTGTGACCATTTTCTGCAGAAACCCTTCTCACAAGAATTCAAGCAGAACAGCACCGCACTCACATACCTGA
This sequence comes from Chiloscyllium plagiosum, assembly GCF_037043375.1. NCBI lineage: Eukaryota > Metazoa > Chordata > Chondrichthyes > Orectolobiformes > Hemiscylliidae > Chiloscyllium > Chiloscyllium plagiosum. The sequence goes on from NW_028270182.1 coordinate 16,814,698, forward strand.
TGGTGGCTCCAGAGTGTGAGAGAGGGAGTGTGAAAGAGGGAGTGAGAGAGAGGGAGTGTGAGAGAGGGAGTGTGAGAGAGAGGGAGTGTGAGAGAGGGAGTGTGAAAGAGGGAGTGTGAGAGAGGGAGTGTGAGAGAGGGAGTGTGAGAGAGAGGGAGTGTGAGAGAGAGGGAGTGTGAGAGAGGGAGTGAGATCGAGAGGGAGTGAGATCGAGAGGGAGTGAGATCGAGAGGGAGTGTGAGAGAGAGGGAGTGTGAGAGAGAGGGAGTGTGAGAGAGAGGGAGTGTGAGAGAGGGAGTGTGAGAGAGGGAGTGTGAGAGAGGGAGTGAGATCGAGAGGGAGTGAGATCGAGAGGGAGTGAGATCGAGAGGGAGTGTGAGAGAGGGAATGAGAGAGAGGGAGTGTGAGAGAGGGAGTGTGAGAGAGGGAGTGTGAGAGAGGGAGTGCGAGAGAGGGAGTGAGAGAGAGAAAGTGAGAGAGAGGGAGTGTGAGAGAGGGAGTGAGAGAGGGAGTGTGAGAGAGGGAGTGAGAGAGGGAGTGAGAGCTAGAGAGTGAGAGAGAGGGAGTGAGAGAGAGGGACTGTGAGTGAGGGAGTATGAGACAGGAAGTGGGAGAGAGGGAGTGAGAGAGGGAGTGTGAGAGAGGGAGTATGAGAGAGGGAGTGTGAGAGAAGGACTGTGAGAGACGGAGTTTGAGAGAGGGAGTGTGAGAGAGGGAGTGTGAGAGAGGCAGCGTGAGAGAGGCAGCGTGAGAGAGGGAGTGAGAGAGAGATGGAGTGAGAGAGAGGGAGTGTGAGAGAGGGAGTGAGAGAGAGGGAGTATGAGAGAGGGAGTGTGTGTGTGAGAGAGAGAAAGACAGAGACAGAGGCAGACAGCGGAGGAATGAAGTGAACGTGAGGGAGTTAGGAGTGTAGGAGAGAAGTGGGATGGGGAGGGGTGGGAGAGCTGGGGTAATTGCTCTGGGATTGGGAGCAGTGGGAGAGCTGGTGGGTGTTACTGGGATGGGGAGGGGAGAGAGCTGGTGGAAGGTACCGCGAAGCGGAGGGGTGGGAGAGCTTGGTGAAGTTACTGGTATGGGGAGGAATGGGAGAGCTTGTGGAAGTTGCTGGGATGGCGAGGGATGGGACAGTTGGTGGAAGTTACTGGGATGGGGAGGGGTGGGATAGCTGGTCGAAGTTACTGGGATGGGGAGAGGTGGGGGAGCTGGTGGAAGTTACTGGGATGGGGAGGGGTGGGAGAGCTGGTGGAAGTTACTGGGATGGGGAGGGGTGGGAGAGCTGGTGGAAGTTACTGGGATGGGGAGGGGTGGGAGAGCTGGTGGAAGTTACTGGGATGGGGAGGGGTGGGAGAGCTGGTGGAAGTTACTGGGATTGGATGAAAAGACATACAGACCTCTTTCAGAAGTAGACAAGTATTTCTCCAGATGAAGAATGTTAAACCCATTCTCTCAGTACATAACACATTGTTGTGCGTGTGAGCTTGCTGTGCTCCATGTGTCCGCTTGTTTCACCATTAAAAGAGTGTTCAGCTGCTGTCATTGAGTGAAAGCACTGGTGAACAGGAGAGAATGCTGCAAAGGCAGCAGGGCTTATGCCCGAAATTTTGATTCTCCTGCTCTTCGGATGCTGCCTGATCTGTTCTGGTTGTCCAGCACCACACTCTCAATGGGATCTTCAGCATCAGCAGTCCTCACTTTCTCCGAGAATGCTGCCAATACGGAGCAGCCTCTGTAAACAATTAACATTGTCACCTTTTGGAAGATTTCTCTTAAGGTACAGTTACACTCAGCCAGTTGTCTCCATTCCCGTCTCCCACCAACATAAAGGACGAACCTTCTGGTGATAGGCTGATCTTTCTCGCTATTAGCCACCGTGCCAGCGAGGGGATTCAGGGCAGTGGTCATGCATTGGAAGGTTCAGGTTCAAGACCCACCTGCAATGGAGCAGAACATGTCCAAAAAGCATGATTATTTTTTAAAGACAATAATTAAAATGGAGTTTGTTCACTGACTGTGGCGAGTTTGGTTGGCAGCTTAAACACGTGAAGGAACACTAAAAGCACAGCTGTAAATTTAAGTTCATTAACTTAGTCATGTGGAAACATTGGTGCTTTTGCTAACTTTATGTCGTATCCGTTGAGACGTTCTGCTAAACTGTTTCTATCGTTACAGTAAGACACAAGCAGCTAATTGCCTGTTGAGGGAGTTCCTGCTGTAATTTCTGTCCGACCGTGAAACCAAATTTGTGTTGGGTGCACTGAGCTTGGCACGGCCACCCGCTGTGACGTTTTGTGAGCATGTACAGATATTTTTTCGACGACATATATGGTTCTTATTACCCACGCCTCGCAGCTGTTGGTGTTCCTGGTAAATGTGTGTTGGAAATAGTTTGAGACAGAGTTATTGTCCCACTGAGTTTCTCCGGGATTTCTGTTTCTCACTTCAGCTTTCCAGCAGGGCAGAGTTTTTGCATTTATTTTGCACCTCGCTCGACATTATTCGATAATGTTTACATTTGTTGGTGGAAAATGTCATGGTTTGTTAAAGGTTTTCACCTTGCGCTCATCAGGACCATTTGCAAGAATCCCAATTTAGGGTAAAGCCACCATGTAAACTTCACAAGAGCATGCAGTATAGATGTTGGTGTTCTCCTTGAATTGGTATTCTTGACAATGGACTTGATGACAAGACAAAAACCTTCAACAAGCTGAATTCTATTTTCAGCAAGTCATAGACTTGGAAAGATCAATGATCGAGGGAGAGGAGGGTGGGTGGGTTGGGGTGAAGATTTAAGGTGAGGTGCAGGAGATTTGGGAAGGGATGTGAGGAAAGATTTTCTTTTCACCCAAGATGGGGAGGGAATCTGCAACCCACTATCTGTAAGGGGGGCAGAGGCAGGAGCTCTCATCATGTTGAAGACTATAGAGATGTACACTTGCAATGCCAAAGTATTAAAGCGTATGGACCAAGTATTGGAACATCGGATCATAACAGTTAGCTGACAGTTTTTGACCAACACAGACTTGAAGGGCTGAAGGGCCTTTTCCTGCTGACACAGCAGAAGGACCATTGCTAATTTATCCCCTCTCTACTTCAGCAACTCATCTTCTCCCTTATTTCCACCTTTCCTCAATGATCTGCATTTGTTAAAAACAAACTTGTATTAAGCATCCATTTCATTTCTGAAGACGTAAAATCAGCCCATCCATAGCTGCAGGCAGCAGCATCTACACCCTATCCCGTTGCTGGGTAGAAATAATGTTCTCTTGTATGGGACTGAGTTTCCTTCTCTTCTCCTGGTATCAGGCAGGTCTTGTTTTCCATTCCTCTGCTACAGGGGACCATGTTCGCAACTATTCTCCCCTGTTCCTGAACCCACTTGAATTCGGAACACCTTGATCAAAACTCCTTCCTGACTTCTCCGCTCACAGGAAAATAGCTCCATCTTCTCCAAACTATCCAGGAACCAATTCTCGTAAAAACCTCATTATACGCTCTCAAATCACTTCACATTGTTCCCGAGATATTTCGCCCTGATTGAGACACAATACTGCAGTTAAGGTGGTTTTTGATACAAGTTCATCGTAAGGTCCTTGCTTTCTGTTCCCTACGCAGTTAACATCAAAGCACATGATGCTGCAAACTTTATTCACTGCTTCCCTAACATGCCATGCCACCTTCAATGATTTGTACTCAGATCCCTGGAGTTCTCTGACACCTTGGAATTGCAGCCGTTTCTTTTATATCGCCTCTCCTCACACCTGCTGCCAAAATGGATTAAATCCCCCTTCTTGGCATTGACGTTTGTGTCCATGCAGTCTGCCTTTGTCCTTTGGGCGGTTAACCCTCCCACCATCAACATTTACAATACTCTGAAAGAATCGCCTCGTCCACAAAAGTTGAAACTGGGTCTCGTACATTCAAATCTGTGTCACTGATACTCATTAGGAAAGCCACAGGTCCTGGAAGAGAGCCCTGGCTCTCCCCATTATATACACACATTGGGGAAGGCAGCAGGTGGGTTAGGAGCAGGAGTAGGCCATTCATCTCCTTGAGTCTGTTCTGCCACTTCATGGGATCCTAGCATCCAACAGGAACCTTAACACCACATTCCCATTCAACCCCCAATAAACCGAACACCCACCCCTTGTTTATCAAGATCTATTCAACCCTGCTTAAAAATATTCCAAGACACTGCTTCCAAAACTTTGAAGAAGATATTAGATAGAGTGCTTCGGGTATAGGGGAGAAAGTGGGAATGGGGACTGAGTTGGATGATCAGCCATGATCTTATGGGATAGCAGAGCAGGATGGAAGGGCTGAATAGCCTTGTCCTGTTGCCATATTCCAGGTTTCTATGTTTCGACAACATTTTCAGGAATACAGTTTCAAAGGCAAACAATCCCACTGAGAGAAAAACAAACCCCGAGTCTATGTTAAAGGGTCAATGATTCAGTTTGAAACAATGACCTCCCAAGTTCTGCATTCTCCCCGCGGAGGAAATACTACCCTCTCCACATCCATCCTGAATCCTCATGAACTTTATGTGTTTCAATCATGTTGCCTTGGATTGTTCTAAACCTCAGTGGATACTGACCCAGATTGTCCGACATTTTCTCAGATGACAGAAGGAGCAGAAGTTTTTAAGGGGATGTGATTGAAACATGAGGGTGGTGGGAATCTGAAACCCACTGCCTGTGAGACACATAGAGGCAGAAACCCCCACCAGTTTTGGGGGTTTGAAACTGTATTCCTGAAAATGTTGTCGAAACATAGAAAACTGGAATATAACAACAGGACTAGGCTATTCAGCCCTTCCATCCTGCTCTGCTATCCCATAAGACCATGGCTGATCATCAAACTCAGTCCAGCAAGTAGGCCAGCTGTTTGTCAGGATGTCCAAGAATGTAGGGAGGCTGTGGAGAAAGTAGCACTGACAGGGAATACTTGCGGACACAGAGATGGATTCAATTGTGTATACTTCAACGCAAGGAGTATCAGAAATAAGGGGGATGAAGTTAAGGCGTGGATCGGTACCTGGGATTACGATGTTGTGGCCATCACGGAAATGTGGATAGAAGAGGGACAGGAATGGTTGTTGGAGGTTCTTGGTTTCAGATGTTTCAGTAAGATTAGGGAGGGTGGTAAAAAAGGAGGGGGGTGGGGTTGCTAATTAGAAATGGTATAACGGCTGCAGAAAGGCAGTGCGAGGGGATCTGCCTTTGGAGGTAGTATGGGCTGAAGTCAGAAATAGGAAAGGAGCAGTCACCTTGTTGGGTGTTTACTATAGGCCCCCCAATAGCAGCGGAGATGTGGAGAAACAGATTGGGAAACAGATTTTGGAAAGGTGCAGAAGCCACACGGTAGTCGTCATGGGCGATTTCAACTTCCCAAATATTGATTGGAAGCTCTTCAGATCAAGTAGATTGGATGGTGCGGTGTTTGTGCAGTGTGTCCAGGAAGCTTTTCTAACTCAGTATGTAAATTGTCCGACCAGAGGGGAGGCCATATTGGATTTGGTACTCGGTAATGAACCGGGACAAGTGATGGGCTTGGTGGTGGGTGAACATTTTGGTGATGGTGACCACAATTCTGTGACTTTCACCTTCGTTATGGAGAGAGATAGGTGCATGCAACAGGGTAGATTTTACAATTGGGGGAAGGGTAAATACAATTCTGTCAGACAGGATCTGAGGAGCATAAGTTGGGAGCATAGGCTGTCAGGGAAGGATGTCGTGGAAATGTGGAACTTTTTCAAAGAACAGATACGACGTGTCATTGCTGTGTATGTACCTGTCAGGCAGGAAAGAGATGGTCGTGTGAGGGAACCTTGGTTGACGAGGGAGGTTTACATAAGGTTCGGAAACAAGGTTCAGACAGAGCGTTGGAGGGACACTGGAAAACCAGAAGGGAGATGAATAAAGGGATTAGGAGAGCTAAGAGAGGGCATGAAAAATCTTTGGCGGATAGGATCAAGGATAACCCCAAGGCATTATATGTGTATGTAGAAACATGAGAATGACGAGAACGAGGGTAGGTCCATTCAAGGACAGTAGTAGGAGACTGTGTATTGAGTCGGAAGAGATAGGAGAGGTCTTGAATGAGTACTTTTCATCAGTATTTACAAACGAGAGGGACCGTATTGTTGAAGAGGAGAGTGTGAAATGGACTGGTAAGCTAGAAGTGATAATTGTTAGGAAGGAAGATGTATTGGGCATTTTGAGCAACTTGAGGATAGACAAGTCCCCCGGGCCTGACGGGATTTATCCTAGGATTATGTGGGATGCAAGAGAGGAAATTGCAGAGCCATTGGCCATGATCTTTTTGTCTTCACTGTCAACGGGGGTGGTACCAGGGGATTGGAGAGTGGCGAATGTTGTGCCCCGGTTCAAAAAAGGGAATAGGAATAACCCCGGGAATTACAGGCCAGTTAGTCTTACTTCGGTGCTAGGCAAAGTCATGGAAAGGGTACTGAGGGATAGGATTATGAGTATCTGGAAAGACACTGCTAGATTAGGGACAGCCAGCTCGGATATGTGAATAGTAGGTCTTGCCTTACAAGTCTTATTGAATTCTTTGAGGAGGTGACCGAGCATGTGGATGAGGGTAGAGCAGTGGATATCGTGTACATGGATTTTTAGTAAGGCATTTGATAAGGTTCCCCATGGTAGGCTTATGCGGAAAATCAGAAGGCATGGGATAGAGGGAAATTTGGCCAGTTGGATATAAAACTGGCTAACCGGTCGAAGTCAGAGAGTAGTGATAGATGGTAAATATTCAGCCTAGAGCCCAGTTACAAGTGGAGTTCCACAGGGATCAGTTCTGGGTCCTCTGCTGTTTGTAATTTTTATTAATGACTTGGAAGTGGGAGTCGAAGGATGGGTCAGTAAATTTACAGATGATACGAAGATTAGTGGAGTTATGGATAGTGAGGAAGGCTGTTGTCGGCTGCAAAGGGACTTAGATATGATGCAGAGCTGGGCTGAGGAGTGGCAGATGGGGTTCAACCCTGTCAAGTGTGAGTTTGTCCATTTTGGAAGGATAAATAAGAATGTGGAATACAGGGTTAACGGTAGGGTTCTTAGTAAACTGGAGGAGCAGAGAGATCTTGGGGTCTATGTTCATAGATCTTTGAAAGTTGCCACTCAGGTGGATAAAGCTTGTAAGAAGGCCTATGGTGTATTAGCGTTCATTAGCAGAGGGATTGAAATCAAGAGTCTGAAATGATGTTGCAGCTGTACAGGACCTTGGTTCAGCCGCATTTGGAGTACTGTGTGCAGTTTTGGTCACCTCACTTTAGGAAAGATGTGGAAGCTTTGGAGAGGGTGCAGAGAAGATTTACCAGGATGTTGCCTGGAGTGGAGAATAGGTTGTACGAGGATAGGTTGAGAGTGCTAGGCCTTTTCTCATTGGAACGGCGAAGGATGAGGGGTGACTTGATAGAGGTTTATAAGATGATCAGAGGAATAGATAGAGTAGACAGTCAGAAACTTTTCCCCAGGTATAACAGAGTGTTACAAGGTGAAGGGTGGAAGGTTTGGGGGGGTGTCAGGGTTGGGTTCTTTACCCAGAGAGTGGTGGGGACATGGAATGCGCTGCCTGTGGGAGTGGCAGAGTCAGAATCATTGGTGACCTTTAAGTGGCAATTGGATAGGTACATGGATGGGTGCTTAAGCTAGGACAAATGTTCGGCACAACATCGTGGGCCGAAGGGCCGGTTCAGTGCTATATAGTTCTATGTTGTATGTTCTATGGAAGGACAGCTGTGGTGTAAAATTATGTCCCAATACATGTGTGAATCATAATGTAACAAATGTGGTGTAAAATTCCAAGCAGTGGAATGTGGTGAAACGGTTAAAAATTATGTCCCAATACATGTGTGAATCTAACCGGAATGGAGGTGTTGCTTAGTCCCGTGTGAATCTTCTTATCTGTATGTAACCAGAATGGAATGTGTTTTTTAGCCTTGCTCTGCTGTTCACATGAATGTTTATATCTGGAAAAGAGTATATCAGCTGGAAAAGTCTCCAGTTCGGTGAGTCTGCTCCGGGGTTACGTTTAACCGCCGAGCGTGGGTTGTTGGCAACCGCTCTACGAGAACTGACGGCTCCCAGTTTTTGTAACATGTAGAGTGAGTATAAGCCAGACCCGTTGTGCGACGCTGCGGGGAATAAGATGCCCATATTCTAGCAGTCTCGCCTCTTGGTCGTTTGTTCTGTGTCAGACTACTCTCCTACGAACCTGACCTTGAGAATTTTTTAAAACATTTGGCGTAGTCGGCAGGATCAATCGCAATTGAGGAGAGATTTTGATACAGAACAATGTTTTGGAAAAAGACTAAGAAACCAGAAGAACAAACTGTGGAGGTCCCGACCGTCCCGGGATGGCATGGATGTGGGCATGTACGTGGCAGTTTGTTTGAGAAAGGATCCCAGTCCTGCCGAAGAACCCCTTGCCTGGGGTACAGCGGAGGATGTGGGCATGTCCAAAAAGCTGAAGCGGAGTTAACAGAATTGAATGGGATTGAACTGAACTGAACTGAGTGGAACTGAAGTGAATCAAATTGAACGGAACAAAATGGAACTGAGCTAAATTGAATTGAAATGGACGGAACTGAATCGAACACAATTGAATTGAACTGAACAGACCTGAACTGAGCTGAATTGAATTACACTGAATTGACTGAACTGAAATTAACTGAAACGAATTGAACTGAATTAAGCATAATGTAACACATGTATTGGGCCAAGCAGTGGAATGTGGTGTAAAATTATGTCCCAATACATGTGTGAATCATAATGTAACAAATGTGGTGTAAAATTCCAAGCAGTGGAATGTGGTGAAACGGTTAAAAATTATGTCCCAATACATGTGTGAATCTAACCGGAATGGAGGTGTTGCTTAGTCCCGTGTGAATCTTCTTATCTGTATGTAACCAGAATGGAATGTGTTTTTTAGCCTTGCTCTGCTGTTCACATGAATGTTTATATCTGGAAAAGAGTATATCAGCTGGAAAAGTCTCCAGTTCGGTGAGTCTGCTCCGGGGTTACGTTTAACCGCCGAGCGTGGGTTGTTGGCAACCGCTCTACGAGAACTGACGGCTCCCAGTTTTTGTAACATGTAGAGTGAGTATAAGCCAGACCTGTTGTGCGACGCTGCGGGGAATAAGATGCCCATATTCTAGCAGTCTCGCCTCTTGGTCGTTTGTTCTGTGTCAGATTACTCTCCTACGAACCTGACCTTGAGAATTTTTTAAAACAACAGCATGTGGAGCGGGAAGGAGAGAGTGGGAAGTGGGGAAAGGAGAGAGTGGGGAGGGGGGAAAGGAGAGAGTGGGAAGTGGGGAAAGGAGAGAGTGGGGAGGGGGAAAAGGGGAGAGTGGGGAGGGGGAATGGAGAGAGTGGCAAGGGGGGGAGGAGAGTGTGGGGAGGGGGGAAGGAGAGTGTAGGGAGGGGGAAAGGAGACAGTGGGGAGGGGTAAATGAGAGAGTGGGGAGGGGAAAAGGAGAGCGTGGGGGGTAAGGAGAGTGTTGGGAGGTGGGTAAGAAGAGTGTAGGAAGCGTGAAAAGGGGAGAGTAGGGAGAGGGAGATAGGAGAATGTGGGGAGAGGGAGAAAGGACAATGTGTGGAGGGAGAAAGGAGAGCATGGGGAGGGGGGAAAGGAGAATGTGGGGAGGGGGGAGAGGAGAGTGTGGGGAGTGGGAAAGGAGAGTGAGGGGAGGTTGGAAAGGAGAGTGCGGGGACGGGAAAGGGGAGTGTGGGGAGGGGGAAAGGACAGCGTGGGGAGGAGGGAAAGGAGAGGTTGGGGAGAAGGGATAGGAGCGTGTGCGGAGGGTGGAAAGGAGAGTGTAGGAAGGGTGAAAAGGTAAGAGTAGGGAGAGGTAGAAAGGAGAATGTGGGGAGAGGGAAAGGAGAGCATGGGGGGAAGGAGAGTGTGGCGTGGGGGAAGGGAGAGTGTGGGAAGGGGGAAAGGAGAGCGTGGGGAGAGCGGAAAGGAGATTGCAGGGATAGGTGCGTCTGGGGAGGGGAAAAGGAGAGTGTGGGGAGCGGGAGAAAGGAGAGTGTGGGAAGGGTGGAAAGGAGAGTGCAGGGAGGGGGAAAGGAGAGCATATGTAGCATGGAAAGGAGAGTGTGGGAAGGGGGAAAGGAGAGTGTGGGGGGGAAGGAGAGTTTGAGGAGGGGATTGGAGAGTGTGGGGAGGGGGAAAGGAGAGTGAGGGGAGAGGGCAAAGGAGAGTGAGAGGAGGGAAAAATCAGAGTGTGGGGGGAAAGGAGAGGGTAGGGAGGTGAAAGGAGAATGTGTGTAGTGGTAAGGAGAGTGTGGAGATGGGGAAAGGAGAATGCGGGGTCAGAAAGGAGAGTTTAGGGGGAGAGGAGAGTGTGGGAAGCGGGGAATGGTGAGTGTGGGGAGGGGAACAGGAGAGCCTGGGGAGGGGGTAAAGGAGAATGTGGGGAGGGGTAAAGGAGAATGTGAGGGGAGGGGGGGAAAGGAGAGCAAGGGGAGGGGGAAAGGAGAGCAAGGGGAGGGGGAAAGGAGAGTATCGGGAGGAGGGAAAGGAGAGTGTGGGGAGTGGGAAAGGAGAGTGTGGGGATGGGAAAGGAGAGCGTGGGGAGAGGTGAAATGAGAGTGTAGAGAGGGGGAAAGGAGAGTGAGGGGAGAGGGGAAAGGAGAGTGCAGGCAGGGGGAAAGGAGAGTGAGGGGAGGGAAAAAGAAAAGTGTGGGGGCGGAAGGACAGTGAGGGGAGAGGGGAAAGGAGAGTGCAGGCAGGGGGAAAGGAGAGTGAGGGGAGGGAAAAAGAAAAGTGTGAGGGCGGAAGGACAGTGAGGGGAGAGGGGAAAGGAGAGTGCAGGCAGGGGGAAAGGAGAATGTGGAGAGGGGAAAGAAGAGTGTGGGGATGGGGAAAGGAGAGTGTTGAGTCAGAAAGGAGAGTCTGGGGAGAGGAGAGTGTGGGGAGGGTGGAATGGAGTGTGTGGGGAGAGGGAAAGAAGAGGGTCCGGGGGGGCGGGTGTAAGGAAGCACAGTCTGTGAAGGTGAAATGTAGCAGCCCACTTGTTGCTAAAACATCGGTGGTCATGGACAGCTATATCCTCAACAACTTCCACATCAAACAAAAGAGATCCCAGACAGAAAGGCAGTGGATCTTGCTACACAAAGAAACCAACAGGAACAAGCCATCCAAACAACGAACAAGAACCAAGAACAAAGAAAATATTCAGCCCAGGAACAGGTTCTTCGGCGCTTCAAGCCTGAGCCAATCCAAATGAATCTTAAATGAATCTACCGTGCCGTCCGATACGACCGCTGCTGGCAACGCATTCCAGGCACCTCCTTCCATCTGTGTAAAATACTTTCCATGTGTATCCCCTTGAACCTTTCACCTCTCACCTTGAACACATGACCTCTCGTCATTGACCCCCTCACCTTGAGAGAAAGTTTATGTCTATCCACACTGTCTGTAACCTTCATAGTTTTGTAGACCTCAATCATGTTCCCCCTCAATCTCTTTTCTCTAATGAAAACAATCCTTACCCAATCAACCTCACTTCATAGCTCGCACCTTCCATACCAGGCAACATCCTCGTAAACCCTCTCTGCATTTCTCCAAAGGGTCCACATCCTTTTGGTAATGTGGTCACCAGAACTGTACACAGTATTGTAAACGCGGCCGAAACAAATTCTTGTGCAATTTTAAAATGACCTGCCAGCTCTTATACTCAATACCCCGTCCAATGAAGGCAAGCATACCATATGCCTTCTTGACCACTCTATCCACATGTGCAGCCACCTTCAGGGTACAATGGACCTGAACTCCCAGATCTCTCTGCTCATCATCTTTTTCCAAGGCTCTTCTGTTTACATTCTAGTTGCTCTGGAATTAGACTTCCATAACTGCATCACCTCATATTTGCCTGGACTGAACACCATCTGAGGTAAAAACAATGACTGCAGATGCTGGAAACCAGATTCTGGATCAGTGGTGCTGGAAGAGCACAGCAATTCAGGCAGCATCCGAAAAGCTTCGAAATCCACGTTTCAGGCTAAAGCCCTTCATCAGGAAGGGCTGATGAAGGGCTTTTGTACGAAACGTCGATTTCGAAGCTTTTCGGATGCTGCCTGAATTGCTGTGCTGAACATCATCTGATACTTCTCCGCGCAACTCTCCAGTCTATCTATATTCTCCTGCATACTTTGACAAACCCCTATGCTTTCTGATACTCCGCTAATCGCCGTTTCATCTGCAAACTTATTGAACAGACCACAGATCATTTATGTACACGCCATCAACAGTGGCCTAGCACTGATCCCTGTGGAACAGAACAGTTACCTTTCTCCATTTCGAGAATCTCCCTTCACCTACTAGTCTCTATCTCCTCTTGCTCAACTAGTTGTTTGTCCACCTAGTGAGAACACCCTGCACACCATGTGACTTCACTTTCTCCATTAGTTTACCACGGGGAACCTTATCAAATGCCTTATTATATATGACATCGACAGCCTTTCCTTCATCTACCAACTTGGTCACTTCTTCAAAGAACTCTATTAAGTTGGTAAGGCACTGTCTCCCTCACACAAAATCATGTTGCTTATCACTGATAAGCCCATCATTTTTCAAATATAAATAGATGTTATCCCTCAGTACCTTCTCCAGTAGCTTCCCCACCTCTGACGTCAGGCTCACTGGTCTGTAGTTATCTGGAATATCCCTACTACACTTCATGCACAGGGGGACAACGTGAGCACTCTCCAGTCCTCCGGCACTTCTCCTTGTTAAGGATGCGACAAAGCTATCTGTTAGGGCCCCAGCTATTTCTTCTCTCGCCTCCCTCAGCAACCTGGGATAGATCCCATCCGGTCCTTTGGGATTTGTCCACCTTAATATCCTTGAGCCTCCCCAACACTTTTTCCCTCCTTACATCAACGTGATCCCGAGTAAATAAAACCTCTACCTTTAATCTCAAAATTCATCATGTCCCTCTCCTCATTGAATACTGATGCAAAGTATTCATGGAGAATCTCACCCATTTTCTCAGGTTCGACACACAACCTTCCTTCCTTATGCTTAAGTGGACCAACTCTTTCTCTAGATACCCTCTTGCTTCTTATACATGAAGAAAAGGCCTTGGGAATCTCCTTAATTCTGCTCGCTAAAGTTGTTTCATGAGCCATTTTAGCCAAGTTGATTCCTCGTTTAAGATTGGTCCCACCCTCCTGATATTCCTCCAAGGTCCAATCTGGTCCTCGCTGCCTGGACCTTATGTACGCTTTCCTTTTCCTCTTGGCTAGTCGCACCATTTCTCCTGTCATCCACAGTTCAGGAATCTTGTCTTTTCTATCCTTTGTTTACAAAGGGGCATGCCTATCCTACACGACCTTCAACCTATCTTTGAAAGCCTCGCACACAGCAAATGTGGACTTCGCTTCAAATAGCTGCTCCCAATCCTCAATTCCCAGCTCCTGTCAAATGTTGATATAATTGGCCTTGGTCCAGTTTCGTACTTTTCGCTCAGGACCACTCTCATTTTTGTCTGTGATTGACGGTGTTTCAGACGACTAACGGATATTCCGGATTGGTCCGAACTTTAGAACGTTATGATAAACCATCGACCAAGGCACAAACGCAGGTTTCACCAGCAGACGGTTTTCTTAAATCTTCTGGAGGCGTTCTGAGGAGACCAGCACGGCAAGGCTCAGAGACCAGCTGACCAACCAGAGACCAGCTGATCACCCAAAGAGAGAGTGAGTGAGAGACAAACCAGCTTCACAGACCCAGAGACAGAGAGAGAGAGAGAGAGAGACAAAGAGAGAGGGAGAGAGAGAGAGTCAGAGAGACAGAGAAGGAGAGAGACAGATAGAGACAGAGAGAGACAGTGAGAGAGGCAGCGTGTGTGTGTGAGAGAGAGGGCCAGACAGACAGAGACAGAGCAAGAGAGACAGAAAGACAGAAAGATAGAGAGAGAGACTGAGAGACAGAGAGAGTGAGAGGCAGAGAGAGAGAGAGAGAGAGTGCGTATATCTCCAAGTGACTCAGGACTGAAAACGCCAGTAGGATTACAGATAGTATGCCTGTAATTAAAGGGTATTGTAACATATTTCCTGAAAAAGACGGGACTGTGGTATTGGCTCATGTTTGTACTGATTTGACCGTTTCAGTATTGGTGACACCTGGGCACATTCATTCAGATCATTCCCGTTGGAGTTGTCGAACTTGTTTTAAGGAGGAGTTGGACAACATCTTCATTTCTGGAATTATCTCATGATCTTCCACTGAGCTGTCTCCAAAGCAATTATATCCCAAAATTGTTTGCACATCTCCAGCTGAGATTGTTCTCCTTCCTTCTACCCTTGCAGCAACACTCCCTGACCTTTGTACTCTATTCTGTTTATAATAAATGTAAAAACTCCATTTGCCTTCCTTGTTAGCTGCTGTTGCTGCAATGATCAGAGGGAGGTCAGGGATGTACCTGGATGGACAGTGACAGTAAGAGGGATGTCAGGGATGTATCTAGATGGACAGTGACAGTCAGGGGGATGTCAGTGATGTAACTGATGGACAGTGACAGTAAGGGGGTGGTCAGTGATGTATCTGATGGACAGTTACAGTAAGGGGGAGGTCAGTGATGTATCTGGATGGACAGTGACAGTAAGGGGGAGGTCAGTGATGTATCTGATGGACAGTGACAGTAAGGGGGAGGTCAGTGATGTATCTGGATGGACAGTGACAGTAAGGGGGTGGTCAGTGATGTATCTGGATGGACAGTGACAGTAAGAGGGATGTCAGGGATGTATCTAGATGGACAGTGACAGTAAGGCGGAGGTCAGTGATACGTCTGGATGGACAGCGACAGTATGGGCGAGGTTAGTGATGTATCTGACGGACAGTGACAGTAAGAGGGACGTCAGGGATGTATCTGATGGACAGTGACAGTAAGGGTGAGGTCAGTGATATATCTGGAAGGACAGTGACAGTCAGGGGGAGGTCAGTGATATATCTGGATGGACAGAGACAGTAAGGGTGAGGTCAGTGATGTATCTGGATGG
The DNA here is from genome assembly GCF_037043375.1 of Chiloscyllium plagiosum. Taxonomy (NCBI): domain Eukaryota; kingdom Metazoa; phylum Chordata; class Chondrichthyes; order Orectolobiformes; family Hemiscylliidae; genus Chiloscyllium; species Chiloscyllium plagiosum. The sequence goes on from NW_028270182.1 coordinate 16,829,733, forward strand.
ACAGTGACAGTAAGGTGGAGGTCAGGGATGTATCTGATAGACAGTGACAGTCAGGGGGAGGTCAGGGATGTATCTGATGGGACAGTGACAGTAAGGGGGAGGACAGTGATGTATCTGGATGGACAGTGACAGTAAGGGGGAAGTCAGTGATATATCTGATGGACAGTGACAGTCAGGGGAGGTCAGGGATGTATCTAATGGACAGTGACAGTAAGAGGGATGTCTGTGATGTATCTGGATGGACAGTGACAGTAAGGGGGAAGTCAGTGATATATCTGATGGACAGTGACAGTCAGGGGAGGTCAGGGATGTATCTAATGGACAGTGACAGTAAGAGGGATGTCTGTGATGTATCTGGATGGACAGTGACAGTAAGGGAGAGGTCAGTGATATATCTGGATGGACAGTAAGAGGGAGGTCTGTGATGTATCTGATGGACAGTAACAGTAAGGGGGAGGTCAGTGACGTCGCCATTGTTGGAGGTCCATCTTGTCACTGAGATCCCTTCCCTCAGGAAAGACAGTATGTTGTCCTCACTTTGATGTTCATGTGACTCCAGATCCTGGAAAATTGGAAATGGGGAATAATCGCTGACCTCGTAATAATGTTCAAATTCAGTGTGGTGGAAAAATCAAATTTCAATCAGTGAGTGAAACGTTCTTGTTTAAAGTGGGCAGCTAGAGTACAGAAGTACAGCTCGGAGACAGATTTTCACACTTGGAATGTACTGTCTCGATGCAGCATCAGTTGAAATAATTTGTCAAAAATCACACAACACCAGGTTCTAGTCCAACAGGTTGAACGTGTCCACCCCAGTCAAATACCAGCACCTTCACATCATGAAATAGGGTGTGATCTCGGGATAGGGCTCATGGTGTTTGAGTGGACAGCGTTATTGCTGGCAGATTCCAGATTCTGCTTTTGTTATTTCATTATCATGTAACCCCCCTCTGTAATCAGGATTACACTTGTTATTGTAATGGGTTTGTTCATTTCCAGAAATGTGAAAAACAGCAACAAAGCCGAGCAATGCTGTCACCTCGATCTCCCCAAGGAGCTTCCACACAGTATAAGGCAGCCTCTCTGGGAATGCATCAGCTCAGAGTCTCAAACAAGGAACTTGTCAGCCACCTGAAGGGACAGATCACCTCGCACATAAAAATGCATCGACCAATTGATCATGTGCAGAAGGTGTTCGACACCATCCTTGCTTTAACTGGCATCCCAGGTATGGCGCTATGACAACTGAACTTGTTTTAATCTGCTATTGATCTGCTCTCTGGTTTTACCGGTTGAACAATAACCTCTCCAGCTCATCGACTGGTCAGCCTTATCCAGACCCCGGGACAGTGACAGCAACTCACTGACAGCATTCTCGGTACAATCCTGCACTGACAGAGACTCCCAACTTCACTGCTGCAGCAGCATTTTCTGTTCTCAGTGTTGTGTCATCTGTTCCAGTTTGTTATGGCTTCAAGGTATGAGGAGAGATCAGGCAGGTTAGTTCGGTAGAAGGGTCACTTGACCCGAACTCTGTGCTCTCTCCCACAGATGCTCTAGACCTGCTGCGCTTTTCTGATTTCATTACGCAAATGAAGCCAGGTTGATCGAGAATTTTGAAGGTTAAGGGATGATCTGAGTGAAGTCCAACAAAATATTAAAAGGAAAACATGAACTGTTTCTACTGGTTGCAGATTTCGAACAAAGGATCATAGTCTGTGAATGGCGCAGAGAGCATTCAGGAGAGATGTCAGAAAGCTCTTCTGTGCACAAAGGGTGGGAAAGGGTGGGAAAGGCTTAGAATCTCTGGCATACACACAAAGTCATGGATGATGCATCAGTTGGGAATTTTCATTCTCAGATTGTTCTTTGTTTTTGCAAAAGCAAACGATTTGAAGAATTTGCGCCTTGTTCTGATTTGTAAAGTTTCATCGACAATCCCTTCCGTAAAGTCTCTCCTCCTCACACTGTTTGGTCAGGAGATTGAAATGTTGACAGATTGCCCTCCTGGTCCCTCCACATTGAGATGTTGGTGGGTAGATTTACAGTGTAAATATCACATTAAACCTAAAACTCCCACATTGTCATGAAGGGACATGCTCTGCTGTACTGCCCTTGTTTGAGATACATGGTGTAGTTGTGTTTGAAATCTCACACAGGTTCTGGTGACCTGTTTTATAATCCTGCCATGGCTCTGATCAGATTAAGTCCAAGACTGGATCAAGGGATAACTGTTTCTCTGGAGAAGGGTAGAGTTTGGATTATTGACAGTCCAATTGCTAGTCCTATACCTGACTCGGGATTGAGGAATCTAATGGGGTTCTGTACCTTACCATGCAACCAAAGGAAATCATAAACTTCCTTCTGCTCTCCTAGGAGTGGTGTGAGCTCAATATCTGTCTAAACTCTAGAATCACGAGGCTGACTGGTCTGGCGTTTCATCTGGAGTGAATGTTTAAGTCTGAAACGCAAACTCACTCACACCCAACCACCCCCAGTCACACAGTGCATGGGAATTTGTTGGTAAAACCTTGTTGTTGTTCTCTGGAATGGTTAGGGGGTATTTCTGATCAATAATTTGTTGTTTCTTTTCCCATTTATCCCCCACAGTAAATTTGCTAGCAGTTGCAGTCCTTTCCAGGCAAAACTGTGGTGTTTCTCCTTGCACTACCCGTTACCTGGTGTTTATGGCAGCTGCCGATCTGATGGTCATTATTACTGAGGTTATACTGAGGAGATTGCCTTCCTATTATTACCCGCAGTCTTTCCTGAAGATCACTCCTGTGTGCAGTGTTATTGGGGCACTGTCTCGTTCAGCCACAAACTGCTCTGTCTGGTTCACCGTCACTTTCTCCTTTGACCGATTTGTGACCATTTGTTGTCAGAAGCTGAGAAAAAAATATTGCACTGAGAAAGCTGCGACTGTGGTTCTGGCAACAACCTGCACATTGTTCTGTCTGAAAAACATTCCCTTCTACTTTCAATATGAGCCTGTGAGGATAATAAACAATGTGCCATTCTACTGTATAACAAAGTTAAGCTACTATACTGAGACTTGGTGGGTGATATTAGATTGGCTTGATTCAGTGTTAACCCCTTTACTGCCATTCGCTTTAATTCTGTTGCTCAATGCTCTGACAGTCAGACACATTTTAGTGACCAGTCGAGTCCGGAAGAAGCTGAAGGCTGAGATCAAAGGAGAGAATCACAGAGACCCAGAAATGGAGAGCAGAAGGAAGGCTGCGATTTTGCTCTTCACCATCTCTGGGATCTTCATCGTCCTCTGGTTAATTGTTGTTGCAGATTTCTTTTATTATATAATTCAAGGAATCAATCCTGGTGATTACTCACCTTTTCTAGAAAACTTCAGTACAGTTGGTTCCATGCTGCGGAACCTAAGCTGTTGCACAAACACATTTATTTATGCAGCAACATTGTCCCGGTTCAGAGCAAAGATCAGTAACGCAGTAAAATGCCTGGTTACACGGATCCATTGCATTGTGAATAAATAAAACTCCTCAGTGAAGCCCAGAAGAGGGTCCGACTATTTCCAAACCATAAAATGATTTTGTTTTATTCACTCGTGGGATGTGGGTATCACTGACTGAGTCTGTCGTTATTCCCCATGCCGAATTGTCCCTGAGAAGGTAATGCTGAGCTGCCTGTAACACTGATGGAATGACAGTATATTTCTAAATCAGGATGGTGAGTGACTCAGAGAGGAATATGAAGGGGGTGATGTTCCCATCTATCTGCTGCCCTTGTCCTTCGAAGTGAAGTGCTCGTGGGTTTGGAAGGTTCTGTCTGAGGATCTTTGGTGAATTTCTGCGGCGCACCGTGTAGTTGGTAAACACTGCTGCTACTGAGTGTCAGTGATGGAGGGAGGGGATGTCTGGGGATGTGGTGCCAACCAAGCGGCTGCTTCATCCTGAATGAAGTTTCTCTGGTGGCAGTTGGAGTGGCAGGAGTGACAGTGAGGACCAGACGGCCGACGGGAAGGTCAATTTAAACAGATATAAAGGTTTACCTCGTGTATAGACGGAGCGCACACGGAGCACGAGCAGACACGGGACTGCTGGGTAAGTAAGGCTTTATATTTGGGCAGTTCCTTTCCCCCAAACACTACTTGGGAGTGTCTCGAAATCGTCTACCTCCTCTCACCAAAACAAAAGCGGTCTGTGCCCCAATTGGTAAATTGACTGGTTTAGACAATAGGCAATAGACAATAGACAATAGCCCTTCGAGCCTGCACCGCCATTCAATATAATCATGGCTGATCATTCCTAATCAATATCCTGTTCCTGCCTTATCTCCATAACCCTTGATTCCACTATCTTTGAGAGCTCTATCCAACTCCTTCTTAAATGAATCCAGAGACTGGGCCTTCACTGCCCTCTGGAGCAGAGGATTCCACACAGCCACCACTTTCTGGATGAAGAAGTTTCTCCTGAGCTCTGTCCTAAATGGTCTACCCAGTATTTTTAAGCTGTGCCCTCTGGTTCGGCACTCACCCATCAGTGGAAATATGTTTCCTACTGCCAGAGTGTCTAATTCTTTCATAATCTTATCCCTCTCAATCAGATCCCCTCTCAAGGGTATACAAGCCCAGTCGCTTCAGTCTTTCAGTGTAAGGTAATCCTGCCATTCCAGGAATTGACCTCATGAACCTACATTGCACTCCCTCAATAGCCAGAATGTCTTTTCTCAAATTTGTAGACCAGAACTGCACACAGTGCTCCAGGTGTGGTCTCACCAGGGCCCTGTACAGCTGCAGAAGCACCTCTTTGCTTCTATACTCAATTCCGCTTGATATGAAGGCCAGCATGTTATTAGCCTTCTTCACTACCTGCTGTACCTGCATGCTTACCTTCATTGACTGGTGTACAAGAACACCCAGATCTCTCTGTACTGCACTTTGACATAAATTGATTCCATTGAGGTAGTGGTCTGCCTTCCTGTTCTTGCCACCAAAGTGGATAACCATACATTTATCCACATTAAACTGTATCTGCCATGCATCTGCCCACTCACCTAGCTTGTCCAGGTCACCCTGTAATCTCCTAACATCCTCATTACTTTTCACCCTGCCACCCAGCTTTGTATCATCAGCAAATTTGCTAATGTTATTGCTGATACCATCTTCTATATCATTAACATATTTTGTAAACGCTGTGGTCCCAGCACGGATTCCTGCGGTACCCCACTAGTCACTGCCTGCCATTCCGAAATGGAGCCGTTTATCACTACCCTTTGTTTCCAATTAGCCAACCAATTTTCAATCCAATCTAGTACTTTGCCCCCAATACCATGCACCCTAATTTAACTCACTAACTTCCTGTGTTGGACTTTGTCATAAGCTTTCTGAAAGTCCAGGTACACTACATCTACTGGATTTCCCTCGTCCAACTTCATAGTTACATCCTCAAAAAATTCAAGTAGATTAGTCAAGGATGATTTCCCCTTCATAAATCCATGCTGACTCTGTCCAATCCTGTTACTACTATCCAGATGTGCAGTAATTTCATCCTTTATCATAGACTCCAGCATCTTTCCCACCACTGAGGTCAGACTAACTTGTCTATAATTTCCTGCTTTCTCTCGCCCACCTTTCTTAAAAAGTGGTATAACATTAGCTACCCTCCAATCCTCAGGAACCGACCCCGAAACTATTGAAGTCTGGAAAATAATCACCAACCCATCCACGATTTCCCGAGCCACCTCCTTCAGTACCCTGGGATGCAGACCATCAGGCCCCGGAGACTTACCAACCTTCAGACCTAACAGCCTCTCCAACACCAAATCCTGGCAAACATAAATTCCCTTAAGTTCAGGTCCTTCAGCCACTGTTACCTCAGGGAGATTGTTTGTGTCTTCCCAAGTGAACATAGATCTGAAATTCCTCTGCCATTTCTTTGTACCTAGTAATATATTCCCCTGTTTCTGTCTTCAAGGGCCCAATTTTAGTCCTAACCATTTTTTTGCCTTGCACATACCTAAAAAAGCTCTTACCATCCTCCTTAATATTCTTGGCCAGTTTACCTTCGTACCTCATTTTTCCTCTGCCTATTTCCTTCTTAGTAATCCTCTGTTGCTCTTTAAAAGCTTCCCAGTCCTCAGTTTTCCCACTTATCTTAGCTATGTTATACTTTTTCTCTTTTAACTTTATATGTTTCTTTACTTCCCTCGCCTGTCACGGCCACCCATGCCTCCTCCTGGAATCTTTCTTCCTTTTAGGAATGAACTGATCCTGCAACTTCTGCATTATACACAGAAATATCCGCCATTGTTCCTCCACAGTCATCCCTGCTAAGGTATTGCACCATTGAACTTTGGCCAGCTCCTCCCTCATAGCTCCATATTTCCCTTTATTCAACAGAAGTACTGTCACTTCCGACTGTACCCTCTCCCTCTCAAATTGCAGATTGAAGCTTATTGTATTATGGTCACTACTTCCCAATGGCTCCTTCACTTCGAGGTCTCTGACCAATTCTGGTTCCTTACACAATACTAGATCCAGAATTGCCTTCTCCCTGGTCGGCTCCAGCACCCGCTGCTCTAAGAATCCATCTCTGAGGCACTCCACAAAGTCTCTTTCTTGTGGCCCAATACCATCCTGATTCTCCCAGTCTACCTGCATGTTAAAATCCCCCATAACAACTGTAGTGACATCTTTGCAACAGGCCAATTTCAGCTCCTGATTTAACTTTCATCCGACATCCAGACTACTGTTTGGGGGCCTGTAGATGACTCCCAAGAGGGTCTTTTTACGCCTGGTATTTCGAAGCTCTATCCACACTGACTCTACATCTCCTGACTCTAGGTCCCCCTGCGCAAGGAACTGAATATCCTCCCTTACCAACAAGGCCACCCCACCCCCTCTGCCCGTCAGTCTGTCCTTACGATAGCACGTGTAGCCTTGAATTTTCACTTCCCAGGCCCTGTCCACTTGAAGCCACGTCTCAGTTATCCCCACAATATCGTATCTGCCAATTTCCAAAAGAGCCTCAAGCTCATCCATCTTATGTCTAATGCTTCGTACATTCATGTACAGTATTTTTAAATTTTTACTGCTCTCACCCTTCCCATCAACCCTTATTTCACTCAACCTTACAGCATGATGCCTTTCCGAGTTTTCTGCTTCATTAATACAGTTGTCTTTCTTGACTTCTCTTGGTCTAACTTTCCCTTCAATTTCCTTTTTAAACATCCAACTTGTCCCCTCCCCCCCGCTACTTAGTTTAAATGTAGCGGTGTTGCAGTAGAAAAACTGCTTGCCAGAATACTGGTCCCTAACCTATTAAGGTGCAAGCCGTCTCTCTTGTAGAATTTATGTTTACCACAAAATATACCCCAGTGATCCAAGAACTTGAATCATTGCTTCCTGCACCAGTTCCCCAACCACACGTTCACGTCCATTATCTCCCTGTTTCTGGCCACACTAGCCCGAGGAACTTGAAGCAAACCGGAGATAAACACCTTGGATGTCCTTCTGTTCAGCCTTCTTCCTAGTTCTCCGAAGTCTCGCTGTAGTATGTTCCTCCTCTTCTTCCTGACATCATTTGTGCCGATATGTACCACCACCTCTGGCTCTTCATCTTCATCCTTGAGGATTTCCTGCACTCTATCCGCGATGTCTTTCAATCTAGCACCACGAAAGCAACACACCATCCTTAAATCCCGTCTTCTGCCACAAAAATCCCGGTCAGTTCCCCTCACGATGGAGTCCCCTTTTAACACGGCTCTGTGCGATGTCCGACTCTTCCGCTCTGCCTCTGCGGCAACTTGTGATTGACAGACCTGGCCACCTTGCGAACTGGCAGTGTCATCAGTCTCTGCTTCCAAAAGCTGCAACTTGTTCCTGACAGGTACTCCCCCCGGGGTCTCTTGCACCTGTCTCCTCTCTGCCTTCCTCATCATTTGCTCTCTTCTGCTCTCTTCTGACATGATTGGTGTAATAACCTCACTGAAAGTCTTGTCCATAACGATCTCGTTTTCTTGAATGAGCCTAAGTTCCTCGAGTTCTTTCATCAGCACTGCGATATGCTTGGTCAATAGCTGAATGTGCACACACTTCCCACACATATACGAGCCAGACACACCAGAGTCGTTGACCTCCCACATCAAGCACGTAGCGTACTGAACCAGCTGGGCAGTCATGTCTTCACCCTCTTCAACTGTGGTGTAATCACTTCACTCAACCTCCTTGTCAAAGACTTCTGAGCTGAAGCCTCACTCTTCAATCTAAACGTCCTTAGACCCTCTTTTTGTGGCATGTCTGTGGATTTTTAATTAAGGTGAGAGGGGGAGGGAGGGAGGGAGACCCTACTTTGTAGGACCGGGCGTTTAGAACACACCCACTCTAATAGCTTTCATTTACCTTCCCGACCGGCTTTGCGCTCCGTCTGAACTTCCGCCCAACTCCCGCCGCTCTCTGTTGCGATACCATCCAGTATTTTCCTTTAATTTCTCAGTAGTCTCGGGAATTTAGAACAGTGGGAATGTAGGTTAGGGCAGTTGAATGTACCTCCTGTAGAATGTGGGAGGTAGGGTCACCACTAGTGTCCCTGCGATCTGCATCTGTGGGAAGTGCACCCAACTCCAGCTCCTCAAAATCAGCGTTAAAGAACTGCTGCCCTCTAATGAATTGATTCCCACAGGTGAGGGGCGACTGACTACCTTTAATATCAAGGCCACATTTGTTTGAGGTTTGGAATGTTGCTACAAGTAACTCACCTCCTGACTCCCCAAAGCCTGCCCACCATCTACAGAGCGCAAGGCAAGAGTGTGACAGAATGCTCCCCACTTGTCTGGATGACTACAACTCCAACAACAGCTGGTATGTTTGATATCATCCAGGACAAACCAGCTGCTTAGTTGGCACCACATCCACCAACACCCACTCCCTCCACCAGTGTTTCTCAGCAGCAGCAGTGTGGACCATCTAGATGATGCACTGCAGAAGTTCACCAAACGTCCTCAGACAGCATCTTCCTAACCCACAAACTCTCCCATCCAGAAGGACAAGTGCAGTTGATGGATGAGAATGGAAATCCCTGCACATTCACCTCAAAGCCACTCACCATCCTGACTTGGAAATATATCAATGTCCTTTCACTGGGTCAGAATCCTTGAGCTCCCTCCCTAACAGCATTGTGGGTCGACCTACACAACACGGACTGCAGCGGTTCAACAAGGCAGCCCACCCCTACACATTATAGAGGATCAACTGGGAACAGGCAGCGTTCCCAGCCAGGTCTGGACCAGCGATGCTCACGTCCCGCGGTGAATAAGACAAAGTGCATGCAGGTAAATGCAGAAACAGCAGTGAATCTGATCAGCACACCACCGTCTTCACTGGGGATGTTAAGGAGGGCCCAGAAATGCTGTTTTAGTCAGAGATCCCCACATCTCAAGTACAAAGTAAGAATGTTTGATGCTGACAGTAGAATTTAGGATGAGGAACTTCATCAAAAAATTGAAATTGAGCATCAGGTCAATAAGAGTGTCAAAGAATAGATAATGATAATAGTTTGGCAGTACACGTCCATAGATCCCTGAAGCTGTTAGCACAGGTAGACAGGATGGCTAAGATGGCGTACGGGATGCGAGTCTTCATTAGCCAGTGATTAGATTATCGAATATAGAACAAAGAATCTGAAGAGACCCCAGAATGTTGCTATCTTATAAATGAGGCCTTCCTGAGAAAATGGAGACCATCACACATTCAGGCGGATGGGGAATGGCAAGCATGTCATCAAGTTGTATTCCCGGTGGGATTTGGAAAGGGAATGTTGTGGATATAAATTAGCGGGAGGAGGTTATTTGGGAGTAAGGAGAACTCTTGTCAAAATCCAAAAAACATTCTCATTGTCCTGGACTGTGTAAAGATGTTGTCGAATTTTGGAGGACATTTCATATGTGTCAGGAAATTGGAAACTTTCAGGCAGTGATAAAGCCAACAACTTTAATATCAATTCCCTCATTTGGGGAACATTTTACAAGGGTGTTAATTGATTGGGTAGTGTTGTACCAAAATTAATAAAATTCAAATTTAGAAGTAAGTACATCAAATGTATTAAATCAAAACCTATTGGGAGGGGCAGCGTGATTGTGCCCCTAACCGTGGAACTTGACCAGACCGTCCCTCCTTGAACATCAGGTACAGCAGTTTTTATAGTCTGGATGGCGCGGACAACAAAAGACCGCGAAAGGTGGTGTCTTGTGTTCTGTCCATGCACACGCAGAGATCGCCATTGTGTTCTGTAAGTAATTCTTGTTTAGTTCGTTCCTGTTTTCAGTTCCCCCCTTGTGGTCCGAGACATGCAGGAGCATGATGAACAGACCACCACCATCCAGTAATAATCAGTGGGGTAGGATTAGAATCATGAAACTGATTCCCTTCCTGCTGGATATTATCAGCCTCCAGGCGGGTGTGATCCGCTTGGTCACTTATATTGTCTGAGGTATTCGGAATGTATGTGCCGCACTCGGCCCCAATAACAGCACAGGGGCCACCTTGTGCCACTCGCAAATAGTCAAGGGCCAAACGGTTCGACAACACAACAGCACGGGTGGCAATGACCTCAGCCGACACCTCGGAGATGGCCGTGCTTACCGCTGCAAAGCCATCGGCAGTCTCATTAGCCGGCCTTTCCAAGGTGGAGGCCATATTGATCAGTTCCCTAGCAGCCTTAGCACTCCCATAGGCGGGGAAGGTGAACTTACGGAATCGCTCGGTCCCAGTGATGGACCGTTTGGATTGAGGTGGATGCAGTTTGGGATGAACGCGGTGGGAACTGAAATGGTGAACAAAAGGTAGCACATAGGCAAGGGAGCAAGATCCAGACCAATATGGAGAGAGCAAAGGGTAGGCCTTGACAGCACGGTCAGAGTAATTCTCATTGTAAGGCCTCAGGGAATCAGTCGGAATTGAAGTCCAAATGGTTTTGTACGTTTTCCCTGTCGTCAGGTTGACAACCTCAAGGCTCAGAATATTCCAGAAAGAAACGATCAGTGGGCGGATGGGGTAAGGAGCAGGGAACGGGAACATTTGCTGGTTCCAGCATTCCACCTTGAATTGCGATTACATTTAAAACAAATCGCCCCCGTCGGCCTTCCTTCACCCGCGGTGTTTGTGAGGGTCAGAGCCAGAGGGGTGTATGTTAAAGGATGTAGTGAGGCTGGAACCAGCCTTGATAGTTTTGCATGTTATAACCCGTGGTCTCCCAGGTGACCACATCATTGGCAGCAGAAACGGTCTGGTCAGGGCCTCGCATGAATGACCCGAGAGATTCTCTGTCAGACCTAACCCCCGCCCATCCCCCAAATGGATAAATGTGAGGGTCTGTTCTGGTCCAATCACCATTCCACCGTTTTGGATTTATTAAACGGAATGGGACTCAGGGGAATCCCCCCAATAGAGTGTGCAGGGATTCGAGTAACACCCAGCATTTCGAGATGTTATTTTGCTGTGTGTGCTGATAGAACATGGTTAGGTCTGTATTAACATGGAACCCCGCACCTACTCCGGTGAACAGGACCGAGGGCTGCACAATCCATTTGGTGCTGCCCCCCCAGTGGCTACCAGGCAAAGGGCGAAGGCAACAATAAACAGGACCATCCCGGAGCTTCCCGAGCGGAGCTATACAATGGGCCAAAGGCTGTACCGCCTGCACACAACAGCCCACGCTCTCGGACCGGTCACAACAACTGCGCACACACACACACATCGTCAGCAGGTCTCGACAGGAGTCAGTCTGAAAAGAAAGCAGAGGGTGAGGATGATCAACCAATGTCTGGATATTTCTTCAGTTGTGACCAGTGTTTCCAGACTCCCCCTTCCCTCGCATGTCAATACAGGTGGGTGTGTCACCACTAATGATAACCTCAGCAGGACCATTCTACTGAGGGGCGAAGCCTGGTTTAACGGGGAGAGTCTTAACCATCACCTTCCTACCCACCGATGGGACCTCTGCACAATCCTCTAATTGCCTCTGTACATCCTGCCCCCCCCCCTCCTGTTTGTCCCGAACTGTTTTCCACATCCCCTTCAGCTGGGTGCTCAGTTCGAGCACATAGCGATGTATTCTATCGCAGCGAGGGCCAGCATCGGAACCCTCCCATGATGATGGAATCGGGCAGTTACATTGCCCAACCTGTCATCGACTCGTAAGGGGTCAAACCATTCGACCGGCTTGTGGTGGACTGGAGTCATGAGTCTAGCAGGCAGGACCTCAGGCCAGCGTTTGTCAGAGTCCTGCATGGACTTAGCAAGGGAGGGTTTAAGAGTCCTGTTCATTCGCCCCACCATGCCTGAACTTTGTGGATGGTAGGATGTGTGAAATTTCGTTTTAATGCCCATCAGCTGACATGCGGTTTTTACAACACTTCCAGTGAAATGGGTCCCCGGTGGAAGCCCATCTGCGACGGCACCCCCTCTTCCCCCGAACCTGGGAATCCCCTCCTCAGCTACAACCCTTGCCACAGCGTTAGCTGATCAGTTCTGGGTAGGGTAAGGCCCACCCACCTGGGTCCCGGTTATCATAACATCCCGCCCCCACCTGGGAAACGCCATGGTGCGATCACATCCTGAGGAGGACCCTTTTATCCCCACTTTCACATCACCCCAGCCTCTCTGACTCTCTCTGTGTCTGACCCCTTTCTGTTTAAAGTGATACAATGCCACCCTCTGCTGGCCTCCCTGCGCCACTGCACAAGCGGCAGGTTGTTGTTTCTGTCGGGACAATTTGCTACTGTCCCTGTCCATTCCATTGTCTGTAAACTGCAGGCCCTGTTCCCTGTCCAAATCAATCCAAGCAATAACAAGTCCCCGGCCCTGACTTTACACCCCCCTAACTTTCCCGACCCCCGACTTTCCCACTTTCCCCCCCCAATCTTACCGGTGCTGATTGGGGCACCCATGGGGGCAGAGGTTCAAAAATGGGGGTGTGGGACCACAATTGCCCTCATTGTGTAACCCCCGCCCCTTGTTTAGATGCCTCTACCCCAAGTTTTACATCCACCCCAATTAGGTGACCCCCCCGTCCCCAGTTTTAACCCCTGCATCCTCCCCAGATTGTTCAGTGCCCTTTTTGCGCAGACCCTCCCCCTCCATTACAACCCCACACAAAGAAACCCCTCTTCAACTCCCTCCGTGTCCTAGATACCCACCCACTCGCTCAGCACCACCCCCTGGACTTTGGGGTCAATGTGGTCGTGTAGATGGACCAGCCTGTGCTTTCACCGCCGAACCCCAACACACAGCAAGATC